>NC_143572.1:30265000-30865000 GCF_054136105.1 Typopeltis vanoorti
AGAACTGTAGTCCCCTTATTATAAAATACAAGTAAATTTGTAAAACAAGACCTTCCTTTAAAAAACTCATGTTGACCACTATACAGAATCCTTTGCTATTCCAACCAATCCTATTTTCTATTCCTAACCAATCTGTCTAACACCTTAACACTATTCCCAAAATGCAAATTGGTCTGTAATTTGGTTTGTAATTTATTCAGATGAGTAAGCAGAAAAACTATTTAAAAAAAGGAAGAACGATTGATAAACAAATTTCTACCGCTAACAGCTATAATAGCTAGTTTGAGAATCACACAAATAAAAATTATTTCGCTGACAAATTTTCAGGGGCTGCCAGTTACTTTAGATTATAAACTAAGCGGGATTCTTGCAATACTTGGTACGAGTTTCACACGTAATTTAAGTGGGCCATTTATCTTACAATGTCTGTGTGCAGGCAACTGTCAATCGACAACATCTTTGGGATGTAGATTGCTTTCTTCCCTCTCGATATCGAATATTAAAGTATACTAAACTAACAGTTATTAGTTTCTTAAACTAAATACAGTAAGGATATTAATAAAATATGTTAAAAAAACGTATCATACACCACAGTAGTTTCTATTTTTTATGTTTCTGCTAACAAGATAGAACAGATTGTTACTATGGAAACTTTCGCTCCAAATCAAATTTCATAATTAGCAGATAAACGTATATTGTGGTTTTCAGCAGAACAAATAACTATTTTTACCTCTCAAAGACAGTTAATGAAAGACTTCATTTTAAAAATACGTGGATTAATATTTTGTCTTTAAGTGTAAGTAAAGTTTATATATTTCGATAGTACAAGAGGTTTCGAAAAGTGCAATGAAAATGATAAAAGAGTCCCAGGTTGTATATGAACTAGTATATGTTAATCAGGGAAAATTGAAAAAGTGGGGGATACAACGTGGAGCCTTTTTTTTTGTGTGTGTGTGTGTGTGAGAGAGAGAGAGAGAATGAATAGTAGTAGTGAGACAATTCAGTTGAATCGAGTATATGACCACCCCCGTGACACTTAACTGAAGTTAAAAATTTACCGGACATTCTATCAGAGTCGATGCCAATCAGCTCAGATTGCGGTTTTTGTTCATAATTCAGTTTAATTTAGTTTCAGATTGAAACTAAAACATAAGTACACATTGGAAATTATAAAAAGGGGATGCTGTGCATTATTATTATTAAGCTCTCGATAAAAACGAGTATGCCGTCCTTATACTGCTTGACTTAACCAAAGCATTTGATACACTTGAAAATGACATACTACTCAACAGGTATAATAGGAACACTACATACATGGACAGGAACTATCTCTCAAACAGAACACAAGTAATAAAAATGGGTACATGTCAGAGCCGGGGTATTCAAATAAAACACAGTGTCCCTCAAGTCGCCATATTATCACCCATTCTAAGTAGTCAAATATTTCATACGTAGATGACACTGCACTACTAGCAATCCACACAGACATCAACACGGCTCTCTCCAAAGCACAATAAGACCTAAATGAAATCACAACATACTTCTATCAAAATGCAATTGTAATCAACTGCACCAAAACACAGATGTTAATAATACACAACCCGAGAATCTTGCGCCCCCACACCACTATCGATACACTGTCACACATACCGCTGCATTAGCAACAAAAATACCTGCAAATGTCCCCAAATCAAACCTGTAACACATGCAAAATGCCTTGGTCTTTACATAGATTGCCACCTTAAATGGAAAAACATATAGAATACCTACATACCGAATTCCGGATCATCGCAGCAAAACTCTTCCAAGTAAAACACATTATTCCATCCAACATAAAAAAAAAAACAATTTATATCACGGTATAAATACTGTATCTGCGAATCCCAACGCAGATACAGTATAACAGTCTATGCAAACACATCAAACACCTTACACGCAACAACCAATATCCGACCAGCACATGGCGACACACAGAATCCTGAGCATAAAAATCCTGAAACAGTACATAACATTAACATGGAATTACTTCAACATGACCTATCGAAACAACAGAGATACATATCGTATACCACGACCTACAACAACTCTCTACATCCCTACATCCTTCAACAACTCATGCGGTTCTTTTGTGAGATCACATCAGATACCCACGCAACTCAACAACCCACCAAGAAATTTAAAACACATAGACAACTACAGAACATTAAAACACGAACTCTATAAAATATACAAACAAAGTTAATATACCATTAACACTAATATAAACATCGCAAATCACCAGTATCGAATGCCTACACCCATCCATAAACAGTAACAACAACGTAAATAGTGAAGGCTTAACCCACTTTCTTCCTAAAACCTAACCCAAGCTTCGAAGTAGGTGGGATTAATCTGCCTCAGTCATCCACACGTAATCCTTATAATCAAAGACTGCTATGTTACAAAACTATGTTACAAAACAGTCAGTACGGTGTATAATAATAATGAAGATACTGATATTAAAAAAAAAGTGTGAATATGTAAATAGGCTGCATAATAATAAGCTATGATATTGATATTGAAAAAAAATATGTACCTCATCATCATCATCATCATACGTGTCAAGGATTTAGGCCTAGTATGGCCTGTTCCGGCCTTAGAAGTCAAGGTTGAATCGTTTAAGAGGACGTCCTGGTTTTCGTTTTCCTAATGGCTTGTACTTTAAGGCTTGTTTTCGTAATCTTTCTGTTTTCATTCTTTGAACGTGTTCCATCCATCTATGTTTATATTTTTTAATTTTTTCAATTACTGGTTCTTGGTTTAATTCTTTCATAATATCTTCGTTTCTTTTGTGATCAAATACGGTATACTTTGCAGTTTTTCTCATAAACTTCATTTCTGCTGTTGTTAATCTTTGTTTGTCTTTTTGTTTTATTGTCCAGATTTCGCTTCCATACATTAAGACCGGTAGGGCTAATGTCTTGTATACTTTTAGCCTGGTTTGTTTTTGAACTAGGTTTGGTTTAAATATAGAGTTAATTACTCCTGTTATTTTTAAATATTTTGCAATTTTTATGTTTATATCTTTTTCATTTTCATAAGTGATCATACATCCTAGGTAGTTAAATGAATTCACCTGTTCTAAGATCTTGTTATCTAATACTATTTTAGTTCTTGCTGGATCTTCTCCTTTAAAGGCCATAGTTTTTAATTTTTCCGTTGATATCATCATACCATAATCTTTGGATATCTCATTTAGATTTAAAATAGCTTTCTGTAAGTTATCTTCAGAATTTGTAATTATTATTTGGTCGTCTGCAAAGAGGAGAGTGCTTAAGTTAACTGTAGGTGAAAGTTTAATTCCTTGATGTAAATTTTTACTCCATTTTATTATTATTTCGTTTAAGTAGATATTAAAAAGAGTTGCTGAGACGGGACATCCCTGTCGGACCCCTTGGTTTATCTCTCTTTTATATGATAGCTCATGATTTAATCTTATTTGTATTTGATTATTTTCATATATACTTGTGACAGCTTTTAGGATATTATTTGGTATTTGTCTTTCTTTTAATATGTTAAATAATATGTTTCTTTTAACTTTTTCAAATGCTTTTTCAAAGTCAATAAATGCAATATGTGTTTCTAAATTATATTCTCTTCTTTTCTCTATTATTAATTTTAGTCAGAAGGCTGGGTCTATACATGATCGTCCTTTTCTAAATCCATTTTGTACCTCTAGAATAAAGTTTTTGGAATATTTCATTAGTTTGTTATTTAAGATTCTGCTATATATTTTGTAACAGGAATTTAGTATACTCATACCTCTATAGTTTTTAGGGTCATCTCTATTACCTTACTTAAAGATAGGAATCACAATTGCTTTTTCCCATTCTATTGGGGGGATACCAGTTGAGTAAATTTTATTTAAAAATAATAAGAATCTTCCTTTGAATCTTGTTCCTGCGTATTTATATAGTTCTGAACCTAGCTTATCTTCTCCAGGTGATTTTCCGTTTGAAAGATTATTATTATTATTATTTATTATAATTTTAGTAAAATTATTTAAATTTATTTTCTTGCTAAATTAAAGTAATCAAACAAATTGAAGTTACTACCATTGGTTCGCCTATCTCTTCCACGTTGTCCAACTACTACATGGACTATTTCAAAAACATATCCTTTTTGCTCTCACCTCGCTCCTAGCTTTCTATATGACTTCCATATGTCGATGATATTTTTGCAATCTGATTCTCTTCTCTATCTCAGCTCGATAATTCTCTTCCGAAAATGGATGTTCTCATCCAAAGATTTAATGGTTCTCTTATTGAAAAAGTTAGCAGAGAGAGAGAGAGAGAATTACATTGAGGCTGCTTCTTATCATATAAATCATGTAAATCATCATCATTATTCTCAGAAGTCTGACATCACATTGCATTTTTCTAATATTTATCTTACACACCAGAAATGGAAGAACCTATGGCACATCAGTGCCATGTGTCAGATGCATATAAGGGGTGCGAAAGAAGAAACCTATTGACATTCTCCTTAAAGAGCTGCTAGTTGTAATTGTTGGGAAACACATCATTGGGGGGGGAGGCTGGTCCAGAGAACAGGGATAGATGAAATAAATGAAGAAGAGAAGACGTAGGATCGACGTATTTTCAGCTGTAATGGAAAGAGATGTTGGGCAGATGATTTTACCAAGCTTAATAACAAGCGGAGAAATGAAGTTTGTCAATTGCCTGGAGGGAAGAGTCCCCTATGAGCAGAATTGCTCTCCCCTGGAAAGCACCAAGAGTGTCATAACGAAAACTACTGCATCGTGCATACTTTTGACGTTCCACTAACTCTCTCTCTTTCTTCTGTCTTTCATTTGAACGGCTTTTATCTCCACTGGCTAGAGATCGAAAATAATTGATAATTTTAGTCATCATTCCTTCCTTTTTCAGATGCAAGTTTCTCTTTTTACGCTCCACACGCACGCACGCACGCACGCACGCGCACGCACGCACACACACACACACTCTCTCTCTCTCTCTCTCTCTCTCTCTCTATCTCTCTCTCCTGTCTTTTATTAGAGCTGCTTTTATCTCCAATGAGATCGAAATTGTCACTGTGTCTCATCCCATGTGATGAAGATCGTCTACCATCTTAATACTCTCAGATATCCATGGTAATGGGAATTGAATTCACAACCTTTTGGTGTAAAGCAATAACGCTATCTCCTATGCTAGGCCGTAAACCTATAGTGCGTTCGTATTGTTTATGGGCTTATAATACTTTGTATTTTTTTTTTTGCATAGTTCAAAAACCCTGCTCTAGATACCAAACATGGACGTTTTTCCATCCACTTCTGGCCTCCAAAAAGTGTAGGGTGGGGTTCATACCGAGCGATGAAATTCCACTCCTACCTAGGGACAATCAGTGACATCAATGCCAAGACGGATTCGAATCCTCAGTTAGTTCGGAAGAGAGCGAATTCGCTACCCACTCGTCTACCCACGCCAGAAAAGCGGCAGGTTCTCTGGGACCAATTCTCCACTGTGTGCAGTTTGCTACCATAGGTTAGCCTTACATATATATTTTTAAAATATTTATGTTATATTTATTTATTTATTATATTATATGAAAATAGTCTTTATCTTGCATTATACGTGAATTAAACCAAAGGCAAAATGCAGTGGCACGAAGACGGAAGAACCACTCAATAGAATACAAAGAAAAAAGGTGGAATAATTTACGTTTAGGTGAAATAGTGTGTTTCATGGATATTGACTAATATTCTTAACAATAACAACAACAATAACAACAACAACAACAACAACATAATAATAATAATAATAATAGCATTATTTTACTTTTATATTTAATACTTATAAATGACCTTTCATTCAAATGACCTTTAACGCATCTGGTTAAATCAAATTGTCTAATTTCTGCTAATTGGAAATTTTTGTTGTGATTAATAGCTGTATTTGTTTATTTTGTTTCTTTTAGGTGAACGGCTGAAGCATTATATTACAAATCAAAAACAAACAGGCAGACAAATGCGTATTCTAGCTCTTCGTAACAAAAAAGCCGAAATTTTATTAAGACGTAAGCACTGTAAGTATTCATTTAGTTGTATAATAGCGAACAAATTAATCCGAAAAAAAAGTTCAAAGAAATATTTTAATTTTGCGAGTACAAAAATTAAACTCCAACTTTTTTATAATAATTTATGTGCTCCTCTGTTCCTAATAAGTTTAATAATTCGGTTAGGCATAGACTCTACCAACGTAGAATACATTTTTTTATTTCTATATCTCAAAACTATAATTTTATAATTGATTGTATCAAGTTATTCTTCGCATCACCATTTAGTTTTCAAAGTCTCGTTTTCTCTATGGCCGAAAAATTTTCTATTGGGTTAATGTCAGGAGAGATACCTAGCCACTGAAGCAACTGATTCTTGCGATTTTTCAGGAAACCTTTCCGAGTGAGATCTCCTGGGGGGAAGATGAGTTCTTTTTCTTTCTGGATCTGATATGCGTATAACCTCATGGTCGTACTCATATCAGATACATCAGCAGTCATTCAGAACGAGAATAATTGTCTTCCGATGAATGGCGTGGTCTATGGCGTGGTCTATGGTAATAGTTGTGCACCCACTTTTAGTCAGAACATTCGTTGTTAATGTGCATATCTTTGCAATTAATGCTATCGATTCTTTGAAGGCAAGGAAGATCCTTTTAGCAAACGTCCATTTAACTCTATTGGAGTATTACCAACAACGCTATATATTTTCTCATCAATGTCACCATTGCTGGGAAATGGACATACAGGTTCCTCCATCATGTTTTCCAAGGTTACTCCGTTCACATGAATGACAGTACTGACTCTGAATTAGCTGAAGAAGGTTAGTTTTCTTACGTCTTTTTTCATGTATAGAACTTTGGCCAATTTGTTCGTAGGCATCTTGGAAAACGTCAGGAATGATTAGAAGATTTGAAGTTCAGTTTCATAATATTGCTGTCAACGTAGTAAAAAGAGCATGGGCAATAAGACATAGGCTTCCTTCATGGGTGAATGGATCTCTCTCTCTCTCTCTCTCTCTCTCTCTCTCTTGCTTCTCAAAATGGGTATTGACGATCACAACTGTTGAAATTTTAACAGGTCATATGCATAACCTCCATCGGGAGATAGCAGCTATAAACTAGTGTCGAAATGGGAAAATATCAATAATAAGGAGAAAATTGGCACCCTTAATCAGTGTGTCTTTCTGTCGTAAAAAATACCAGTGATTCAAGCAAATTTTCAATGCTAGTGCTCCATTTTAACTTAATATAATAATGAACAGTTTAACCTAATATCCAAAACAAGATTTCGTTTCTTTGTATTAACCCTTTATGTCACTTGTTTCCCCTTTCATCACGTATAGGCAAATATGAAAGTAACCCAGGATTTAGAATTAAAAAATATCACGTAGTGGACATGCAGTGGAGCCTGCATCAAATGCTATTTTTAAAATTAAAGTTGAATCAAATTTAATTTTTTGCCGAAAAGTTGCAGAAAAAGTTTTTAAATCGATTAAGTGCAGAACAAAATAATCAAAAGAAAAACTCTTAAATTCAATTTTTTTATTATTTAATTTTAATATGTTTTTCATAATAACCACAATATAATTTTTATGTTTTTTTTCCGAAGCCGTTCAAGTTTTGCTTTAATTCAAAAATATTTTAGTACCTAAATGATTTATTTTGAGGAGTCCCCCATAACCTCTAGTGGCAGTTTTTCTCTCGGGATCTCATCCCACAAACAGGCAACCATGTTTCAAGTCGCTTATAAAAGCGACTTGAAACATCATGACTTAACACAAGACCAAGGTTTAGACTTTATATCTGTTTAAAATAAATCTACGTTTCTGGTAATTACAACATTGTAGTATTTCTGTTTATTCCTGGTTATCTTGCTATTGCACCATTGAAAATATATATAACCTGAAGAGCGAATTTGTTCTTTTATAAGTGTTATGTTTTATATAATTTAAAGCGCATGCGCTAAACTCTTTTGTATTATTACCCGAAGTTCCACTCCATTTCTGAGCTGTGACTATAACCATAATATGACTGACACTGTAGTTCGATATTTTCAGAAAAAATAATTTCCAGTTACTATCTCATTGTCCTAATTTCATTTAATTATTCTATTTTCTCTACTTTAACAGAAGGACAGAAGAAAATTCCCACATCTTTTTATAAAAATTCCATTTGAAGAAATTAATGAGATATGTTAAAAGGAAGACATTCATGATGTGTTAAAAATATTTTTGGAAACTCTCTGCTGTTTAGATGTCATTTACTAAAACGATATTTACTTAAAGTTAAAAATAAGATGTTTAATTTTCTAAAATGATATTTAGTTAAATATATTTGTTATGTATTAAATCACTAGACGAAATTGTTCGATTATTGTTGAAGGAAACTTTTAAATTAGAATTAGTTAATAAATTGTATACAATAAAATTAAAAGAATAAACCTAATACTATATTAAAGTTTGAATTTTAAAATAATTATTTTAATTATAACTATTATGATAGAACACCATTTGTAAACTCTTATATAACTCTGTTAAATTCAGTATTGTTTTTGCTGTTACCCCTCTTGCCACGATCAGAGCTTTAATAGCTCAATAACAGCCTATCCTTCACTGTCCTCTACAGATAACGGGAAAGATGAAAGCATTCTGCTTCGCCCCTTTAAGCCAGTCCTTATAAGGACTATAAGGACAAATGAATTTTTTTTCCAGAGCTTTAATAGCTCAATAACACCTTATCCCTACACTGTCCTCTACAGATAACGGGGAAGATGAAAAGCATTCTTGCTTCGCCCCTTTAAGCCAGTCCTTATAAGGACAAATGAAAATCGACCGTGAGATGCAGTGATTAATACCCTTGGAGGGTAATGGATGGCAGTCCTGTAGCCAATGAAGGTCTAGCTGAGGCTCGGCTATTGCTGTTACTCTGCTGTCATGATCAGAGCTTTAATAGCTCAATAACACATTATCCCTACACTGTCCTCTGTAGATAATGGGGAAGATGAAAAGCATTCTTGCTTCGCCCCTTTAAGCCAGTCCTTATGAGGACTATAAGGATGTATTCAAATGAAGAAGATGAAAGAGTTTCGCTTGGACTTTTATTGAGATCAGACGTGTTATTTTTAGATTGAGCCAGATTAGATTTTATACAAAGTTTTTCGGGAAGCTCACATTGCACTGCCACTAACACAGTTTGAAACCTACTGTCTCCCCCTCTGCATGAAAATGCACGATGTCTGATGGGGGCGTATGCCCCACCCGCAACGAGTACCAGTGGTGAATGAATGGTACTTTAGGGAGGTAGGTTTCCGCACTATGGCCAATTGAGTTCTTGACACTCCTTTCCCCTGTTTATAGGGCATTTTAAACTTTAATATATTGTTTTGCTGGTAACACCTGTGTGTGTGTCTACGGGATTTGCTGGTGCACCCTTAAAAGTCTCCACAGGAGTATTTTGCTCCGGACACCTGAGTAATCTTTATTCGTTCTCTATCTATCTGTGTGTGTACACATTTTTTAATTATTACTAATCATGGCAAACCTCTGAATGAGGCCATATATGAGGAGGTATATAAGGCATTTCTCATACTAGGAAAGCTACTGAGTGACAACTGGCTGGGAAAAGTTAAGATTTTTGATACATCCCCCCCCCCTCAGCAGTGATAGAAGACAAAATGGATGACATAAGTGACGAATTCATTACACAGATGCAAGCAAACTTTGTACACTCCCCCAATCTAGAAGATACTACATCCCAAGACAGCATTTGTCAGAACTAGGAAACACATACAGAATTTCAAACGGTGAAAAAGAAGAGAAAAATCTCTACCACCGCAGAAGAACCCAAATCAACAGAGATTGAATCAGTCAATGTACCTAAAGAAAAGGTATCACCAGTCATTTTAAGGAATAAAGAAAAATGGATTCCTGTCTCATTAACCCTCAGGGAACATTACGTCACATTCTCATGTGCTAAAAATTCAGATGAAGGAGAGTTAAAATTCAACCCGCCACAGTCATGGACTATAGACAAATGACTAGGTTTAATGACAGTGCAACTCTCCCATATCACACCTTCGCTTTACCCAGAAAAAAGAACCTGAAGGTAGTTTTACATGGGGTTGCCGAAAGTATCACCTCTGAAAAGGTGTTTACCGACCTCTCCAGACAGGGCCTGTCCTCATTTAAAGTGTGCAGGATGCTCAGGTCAGACAAAAGACCAATGCCTTTGGTGCTGGTCGAAATCAGCAATACACAAAAGCAAATCTATGAACTAACAGTTGTATGCGGATTCAAAATATCAACTGAGCTGCTCTTGCTCCTCCTAGCAATGACACCATAAGCATCCAGGCAGGTCGCCCCCAGTGCGAAACACCTCACCTTCAACCACACAAGAAGGAACGGGATCCACAACTACGACCAAAACATACACCGAGGTTGCACGAATTCAGATTCCTACATCTCTCGAGCAAGCAAGCAAGCAAGCAAGCAAGCTCCAACTTAATATCAGTTTTAACTCTTCGCTTGCCACCATGCTGCAGAAATTCAGCAAAACATGCCCTTTACCATCTTCCAGAAAGAGATTCCTGCAAGGCAATCAAACCATTAAAACAGCCATCTGTCATGAGTAAAAAATACAAACCAAAGTCACTGAAGATAGTAGCATGGATTCCATATCGATTGATAAACAAGGTCATGGAACTTCAAGAATTTGCAACTCGTCTCAGTACTGATATCATCTTGATTGGTGAAACACACCTAACACAGTAAGTCGTTATGAAATATATGTTGTCTAAAATGAAAAATTAAAAAAAAATTAAAATTTTGCATTGATAGTGAGTGTGCATCCAGAAGTGTTATGAGAATATTTCCTAATTGTTCTTAAGAGAATAACTTTTATCCAGGTATTTTTAGCTTGAATTCCTATCAGAAGTTTAAATATACCAAGCATACAATGTCTGTCACATAATTTCTGAAATTAATGCAGTATTGTATATACACAATGAGCCACTTACCATCTGCAGTTTAGTGAGATGTTTTTTCCACCAAAGATATTTCTGCATGTGTGGTCCTATCGCAGCCAAGGCATAATATGTGTACATGAAGGAATGAATAAAACTGTTTAAAAGGATTATCAAGCCCCCGCTGCCTCCTGGATGAAAAATAAAAAAAAGAGAGAAGTAGGTCAGATTTTTATACTTAATTTTAAAACTAAAAATTAAAATTAAGAATTCCGGAATCTTGCTCTTCAAAGTAGACGCGAATCGAACCCACATCGTTCATACCAAAATGATTCGTCTATACTGACTGAGTTACGAAGGTTCTTATTGTTTTACCATTTCCATTATTAATTTATTTAATTAGTTTATCCCCTCTTTCATTTAATGATATTGCATTCCAAGTTTCTATTTTTAAACCATGTATTTCTAAATTATCCGATCCACTGAGTTTAGGTGATCAGTCACGTTATCATCTTCATTATTTCTTTGAGCCAGACAATTATACATCTTGATTCAGGCTGCTAATCTAGTGTCTCGATGCCCCTGCATTAGCTGGGCATAATAGTGAGGCCTTCATGCCTATGTCGAAGCATGTCGTAGCTCACACTTCGACATGCTTGGCCCACATCGCCTGTTTACGCTTTGCCAACGCTGAGGTGCGGGAACGCTTAAAGAATCATAAAAAAAAAGGCTCATTTGTTCCTAGCTTCTTATGTGATGCCTTGCTGAAGCTGTATTAGAACGTACTTTTATAATTTTCATGTGTAGTCTATAAAAAATATCGATAAGTTACGTACATTGTGATACACACTCTGAACAAATCTAATCATGTTTATAGGCAGTTAGATGAAACTAGAAACAGGCCTGTTTATATATATATATATATATATATATATATATATATATATATATATATATATTAAAATAAAATTATTCATTTAAATGACATAATTAGACAGTGAAAAACTGAACTATACCTTTGGCATATATACCTCCAAGCCATGATAATATGAAAGTAACAGAGTGATGAACAACATGTAGAACGGACACATGGTTAAACTTCTTCCTGAGGATGAAGAAAACCTATAAACGATTAACATGTATATAGTAAACTTTATTTTAAGTATAAAATATCTGATAACGAAGGATACGTTATATTCTTATATATATCAGACATGTAAAAAAATCTGACGATTTATATAAAATTATATGAGATTGTTCATGAAATTGTTATATTTGGAATTCGAATTGTTTCTTGGCTGTGTATTCTAAAAATCTATGTTATCGTATTCGATTTTGGATTTGTGTTTATGTGTGTGCGTGTATGTGTGTGTACGTGTATGTGTGTGTGTACGTGCCCCAGCGCTCCTTTGTATATTAATGTCATCATCCCCACCCTTCTTAAACTCAATCTACGATTTGCCAGTGATATCTTCTTCATCCATGTAAATATAAATTAATCACCTGCGTAATACTACTCCCAAGCAAATGCAACATTTGGCCATTGGACAGAAAATACTGCATTAAAATGCAATTAAGATACTAGGATCCTTTAGGAAGATTTTTACAGAAGCTAAGTTACTCAAGCTCATTTTAGAAGGGATCCCCCCCCACTGTTGCGAAACACCTGGTTTTTATCTTTCCAAGAGATATGATGTCCAGAAAAGTCATGCATAAATAACAGCTATAACATAGCCTGTTGTCCTCATCAGACTGGACTCAACGGTAGAACTCATTTCCCTCAGATGTAATACCAATCATACCTAACCCAATTATTTTAGAAAATGCGTTGTACGTCTATGTTTCCTCAAACAATTTGCACAATAAATCATTACATTTATATCAAATGTACATAAAGGTATTTTAAACACATCATTTATATGAACGTGTCAAGGAGAAGAAAAATATTTCGAACCTGGTAAATGTTTATTTGGTAATCTGCACTTAATACATAAGATCAATAAATTTCTGTTATAATTAGAAGGTGAATAATTAATCAATTTTTTTTCTTGTGCTTTTGTACAGTAACTGTAAAATGAAGTATAAATATACTTACGGTATCTGAAAATTCAATCAGCTTTGTCATGCAATAGAGCCATACTATGCGGTTTAACTGAAAATAAAAATCATCACATAAGACTTTATATGCATTTCTCATGCAAGATGTCTACAAACCTATACATTTGTACCTTGGGTGAGGAATAAGAATTTTTGTTTACTATTTTTTTATTAATTATACATATATATTTGTGAATGTTTTACATATTCCTTGCTCTGATGATTCAACATGGAACTTTCTCACACCATTTCCATATATTTCGCTACTTTCTAACATAGTATCGCATATTAATCAGTACTGGCTAAAGAGATGGGTTAAATAATATGGCAGTCCTGCTCTATAGAGCAAAATTTATAACTATCTTTTTCAAGTGATATTATGCCTTAGTAGTATGATAGGAACTTTAAACAAGATCAAGATCAAGATCAAGATAAGATAAGGAATCACAAAGTGATTGGCTGTTGAGATGCTGACATCATTGTGTTTGTGATGTAATAAGTTTGGAATGTTTGGAATTTCCCTGGGTGCACATTTGTCAATGGCTTCAGTTCTTGTGTTTTCTTCGCGTATGGATTTATGGGTGATGATAGAGATAAGGATTCGTGTCGTGATTGGTGGGGCACTTTGAACAAGTTCAAGATAAGATAAGGAATCGTGACATGTATGTGTGTTGTTTTCAGATGAAGAAAAGTGACGTAATTTGTTAGTTGTAAATAAGTAACGTTATTGTTTTGAATGGAAAAGGAAGATATATTAGTGGATAAAGATTCGTGTCGTGATTGGTGGGACATTTTAAACCAAATAGGGTAGGGGAAGCGACGTCCGTGTCGTGGATGTGTGTTGTTATGAGTTGTAGATAAGTAAATGGTTTCCATATGGCATTATGGGTGATAGGTAGGGATAAGATAAAGTTTGGAATGTTTGGAATTTCGCTGGGGGCCCCCCCTTCTGTCAGGGACATCACACTGTGTGTGTTTTGGGCCCCCTTCTGTCAGGGACATCACGTGGCGTGTTTGGTTCGCGTATAGAATTGTGGATTGTTTATTTAGAGATAAGCAATCGTGACGTTATGTATTTGGAAATTTCTGGGGAAAATATGTCTCTCTGTGATATCACATGGTGTTTTGGTTTGCCTATGGAATTGTGGGCGATGTTTTTGAGATACGATATCTTGGAATTTTCCCAGGATGATACACATCAGTCACTGCTGTGATGTTTTGTCTTTGATTGTCTATAGATGGCTGTACTAATTTTCCATTAGATTTTGGGGTATTTCTTTCCTATTAAAGGGTGAGAATTCTTAGAGTAGAGACGTGATGGCGGCAGTGATTAGGCTTTTCTGAATAATTTAATTATATGCTAGTGTCACTCAAACACACACACACACACACACACACACATTATACATGAAAAGTCGCTAATGTATCCATGTTGACACTCTAATATGCACCCTATGATTATTCTTATGCAAAAAAAAGACTATTCAGTATTAGAATTATGCTTGCCAAAACAAAAAATCAGTGATTACTGAAATTACATTTATCAATTGTTAAGTTTAAATGTTTTTAAAAATTAACCTTCAATTTCTTTCCAGAATGGGAACATATTGGTACTATCTAGGTTTTCTGAATATTCCAAATTGTTGATTTTTAACATATATTCACAGCACAGAACACAAACACAAGTCTGAAAATGCAGTTGACTTTTTCATTATAGGTTACTGGGGCTAATATATATTCACAGCACAAAAACACACAAAACATAGGAGTTGAAAGATATTTCTCTAAATAACCAGAAAATATAGTTCATCCATCATTTAGATTAAAACCCGTTTAGTTCTGTTCGTTTTCCAAGAGATGATTCATTCATACCTGGTCTTAGTTTTCGGTTCTCGTTTCAGACTATGGAACTATAGTTACTCATTTTTTATACAACTAATCACATCCTGTATTAGATGACGTTCAAAACGTATAATTTCTCACATTTTTTTACCGTGCATCTTGATATTCTCTGATTACCGACATCATGGAAGAAAAGTAAACTCAATGCTTGCCTTTCTGTTAATCTCATTTATTTCTGGTATTAGTCTGTAGTTTAGTCAGTTTGTATTAATCATATCCTGTAATATATGATTTGCGGTATTGTTCAAAAGGTATCATTTTCCCATGGTTGGATGTTCCTCAAACACTTACATATGAATAAGTGATTAGCATTCACATGATTGTGATGACAAATATCCTAAAATTATTCATTCCTAATTAAGGATTTTATACAGTTATTGTTTTCAAGTAGATGGCTAGTTTGTTTGTTTATATTTTGTGTAGCTAGGAAACTGGAATTTATTTCAAATGAATATTATGTCTGTAATATATACTTTGTTAATTTCTATGTTACTTTTTATTTGACTGTAATATTATTAACAAATTGTATTTACTGAATCTAACATACAGAAATTAAATAAAGCAAAAAGACAGTATTTTTTTCATATTCTTCTGATTTCACATTTGTGCTGATGTTCATAGTGTATGATTTCCCACTGGTGCTTACGTATATAATTCATTTGAATTTTCTTCATGTGACATTTCAAAACAAGGTGAACTATGGTTTTTATATACTTCAACTATCTAAAACTTATTTCCGTTAGTCACAATTGGCTGTTGTCCTCTCAGCCTGACATTTATTTGACAGTAGGGATATTTATATATATATTTCAACACATGTATTATATTAGATATTCTTTCCAATACAAATAAATAATTATTTATTCTTATTTCAAATGAAAATTAGCTCAGAAAGAAAGAAAGAAAGAAAGAAAGAAAGAAAAATTTTTACCCTCGAATAAATCTTTATGATCACAGCAAACAAGAAATTCATCAGCTTTTTCAAAGTTTTGAAATTCATGCAAATATTGTTTTCATCATTTGGTGTCATGTAAATGAAGAACAGGACTGGCTATTAAGTTCGTTAATGTTTTTTTTTTAATTTCCTCTTCCAATAATGACTATTTGACACATGCATGTTGATTCACTTGATTTTATCTGCACTCTATGATACATTTTTTCTACAGCAATATTTTTAAGAGTTTTAGTAATGTGTTGGTTTTAAATAAAATAAATATGCAACCCTTAATTTTACTACAGTAATAAATTCACAATGATCACCAAATGAAAATAAACTTTCAGATGAGAGTCACATTGTCAAAAACCACATGATGGCAATTCCACAAGCATGGGAACAACCTTTGAACAACAGTGCAAATTTAACAATAAGAAGATTAAGGAACAAACAAAATAGATTGTATTTTTTACTTTATGTATTTTCTGTATGTTAGATTCAGTAAATACAATTTGAAAATAATATTATAACACTCAAATAAAATGTGTAAATTTAAATTAACAAATTGGGTGTCATTGATGTGTTATACAAATTTAAGTAAGACCATAACATTTTTTTCCTTGTGAAATTTCATGCCACAAACTAATCAGAGATTTTTTTTGAAAATCCACTCAGTGAATTAAAGGTCTTATTTGTTCATGCAAGCCCTCAAATATTTCAAGAAACTGTCAACTCTTGGAAGCAAAAGGAATTGGTTATTAAATTAATAGCCAGAATTTTATTGGAGAAGATTTCACCTGAAAAGTAACAATACTGTTAGAATTTGGTTATTTTACAGAGGGACATTAGATATTTAAAACCAGCACATTATTAAAACTCTTAAAAAGATTGCTGTAGAAAAAAAAAATCGTATTTTGCTGATAAAATCAAGTGAATCAACATGCATATATCAAATAATACTCGTCATTGGAAGAGAAAATACATAAAGAAAAACATTAATGAACTTAATAGTCAGTCCCATTATTCATTTACATGATACCAAATGATGAAAACAACATTTGCATGAATTTCAAAACTTTGAAAAAGCTGTGAAATGTTTGAAAAAAAGGGTGCAGTGCACTGGCTACGAAGTCAGTGTACTGCACACTCTGTCCAAAAAGAAACTGAATTTTTCGAAAATAGAAGAAACTATTGGCGCTATTGTATCTTTTTGTTGTCGAAAGGGGCAACTTTCATTAATGTTGTGTCAACTTTTTATGACATTTGTTTCATTAGAAGCCGAGTGATAGTGCCAAGAGTGGCAGTGTATTTTGACGAACGGTCAGTCGTCTCGATATTGAAGCCGTACGTGACGAATTCTCGCTACCAATTGCTTTAAAACTTTGAAATAAAACTCAACATTGACCGTTTGGCCAGGCGGAATGAATTCTTTGTGGATAATGCCCTTGGAATCATAGAAACAAATCAGCATTGTCTTTACTTTTGACTTCTCCAAGCGACTTTTTCTCGGATGCCCCTCTTCTCGTGGTCTCCACTCAGCACTCTAGCACTTTGTTTCATGCTCATACTCAAAACACCACCTTTCGGTACCAGTAACGATCGTTTCAAGGAAGTTTGAGTCCTTACGAGGTTGCAGTGTTTGAATCCTTAATGAGGTGGTTTCAGTGTTCAATTCGGTACATTTTTTTGTCGTCGGTCAACTTGTGGGGGATCAAATCGTGAATTCAATTTACAAAGGCCCAAACTCTCGATCAAAATGTTGTGCAAAGTAGATTTTGGAATCCCCAATTCATCTTCAATCAATTTCACAGACTATTTCGGGTTTTCTTTGATGAAATCACACACTGTTTGGATGTTAACTTCACTCAGTCCAGTTTTTGGACAGCCTGGCTTTTCGTCGTCCTCAAGCGTCTCACGACCACTTTGAAATCGCTTAAACCCCGCGTAAACTTGAGTGCGGGATAAGCATTCATCACCATATGCTTTTTGAAACATTTGATGCGTTTCGGTAAAACGTTTACCAAGTTTATCACAAAAGTCAATCGCAGCTCACTGTTTGAAACTCATTTTGCCACCGTTCGTCAAAACACACTGTCACTCTTGGCACTATAACTCGGCTTCTATTGAAACAAATGTCATAAACATTGATACAACACGAATGAAGGTTGCCGCTTTCGACAACAAAAGGATACAACAGGTGGCACCACTAGGTTCTTCTATTTTTGAAAAGTTCGGGGTTTTTTTTGGATACAGGGTGTACGTTAACTGAGAGTGTTCTTCTGACAGCTTTATCTGTTTTGTATTGGAAAATCCTTAGTTTTAGTAAGGAAATCACTTTCACCTCCGTGTGAGATAGGCTGACTTATCTTCAGTCGAGTATCTGTTATTGAAGGGGATGTTAGACCTAATTGAAGTAATAGTACTTCAATAGGATAATGTGCTACAAATGGGAAACTTTGTGTGTGTGTGTGTGTGTGTGTGTGTGTGTGTGTGTGTGTGTGTGTGTGTGTGTGTGTGTGTGTGTGTGTGTGTGTGTGTGTGTGTGTAGGTATCCTTAATTTATTCGTAAATAATAAGCGAGATTCCAATACAGTATAATCAATGCGTTAATTGATATACAAACATTGATTTCTTACCCTTTCCATACCTAATGGGTATTTCCATTCAAGTGGTAAACAAAACATTTCTCGATAGTTAACGAAGGATAATACATAGAAACCCTAAGAAGTAAAATACAAACCATTGTTACTTACTGCAACATTAACAAGTAACGTGTAAGCTTCATATTTTTGATTTATATAACTAAAAATGTAAACAAAATAAAAAAAAATTATTAAATACGAATTTGGTTTCATTCATTGTAATCATACTGACTATCGTGTTAAAGAAAAGAAATATTGTAACAAATGAAAAAAATGCACCTTTAACAATGGTATAACTATGCGTGTGTACATTATTAAAACATGCAATCTTAACATTTGTATCAAACTAAGAGAAACACAGAGCTTGCAAACTAACAGAACTTCTGCTATACCTTCAACAACATCAAATACTTCTCGAATATTCAACAACCTGAGTTAACGTATTGACTATTTCGAGTTATGCCCCAAGCGACCAGCAACCCTCTCGGAAACTCAGCATAAAAACCTTGACACCTGTACACGAGACCGGCTAGCTCACTTTGTGAGTTCGTCAGAATGTGATATTGCACTGTGTTATTTCTTTTTTTCCCTCCGTCACATCGATGACCAAAAAAAAAAAAAAAAAAAAAAAAAAAAAAAATGAAGTGACTGAACAAATAATAAAGAAATAATATCTTCATCTCTTATAATCATTTCTCACTAAAAGGTAGGTTAGATTTTCTTAATATACAGGTGACAGTTTTCCCCAGTGGCACTTGAGTTCGTCGTAATCCAAACACGATAAAAGAAATAAGTAACATATAACATTCATGGCCTCACTACTCTGACGTTAATTCAAATTGCATAACACCACTTTTATTCCTTTTACACTTAAACTCATCTCTAATCTTTTTTTTTTTTTACTCATAACATATTAATTTGTCATTATAATATATATATATATATATATATATTTCTTTTATAATTAAAAGAAACACAGGTGACAGTATTACAATCACGATTCTAACTGAAACCCCTGAAGCTACTTGGGTACCTTTTGTTTTCAGGATACCACGTAGTAGTTAGCTTACAATCTTACAATCCAGTTTCATTTAATCTTATCATATGATTTGATTTCTGGGGTGTTTCATCTATTTTCAGTTTCCTTATAAAGGAAACTGAAATCAGATGAATTCACCGGAATCGTATCAAAGCATATAATATCTCACTGCTTCTACATTGCTGTTTTTGAAGTCCCCGGAAAATGCATGTTTTTTTTTTATATTTTTATTATTATTATTATTATTATTATATACTCAAACCTCGTAACTTGATTCTCCTGTAGCTCTGAATTATTATTTCAAATAGTGCTGTAAAGCACTACTTGAAATAATATTGAGTCAGTAAATATTGAGGATACCCTTCGGATAGAAACACGTAGATTGGAATACCGTCTAAAATGGACTTAGTGGTTTTAGCGGTGAAATAAAGCAACCACGGTAGCATTTTTATCTTACATTGGTGCCGTCAGTTTCGTGGTAAATTTAGTAATAGATGTGGACTGAAGTCTAGACTTTCAACCATCTTATTGCTAGTTCTTCTGGTTTTATATTGCTTTCCAAAGCAATTTTCCAAAATTAGTTTCATAATTAGAATAACATGATGAAATGTATCAAACGCTTTTGTTAACCTTTAGTTAACTAAAGGATGAGTCCATTAAGTTAACTCCATACGAAAGAGTATTTCTTGTTTGTTATTTCATTACTTTATTACTTGATTAAATCGCTTCTATTCTTTCATTAGTAAAAAACGTATTGTTTTGATATTTTTATTTGATTATTTTCAAAAATAGGCTTGACGAATGTTATTTACAATTCTCTCCATTATATTTTCCAATGTAGGGGAGATTAGAGTTTGGCAAGTAGTTTTTCATGGACATTCTTCTTGCCACTTTTATAAATTTTAATAAAGATAGCTGTTTTAAAATGAAGAGAAATATCTGATGCATTGAGTAGCTTATGGAGGACGTTTCTGGAAGTACAGATTTGTTGAGTTTTCCTTGATACTCAGATGACAGATATAGGGATTGCTCTTGTTATAGTTTTGCAATATAATTAAAAGGACTGGCTTCTAGTTGAAATTCTTGAATATTTTTCATGTCAAGGAAAATAAATCATCTTGGAAAGAACGCCGATGATTTGGGTGTATTTAAGTTCAAAAGGATGTGAAGACTTAATAGTGATATGAATACCAGCGAGCATGGTTATGATTCTGCCTAAGGGACAGATTAAGCTTTGGGTTAGGGAATTTTGATTGTGTCTGAGGAGTGAAAAAGAGTAACTTTCCCAACTTGATCAAGCAGAATGTCCGAACCCAAAGCGTAATTCATCCCATCTGTATTTAAGTATAAGAAAAATCCAAGAGGTAACTTGTTATTTATTTATATATATATATATATATATATATATATATATACAAAAGGTTCAGCAGTATCAAAAACAAGCTGTAGAGTTTGTTACCGTGGTTAATGTGTTTTAGCCTAAGAGTTCTGGTATTAGTGAAACTTGGCTTTGAGAGTTGAACGCTGTAACTAGAATCTAGTGGAACCGTATTCTTAGGAATGACAGAAGACATAGTAGAGGAGGAGGAGAATTACTAATGATATTATATGACTTTAGATTAGTCCATTTAATCTGGTAATAATATCCCTTTCGGCAGCGAGCGTGAGACGACTTGGTGTAAATTGAGGCAAAGAGAATGATAGATAGTTTGGTGTTCTACAGACCAGGCAGATCAAGTGCTGGGGTGAAAGAAATCTATCGCCAATCTATCTTTATGGGTACTAAATGAGTAATCATCTGAATGTGATTGAGTAGCAGAGAAAACTCTACAAAACCAAAAGCTAATTTGGCATGAAGCAGCATGCGAAAAACAACTCAGGACAAAAAGATTTAGATTTGATCAAAGGGTTAGAAGGTGTCACTGTAAAATCTCCCATAATATGTGACTATGAAACTTATCATGTTCGTTTCTACATGTTTTTTAAGCAGACTGCACTTAAAGAAATGTCAACTTTGTCTGTAATAATCTTGTATTTGTAATAATTTAACCATGAGCTTTTGTTAAAATAATGTGGCGCATGACGTCTTTATTGGCATATGTTCATGTCTATATGCCAATTTCAAAAGGACGCACGAAGTAAGGCGTCATAATGTTCGGATATCAATAAATTACCATATATGGAAGTTCGAGAGACGCGCACATGCGTATACAACAGAAATCGGGGCCTGTATAAGGCGAAACGTCGAAAAAGACTGAGTCTCAGTTTTCTAACTCTTCTCTTGTCTGTGTCCACCGCCACTTGAAGTACGGTGTCGGTAATCGAGTGAGAAGCGTCGTAGGTCTTAGGTTTCTCAATCTTTTACCTGTGTCCGCCACAAAGAGAAGTATTATGTCGATTCGGGACGTCTCGCTAGGAAAGAGCTGCACATTGTAACCATTGCCAAAGAAAAATATTTCCCAGGAAATCACAAAACGAGCCAGAAGGAAAGAAAGACAAAAAGGAGCACTTTCATGTGAACAAAAGGTTCATGTAAAATGGCAGTGCTGAACGAGAATTGTAAGAAATATATGTGATATTTCGGAGCTAGAAAGTACAAATGTAATCTGTGTATACATAGAATAAGATTGTGTGAGTAATATCGAAATACGCACACTGTTGGTGTATCTTAATCAAAATGGTGTATAGTTAATTATCGTAAGAATAAGTGTAAAAAGAGTATTGTGCTAGATAATGTAAATTAATATTGATATAAGCTTACTCAAGGTATGCATTATCTTCAGATTGGGTATGCATTGCTGGCAGGACTAGATTGTGATTCAACTTTAAGGGAAGAAACATAGAACTAATCCTGAATCAGAAAGAACGGGATCGGATATATATATATATATCCGTACTTCACTCGAGCTCAGAGATGTCGTCAACCGAGAGCGGCTGAGTCAAGGTCAGCGCTCCCTGGTCTTAATAGCACACTCCACATGCAAAGTGAGGAGCACTTGATTTTCAGACATGTTTGAACTTGTCGCATCATTCAAAACCATTCCAAACTCATATCAGGTTTAATAATTTTTCACAGAACAGTTATTTACTTTCCGAAGAACACTGGTGTTCCGCAGAACATAATTTGGGAAACGCTGGTCTAACTGGTGCAGTTGAAAACAAATAAATTTGTTAGATTATCGAATGTAGGAACATAAGATATAATACAAGTAAATAAATAGCGGCAGTCGATAGTTAACGCAGACGTTAGATAACGCAGTCAGATTTCACAAAATATTAAGGACAAACCAGACAAAGCGGTGTTGTGCGAAATAACAGCAATTTAAAAAAATGCGCAGTAGACGTGATAAAGTCTATTAAACATAGAGAGCAAAAATAATATTGGATTGGGATCGTTTTGTCATCAGTATCAGTGTATTGTGTAAAAGGTGCTTTAAGTAAATATAGATACTGAAGGTGATTGTGATACTTTGGTAGATACTAATATAATGGAAGACAGAGAGTTCTTTAGAATTGGAAATCCTAATCATGTGATTCTGATTTTCAGGAGAAGACCATGAAAATGTAGAGTCCTATTTTAATTTTTCGAAAAACTTAAGGAGATAGAAAAATGGTTAGATTTTCACTTACTGGCAATTCTTAAAAATAAATTAGTGGATAAGGCTAAGATATTCTTAAATATTTTGCCTATCTTACGAGATATAATAGATTATACTAAATTTATAAGTACATTAACAGCAGAATATTTCAATGTAAGTGGTGTAAGCCTTAATTTATGGAAATTGCATAAATGCGTTCAGCACAGAATAGAAACCGTTTTGAAATATTATTTGGAATAGGTTAAGATGATTCACAGCAGGCTTGAAGATGTAGCCTACAAGAAAAAGATTAAGAACCTAGCTGAATGTTATCAACTTCTTATAGAAAGGAAAGAAAGACTTGGAGACATCCATCAGTCTCCAATTCCCAAAAAAATGATGCTTTAGAACAAAGTAGTATCACTGCAAGTCACATGAACTTCTGTAAAGTGAAAATGATATTCAGAAAAGTAAGTCAACAAAATTGAAGGAAATAGTAAGAAATGTGTTGTAGATTTTGATCGCGACAGAGTTGTTAATTTAGATGTTAATTAAAAAATTAATCAACAGATTTTATGAGTAGAATCACTAAAGGATTACATTGGGAAAGTAGTAGAGAAACCACAAAGACCAATATTAGTAGGGCAGTTCAAAATGTTAGAGGAACCAAAATTAAATACCGACTCTTGTCATTGGATAAATGGGCTAGTGAAACTATAAGTATGGAAGTAACGAAAGAAAGAGTGCCGTCTAAATGTTATAACTATAATGAAATGGGAAATCTGTCTAGAGACTGTCCTAAAGAAAGAAATTATAAGTCTAGAAAAACTTCGAAAGAGGTAGTGAGATATGACACATATCTACTGACTGTGGACTCTAAACCATCAAATACTCAACATAATGGGTTTGTTTGTGAGTCACAAAATCTGCTCAATATTGTCTCAGTAACACAGAGTAGAAATAATAAACCTTTGACAGTGATACATGGTCTGATTAAGGATGTGCCTTGTGAGATTCATCTAGATACAGCAGCACATATTTTATGAAATTCTTCTTCTTCTTATGGTGCTATCTTCTATCGAAGGTCAGCGACCATCTTGGTGAACAAAGTGCGTTCTTGCGTTAATCGGAGCAGTTGTGCGCTGCTATTTCCTGTCCACGTCTTGATGTTGTCAAACCATGATATTCTTTTTCTTCCTCTAGTTTGCCATCAATTCTTCCTACCAAAATGGTTTGTAGAAATGGTAATTGCTGTTTCTCATGATGTGGCCAAGATATGATGTTTTTCGTTTCTTGATTATTTGTGGAAGATCTTTAGCTTTGCCAATGGATTTTAAGACATCTTCATTGGTAATTTTTTCTATCCATGATATCTTCAGCATTCTGTATAGTCACATCTCAAGGTCTTCAATTTTCTTGATGGTTGTCGCCTTCAATGTCCATGTTTCATCTCCATAGAGCAGAATAGACCACACGTAGCATTTCAGCATTCGGTATCTGCCTTCCATGTTTAGGTCTTTATTGCAAAATAATGTTCTAATTTTCATGAGAACATTATTTTCATTTGTGAAATTAAGCGCCTGATTTCTGATGATATTGTTAGACTGAATTATCCTATTGAAACTGATAGGAATATCTGAAAAAGAAATTTCTTCTACAAAGAAGATAAATGTGTTGCTTAACATTCCATGTATTCCCTAAAGCATTTCTCATGATCTAATTGTTCTTCCTGAAACTTCAAACCCAAATTCAGGAAATTCTCGCCTTGATTCTTAAAACAATATCAGTTTATCTGTAACTTCATGGATGGCACAATTTCCCTTTGAGGAATAGAATACAACCCAAATAAGATGTCTGCTCAAACGTTCCAATCATGTAAATCATACTCTGAAGTTGAGCAGGGTAAGGCAGTAGAAATTTAGACTATAAACAAGGGTGAAGGAAAAGAAATTTAAAAATCACAGATGATCTACTAAATGCTGCTACAAAATTGGCAAATTCATCTGATGAAAGGAGGTTAACTAATGATTTCTTTGATTCCACCTTTCAGCTGTTTCCAAATATCTTCACTGAAGATATTGCATACATGTCCTGCACTGACACGGTTGAACGTTCCGTGCAAATTATCACCCAGTCACCAATCCATGTGAAGCAGTATCAGACACCAATGAAGCACATGGAAAAACTCTAGAGGCAGAGGCGTAGCTAAGGAGGGGCGGAGAGGTAGTCCTTCCCGGGCGGCACTTTGAACCTTTTTGAACTTTTATTCTAAAATACAGCTCGAGAACTCATTTCCAAATATTGTAATACTACTGTGAATTTTCCTCACAATTGCTGTAAGTATATAGCTAGTTGTGAGAGGAGTTTTTCTAAATAAAATATACTAAGAATCACCTACATCATTATGAAATAGACTTCGGCAATGTCATCGACGATTTTGCTAACAGAAAAGCAAGAAAAATAACATTTTAGAATGTTGAAATTAAAGTTTTACTTCAAAGATAAATCTAGTGTTTTAATTTATTTCCCTATACGTTGTTTTGACTTTTTGTAGTATTTTTCGGTTTGTATTGAGAGGGGCGACAAACTCAAGGACAGCCACGGGTGGCAAAGGCTCTAGCTACCCCACTGTCTATAGGTTATTACAAGAGTATGAGAGTGCAGGAATCATAAAGAAGTCAAATTCTAAATGGAATAGTCCTTTCGTTTTAATAGAAAAATGGAAGCATAAGATTTGTCTTGTATATGAGGGAGGTGAACAAGGTGACCAAACTCATTGATTTCCCTCTGTTTAAGATTGAGGAATTGTTAATTGGCTCTTGGAAAGTGCAGAGTATTTCTCAAAGCTATATCTAAACTCTAGTTACTATCAGATTCCTTTGAGAAAGGAAGATAGGAAATATTATGACTTCGCTCCCAGATGGCATAAATATCAAATACTTCCTCAAGGGGCTATAAATTCAGCCATGTCATTTCAATCCTTGATGAATTCTGTCCTATCGGATATGTTAGGTAGAGGAGTAATTCGCTTTCAAAATGACCTACTAGTGTGTACTCCAAGGACCTAACATCTCATAAGGAAACTTTGTTAAAATGTCTCTTTTTCAGATTATATGAGAATTAACTATCCTTAAAATGTTCTAAATGTCAATTCTTTCTGAAGTCTGTGACCTAAATATTTGCAGAATATTTAGGTCACAGACTCATCCCACCCGAATTCGGGTGAATAATCCCCACCCGAACTAACATAAGTGCCATACTTGCTGCAAAGATGACTGTGAAACAGGTTCGCCGATACATCGGCATGGTAACTTTTTATAGAAAATTCATACCTAACTGTTCAGACTTGATAGATCCTTGGTAAGATTAACAACAAAAAAAAGGGAATTAAACTTAAAAGCGGAGATATGAAGCAGAACGTATATGATTTATTAAACCTTGCCGTAACGAAATCACCTGTTTTGATCTATCCGAAATTGTAGAAACGTTTTTTCTCTCCACTCATGCTTCTAATAACCGTATAGCTTCTGCGCAGAAAGGAGACAACTTTAAACCATTTGTTTTCATTAGCAGAAAGCTTTCTTCTTCACAAGTAAATAACTCTATCCTAGAAAAGGAGGCACTGGTAATTATCTACTCTCTGAGAAAGTTTAGGTATTTGTTATTGGTATAACATATCATTCTCAGGTCTGCCCACCAACCACTTTCCTTTCTGTCTTCTATGAAAAAAACCAGCGCATAATTAGACGGAACCTGGAACTGCAAGAATATGACATTGACATGAAGTATTTCCCTGTTAAGAAAAATTATGTGGCAGACTCTCTGTCAAGATTTTTGGAATCAAAGACGGAAGAAAATCCTTGCTGATACGAAACTGAAGCTGAGTTTCAAAAGAAGATAGGAGAAATGGACAAAATCACGAGTAAACCACCTAACTGCCAAACTGGGAAATACTCCTCATAAGAAAATATTCTTAAAGAGGTCCAGAAGAAAGATCCAGTCTGGAAAGGTATATATGAAAGGGTTAGAGGAGGTGAATAAGTCCCTGAAGAATTCTCTTTCCTTCAAAAGGTCCATATAGATGAAGATGGATTGCTTCTATCCAGACAAAAAATGAGGGTGAATCGAAAGAAAAAATTCTGTTCCCAACCATAATGAAGCCTACAGGATTTGAAAGGACCTGGCACAGAATTAGAGACAAGTAATTTAGGAAGGAAATGAGAAGTGACATTAGCTTGTATGTAAACTTCTGTCACTTGTGCAGACCAGATCCATCTTTAGAGGTAAAGCATCTTTACAAGCTTTTCCTGTTTTTGTAAGACCATTTCAAGCTGTTGCCATAGATATAATCAGACCCTTGCCCACAACTACGAAAGGAAATAAATTCATCCTCATGGCAATTGACATGTTATAACGATTTCCAGAAACGACACCCATGAAAGATCAAACTGCAAAAACTGTGGCAAAGAAATTCTTCAAACTAACAAGATCGAGATATGGAACCTCAAATACTCTTATCTGACCAAGGTGCTAATTTTACTGCAGAAATAATGCTGCAGCTTTGTAAACTGTTAAAGATAAAGAAAGTGTTTGCTACACCCTATCATCCTCAAGGAAATGGGATGTGTGAAAGATTTAACAAAACTCTGAAACACGCAATTTCAGTTAACTGATGGCAAGGTATCAAACCGGGACTCTTTGTAGGCATGTAGAACTGAAGTTCTACAGAGGATAATTCCTGTGTAGAACTAGGATAATTCCTACAAGATCATAGACGGAAAAGATGCCTTTTTGTCCGTCTATGATATTGTAGGAATTATCCTCAGTAAACTTCAAGATTCAGGATGTAGAAAATCTGATGAAGGTATTAACTGTACACTCCGACAGATTGAAATTGTACATGTTAACGAGCGATAGCTTAATATGCCTGGGGGACGACCTAGATATGATACTGGGGGATGAACATTTTCCCAAAAAAAAACAAAAGGAGAGTCAAGTTTGATAGGAATAAGAAAATATTCTAATCAAAGCATTCTGAGAATTCTAGGGAACCCAGCCAGGAGAAACATCAGAAATCATACAGCAGTTTTTCTAGGGAATACCCTACAACCTCTCGAAAAAAAGTAGATAGAGTTAAGCGCCTCGATAGGCTAAGTAATAGAAATAATTCCACCATTGGGGGCAGAGCTAAAACTACATTGCATGAATATACAATATATACAGGTTCGTGATAGGAGGTTTCTACAGGACTGCATGACATTAGAGATCCTAAAACATTCAGCCGAAGTGGCTAGGTATTTTGACATGTTGTATAATTCGAGTCTTAGCTGAGGAAAGACCCCATATGGTTGGAAAGAATGTATGATAATCCAATTGCACAAAGGTGGTGCAAAGAGAGATTCATCTAACTATAGGAGAATCAGTATCTCTGAAGAATCTATGAATATTTCAGAGAAGTACTAACAATTCGCATACGGATATTTGGTGGACAAAAACTATACTTCTAAAGAAACAGTATTGGTTTATTAAATCGGCGTCATGTCTGAGCAATTTGCTTAACGTTTATAAAACATTACTGCTTAGTGGATGTAGAGAATGAATATCCCATGGTACTGTTGGAATCAAATGTCTAGATCCATTTCTACATGCGATTTCTTACTAACTTCTCTGAAATATTCATAGGCACTCCAGAGAATATCCCATTAAAGGAACTTGCATAAAATGGAGAATATGGGGTTGGAATATAAACTATTGACTGGGATAAGTGGGGTTGCTGAAGTACAGATAACAGAAAGCAGTAGACGGGAGTGCGAATCAACCAGATTTAAGGTGACCAAAGGTATGTCCCAGGGATCAGTCGTTCGACCATTCTTGCTAATCTATATATTGATGATATCTCGAATTGCATAATGATGGAGCAAAGATAGGGACGGCCAATCAGAGATATTACTAATATACAGCATTTACAGGATGACTTGAATAGCCAAGAAGTGTGGACAAACGATCATGGCTGCAATGT
Organism: Typopeltis vanoorti; assembly: GCF_054136105.1. Lineage (NCBI taxonomy): Eukaryota > Metazoa > Arthropoda > Arachnida > Uropygi > Thelyphonidae > Typopeltis > Typopeltis vanoorti. Next base: position 30,294,228 of record NC_143572.1, read on the forward strand.
TAGTAAATGTAAAGATATGCACGTTGGAGTAGTGAGATATCCAGTAAGGTATTATATTAGCAGGAGTACGCTTGGAGTAACTGAAGAGACACCTTGGAGTAACGGTGGACAAAAAGTTGAAATTCAAGGATCGCATAGGAAAAATTGGAAATGCAACTCTGAAAAGGTATATTTGTTACCTCTTTACAAGGCCTTGATACAACCGAACCTAGACTACTGTACCAAGATTGGGTCTTTTGGGTTCAAAAGTAATAAATAAGCTATGGAAAGGCTTAGAAAGAAAAGATACAAAAATGATATAGGGATTATGGAATGTAGATTACGAGGAATGATTTTTTTGTGACATTTTCCTTTGAGAGAAACCTGGGAACATACAGAGAGCTGACACAGGCGCCCCTCGTCGAACAGCAGTTTGTTGATCATGTTAGGTATGTAAAAGCTTCGGGTGGCTTTACAGCAGTGATTTTTCTACTTATATGTTATGTATTTTGTTGGCTGTGGTCTTGTTATCTGATATGTTGTTCTGGTTCATTTGTAGGTTGAACTGAAGTAATGTTTTAGCATGACTGTGTTGCGGTGTAAGTGTTTCTCCTTAAATATTTTGTGTTCTGTGCTTGTCGTATGAATGGGAGCTGTTCTCTTTGTTCCGAGAATATTTTCAAGATATATATGCCGTTTTCAGTTAACCAGTTAGAGATTTGATTGATTGATGTCGTGTTGCATATTTGCATAAGCGATATTTGCGTTGTTGTGAATGGATACTATGGCCATATCGTCTGCATATTGGAGGATTTTACTTTTTTTGGGAAAATGGCTTATTGTGGGTGTATATGCTAAACAGAATGGGAGATTGAACAGCTCCTTGTGGTACTCCACAAGTGATACAGATACCACTTTGCTATGCGCTGATACTACACGTGTTCTTTCTCTTTTTCATTCTTTCATACCTACTACAGTCGTATGCTTTCAAACCACTGTAGTAGGCGATCAGCGATTCCGATATGTGTTTGGTTAACAAGATTTTGTGTTATTTTGTTCAACACGGCTTTATGTGCACATTTGTTCAAGAAGGTTTTGTGTGTTAGTTTGACAAACGCTTTTGTTAGGTCAACGAAAACAACGAATACTATTCTGTTTTTAACTAATGTAGCGTTCATTAGGTCTGTGAAATCTTCCAGAAGGGTTGGTGTGTCTTTCTTTCTTTTATTTCTTTCTTTTATTGTATTTATTTATTTATTTTTTTTGAGAAGCAAATTGTGTTTTTGAGACGATTTGGGATTTTTCTATGTATGTGGGAGAGTTTGCAATACACCATGCGCTCCATGATTTGATTGATTGCAGATAATTTGGCGATGGATCTGTAATTACGCATAATGTTTCATTTTCTATATTAATGTATGCTAGTGGTGATTAATGCTGTCTTTAATGTTTGAGCTATGTGCCTTGTTTCGAAGATTTTATTTAACAGTTTCAGTATAACTGGACTTAGGTTAAGTGAATGTTTTTTGATGTCTTTTGGTCTGATTCCGTCTATTTCAAATTCTTTGTCAGGGTTAATATGAAGAATTGCAATTTTATAGTAAATTGATAGTTTCTTCTTTTGTTATTGTGAGGTACGCATTGACTGAGTTGTTTGTGTTCCTGGTGCAGAATATTTCTTAATAATAATAATAATAATAATGATAATAATATTATTATTATTATTATCATTATTATTATTATTATTATTATTATTAATAATAATAGATTAGCCTCGTAGGCTTTGCATTTTCCTGGGACTATTTTAATTCCGTCTTGGACGCCTGAAAATGTGCCTCTTATAAGAAGATGGCACAGTTTTTGTATCGGAAAGTCTAGGATTTTGTAGTCCTCATAACACGCAACAACAGGACAGAAAACACATGCTTTTACCAGATATAATATATTAATTGAGATGCTGTAGAATACTTTAATAGTGAACACCGAGCCACTCTATTATCATTAAAGGAGTTTTTATCGAGTCATCTGTAAAGAATGGTTGTAATCATACACATAGTTTTGTATATCCAATTTTCTACTTTGAGTAAACTTTATGAAAGTCTGTCTCAATATTTGTAATTCGATAGAGAGTTTAATATCAGAACAACAAGCGAAAGGTATGAAGATCAATTTCTTCTAAAGCTAAGTAGCAAATGATCTTCAGTGATTTATATCAGAATGTAGATTCAAGAAATGTAGCTAGGAATGTAAGTGTTTCGATTTTTTTATTTCCAGTGTAGATGACCTTTATTTTCATTTAAACCTCATGGTATGCATGGAGATAGAGTTGATATAACTAGTCCTTTGGGGATTAGTAATTCCTATGATGAAACTCATTGAATATTTCGCACTGTCAGTACTGAATACTGAATACTCTACTAAATACGCTGAATGAATGAGTATTCATTAAGGTTTGAAATTTCTATTGAATCGAGCAGCAGAGATTACAACTGGGACTCAAGTTTCCTTTGGTGGTAATGGAATATTATGGGAATGTTAAGAAAACAGAAATCTCCCCCCCCATGGTTAGTTCTTTCGTTAATACAAAATGAATTTTGGTTATAAAATTTCGAAAATTTTGTAATATTTATAAGAGTATATTAGCACACGTTTATACATAAGTCATGCGAATCGAAAAAGTCAATGAGCTGTCAAGCACTATTATAATAAATAATCTGTACTTATTAAAAAAAAAACCAAGAGCTGTTATAGCGACTCGAAATGCCAGAGGCTATATAGGAACTAAATTAATTAGCAAGAAAAACGAACTCAACGGAATATGTCCGAAACCACTGTTTTTTTCAAGTATTTGTACAATAGAGCATGCTTTTGTATTTGGAGAGAGAGAGAGAGAGAGAGAGAGAGAGAGAGAGAGAGAGAGTGACGAAATATCAATAAATAAATAAATAAAAAATTAAACAAAAGACAAGTTAGAAGACTAGCGGGCGGATAGTCTCCACTTTTGTCTAATCATAGTATAGCAAGCCTAAGTTTATCAGTACATTTAAAGAACACAGCAATATGTAGTATAGTGAATTATACGGTGTTTCGACATTATTTCGTTAGAGGGAGTTGAAATCGAACTAATGGTAATTTTTTTATTAATTTGCATATCACCCGATTAACTTCTTATTAGCACAGCCATATAGCTACAGAAAAATTTACGTATCGATATAAGCATTTCCGAGCGAGTAACAGCCGATGTGTGCTGTAATGAGAAAATCAAGCTGTTTTTGAAGAGAAAACACGAAAAAATGCAATTTTTGCAAAAGTGCACAAAAGCGTTATTTTCGTGTTTTTGACACATAAAAGCTATCAATTGAAACTATTTGCGTGTATTTAAGTATATTTCGTTATATAGCGCATAATTTAACACAGAGATTGTTAATGGGATTTCGAGGAGGAGAGAACGGCAAACAATTCCTGCCATCTGTTGGTCCATAAGGCTAATAACATACATTGTTGTCTAAAGTAGTGTGAGTTACATGTTCGATATTTTTGACTTTATAGGATGACCAACCCATCTTATAAGGTCAGAAAGTGGGCTTTACTCGTGAGCAAAGCCCGCTTTCCAGTGCTAGCCATCGACTAATTGTGGAAAGAACTGGGAAAGGAAAGGCTTAGAAAGAGTTCCTCTAGTAGGAGACTAGAATTACCTGTAAAAGAATTTACGGCAACTTAGCATATTGGAGGAAAACGTCATGTAAACGGATCTAAACAGACCTTACCAATAGTATTAGGAATTATATAAAAGCTAATTGAAAATATATAAATACTTACTTCAATCGTAAAAGAAGTGCTAATTACAGCCAGCACCGAGTTATAAATTAACATGACCACCTTTAGGTTGTATGCTTCTCTATTTTTCATCATCATTCGACCCAATTTCGTAGCAAAAATCAAATAACCGGTTACGATGAAGAAAACATATTTTGGGTTTGACATTAGAGGCCAGGCTTGAATACTTTTATCTGAAAATGAAAGAAAATGAAAATTATAAAAACGTACAGTTTTTGCTGAAAATCGTGTAGTTAAAGAACAGACCGAACATCATGCCAATACTATATATATATATATATATATATATATATATATATATATATATATATATATATATATATATATATATATATAGTATTGGCATGATGTTCGGTCTGTTATATATATATATATATATTGGCATGACGCATAAGGTTAACTTCCGTTAACTTTTCCATATACATGGAAAGAAGTTAATCGGCACCCCCTCATGGGGAAGATGTATCGTACCATCTGAAGAATCACGTGGTTTTAGCCGGTTTTGAACTGGAGGAATCTGATGCTCCAAGTCAGTGCATCTGTGTTCTGGTAAAATCCTTACGAGAAGAGAAATTACGGAGTATGAAATTGGCATTGTGATAGAAGGTATGCTTCAGACCTATCCGTTCGGTAAATGTTTGAGAAATTGGGCCATCCAAGGTCAACAATCGGATGGAAGCACAGGATGTGAACTGCAAGGCTACCATGGACGACCATCCACACTCATCGAACGTAACCGTAAGGTGCTACGGAGGATATTATGCAAAAACCGCCATTCGTCTGCGGCACAGTGAATGCGAAGATCTGGCCATCGACTGGAACGCAATTCTTCACAGACATTCAGAACTGAGGCTCATAACATGGCAGGATCGCAAAATACAAGTCCCGCCCTGCCCGAATCAACATGGATCATTGTCTTCAGTGATGCAAAGATGTACAGTGGGATGAATAAGCTTGCAAAGCTCTGCTATGGGGCGATGAATCACGCTACGTCCTCTGCCAAGCAGATGAACGGGAGTGCGTTGGAAAATGTCCGGTTAACGTGTCTTATGAGAGTGCGTAAGCCCAACAACGAAATTTGGAGGTGGCGGTGTGATCCTGTTTTCAATTGTATGGCATCGGTTTGTGGTGCCACGAACATTCAACTCCGATAGGTATCTGAACTTTCTGGACAATGCAATGCTTTCTATATTGTGATGTTTCTACAGAAATTATCATTGTCTCTTTTAGCAACAGTGCTTATGACATAAGGCTGATTGCCTTACTTGATTGGTTTGTGACATGAGCCTTACTACACTTGACTCGCCTTGACAGAGTCCTTACCTCAACCTTATTGAACATATGTGGATAAACTTGAGAGTACTGTGAGATCAAGTGATGTCTTCCCCCACAACAGTTCAGGACTTTTTTACATGCCTTCAGGAATAATGGTACAAAATTCTCATTGATCTCTATCGTACGGATATCATACTTACGAACTGTCGTAAAATAGAGTATCATACGTTCTATCGATGTGGAAAACCTACCCCATTGAATTCCTGCAGTACTCACGGTGTACGGTGGTCCTACATCTTATTAAGGTGGGCGTCAAATTTTTTGGCAAGCATCGATAAAAGGTTTGGATATTTTCTAACGAAAATCCGTTTCTTTAATGTTTGATTGTGCTGTGATTCCAAAACTTCCATCCGTAGTTGGTTTAGTATGTCATCAATGCCGACATTAAAAGTGTTCAAACATAATCCCATTTCGATACTATTTTTATGAAAATCAACAAGATGTTTTGCACGGGCGAAGTATAGGTATAAAATTATTTTAAAGTTATTATTCATATTATAAAATGTATTATTTAAATAACTCCACATGCGGGTCACATGCCATGTAAGCATGGTCAACCTTTTTATGGGCAGCCAAAAATGCAGGTTTGGACCGCATGCGGCCCAAAATTTCTTACAGTTGGTTCAAAAATTCTTAGAGTGAATCCAGAACAGCCTCCAGATCAAGAAAACATCATCGATACACCTCTTCCACAATCTTGATTTTAATGAAAAGGTATTTATGGCTTGGTTTTTTATGTATTTGTTAGTACAAGAGACAGAGGTTTGTGGACACAGAGTATTCTGGATTTTTAATATAGGAGCCATAAGAACTTGGTAAATCTTTTGATAACTCAGTGAGATGTTTTAATAATTTATAAGTAGGGTATATATATCAAAATATCTGCCACAAATATTCTATCTTTACCACGAGTTGCCTTGACTTGCACTACGTGCAGGGTCAGCTAGATTTGCAACACTTGCAGGCGCAAACTTGACTTGTTTGTCTGTTTGCTTACTTGGGAAATTGAGTAAAAAACCAGGTTTATATTTAAAATAGCTTGGTATCTTTAACTTAAAATATCTGCCACTGTTTTGTTGACTAAAATGTTAAAATATAATTTATGAGGGTTTGGTATTTAGAACTGGCGTTCCTAATTATTTATTAATCTAACTCAGGCTATGGTACCGATCTATTTAAGATTAATACATTTAATAACGACCCTCCATAGCTCAGTTCGTTTTCGGAAATGCCTTTCAGTTGGGACTGAAAGAACATTCATCAGGGATTTTCATCGAAAGGTGAGTTAGTCTGTCTCATATGAATGTGGCAAGGTTTTTTCTACCAAACGTTTGGGTTTTTCATAGCCAAAACTGAATCCGGCCACACACACACACACACACACACACACACACACACACACACACACACACACACACACACACACACACACACACACACACACACACACACACACACACACACACACACACACACTATACAGGCATTGAACAATTAGCCTATTCCGTTGATTTAAGAAGGCCTGCACACTTTGAACGTGTGGTTCTACGCATAAGTAGATCCACACGTTCTTAATGGGCTGGTTTATTAAACTACACACACAAAGTATTTCTTAATTTTATTATTCCTTATGAAACCACACATCCTTACTTGTAATTATCCATACCTGGTTTGCCAAATATTGAATCCATGACAGATCGTTTGAGAATATTTCAACTGTTTCGTCTAGAGATTGCTGTAAAGTAATTATTGCAACTTCAGTATGTTTCATTTAATGATTAAACATCATCAAGATCAATAGCAATAATAAAAATGATTATACTGGTAAAATGTATTATTAATAATTAATAATTAGTTACTGGTAATATTAATTATTAATATTATGATAAATGGTAAATATCAAAATGTTATATATGTGTTATGACGATGATATATAACATGATAAATATGATTGTGATAACCGATAATGGTTTTATTATGATAAAAATAAACAACCTTAACTTAAAATTACAGAGAGATACTAATAGTAACAATCTGAACGCCATTGGCTGCTATGACAACTTTGACGTAATAGGAACCATTTATCACATACTAGAGTAGAAATGATAAATGAAAGTATTATAGAATCCAGTGTTGACCACATTAATGCTCGTGTCAGAAATAACAGATTTTTATCAGCAAAATTAGCAGATCACTACTTCACATTGCACTGGAAAAACAAAACTCCGATTCAATCAAATCACTTTTAAAAAGTAACTGATTATGGTACTGCCGATGATGATAGAAAAATTTTCATGGCATTTAAAACGCAGTCCGATAATCCGGTAGCATTGTTGGACTCTTTCCATAGATCGAAACAATGTATATAAAAGAAAGCTTTCGGATAATAAGGATTATCTTCCATGGTTAAAGGATGATTTGCTAATAAAATATACAAAAGAGACGATCATTTATGGTATCATTTACAAATATTCATAAATTCAAAGGCTAAATAAGAATAAACGAAATACAGAATCGAATTCCAATGAAACATATCTTAAAATAAACATCTCTCATGACAATATAATAAAACAAAGGGAAAATTCAAGGTACAACGGACAAGAATAAACGAAGCACTCAATAAAACACAATTTTAACTCTGCTTTGGTTTCTCCTAGATGATACAAAAAGAGATAATATGGCCATTTCAAAAATTAATTTTAAAATAATCTCTAGATGTGATCATATACGACCAAGAGGGGGGGGGGGTAGCAAAATGCACCACATTTACTCTCGGCCTCAAATTGCTAACCTCAATCTTCCGAAATGCGAAATACAACTAAACCTAAGCACTGAAGTGGCAACATCATTACACGAAAAAGAAAAAAAAAAAAAAGAGATGACATTAACAATTGCAAGGCTAGATCTACACTGTCGGTGTTAGAAAAAAAAAAGGAAAGTTTTTTCAATGAAAAATATCCACATACGTAGAGAAATCAATGTAAAAATATTCATCATGCAGTACGCATTTCTTGAAAGTAAGGACTTTGTAATGTAATGAATTCATCTCTGGATAAAAATTTATTTGTGTTTCCGCTAGCACTTGACTTTTTTAAAGACACACAAAGCACATAATTTTTTTTTAACAAAACTCGAAGCAGTTTGCATAAAACTATACAACTAATGGAATACTTTCTGAAAAAAAAAACTCAACTTACAAGAATACTACAAGATATACTACAAGAATGCAACTCAATACTACGAGAACAAATGATGCCAAATGCAACAGAAATGTGATTGAATGCGCCATACAAGGGAAAATTCAGTCCCCATGTAATATTTGTGGGAACAATCAAACAAACCAGTAGTTATAAAGTCACCTCTGTCAGCACCACAATATACCAAAAATTCATTAACTCCCGTCCAACGTTTAGAGACAGAGGTTAACATAACCATAACGAGCAATAAATCTAAACTTAAAAAAAAATCAGTAAATTCATAATCTTTGGAATACTCCCCAGATTTCATCGTATCTCTCATATATATATATATATATATATATAGCATGAAATACCATACCTTATAAGAGGTAAAGCTTAAAAAAATATGACATTACCCAACATCCAGGAAGTTATAAACCTAAAGATAATAATAATGCATTTTCATTACTATCGATAAAACACGCAGTGTTATCTTCTTAAAAATATAAATGCTCAACTTAGAAGATATATTATCACGAATTACTAGAACAACATATACCTGTTCCAAGATGAGTTTATACTGGGATATGATATAGATGACTACGATTTTTCTTCTTAATATTTAAGGAGGAAATTAGGTTTATAACAAAACAGGTTTGTGGCAATAACAGGTTTGGATATATATATATATATATATATATATATATATATATATATATATATATATATATATATATATATATATATATATACACGTTTTGTATCGTCTATCTAGTCATTAGTCCTTCTATTACGTCCCAATACTAATTAACTGTGTTATTAGTCTAATTATGTGCCCTAATGGCACTGAAACTTTTCCTACACGCAAAACAAACTTAGTTAATAAAATGATCAACACTAAATAGCTGACATTTTGTTGTTTAGTTTTTATCATTGTTATGTTTACAAAAATTTATTCAGCATAGTGCATTTAATTCGTTGCAGAAAATTATTACTTTTTTAACATTTATTCTCCTTCAAAAAAATTACATGTACACAAAAGTATATAAACAAAATGAACACTGTAATACAAACATTTTTTACAATACGTATATTTTATATATGTAAAAGAATAAAAATAATATGTTTTAATAAAAATATCAATAATAATCTTATTGATTTTTCAGAGTAGTTACACGTTTTTAAATACTTTGATAAAGAAAGTTTCATTGCTAAGCACCTTTCTGTTACAGTAAGTAGAATTAATACGTTTTTTTTTTTTTTTGACAACAATACTGCATTTTACTACTTCTGGTTCAGTACAAAGTTTATATAATGACAATGATAATTTACCATATATAATCCACAATTACATGAGTTAATTAATAATATTCGTTGCGGTTCACATTTTTTCCCTTCATAATTTAAGAAAGTGTTATTATACACTATATTCACATTTTCATTTAAAATATATTACCTACTCTTCCGTACAACCATACAGTACCAAGTAAATTCATTTTGTACGAACATTGTGTTAATATTACCGTTTTATTACATTCTATTTTCATATATTATATAATAAGATTATTACACGATATCTAATGATAATAATATTTTCCCTAATAATATAATTACATTACATTTAGTAATTTTAATATTATATTAATTTAATTATATTTTATTCAGTAAATACTGAATAAAATACTAAAATACTTTATAAAAGCCTAAGAACGTTATTTGAGTAATTATGTATGTTTCAGTATGTGTGAGTGTGTATATCTTACATCAAGTAAAGGAATGGAAATGCTATATTAATAAAAAGGAGTTCCATGCTAATATTCGAAGTAAAAGATGATGATGAGGCAGAGTAATCCACTGATTTCGAAGCTTCGGTTAGCTTTTCTGAAGAAAGTGGGGTTAACGATCAACTGAACTTTTTTTCCTTTTTCGTAGCGTTTGTTACTGTGGTTAATATGTTTCATGTGAAATGTATGGTGACTGTTGCAGTTCTAATTGTGCCGATACAATTTCCATAGTTCGGCATTGAATGTTCTGTAACTGCTCAGGTTTTTTGTATCATATAGCAAGTTGTTGAGTTATGTGGGTATAAGATGCTCTCTCATTGCTGTTCCATACACATTTCTATAACGCCTGGTTGTGAAGAGAGTTGTGTTTGGTCTGGTTATGCGGTACGTTTTTCTGTTATTGAGGTAAGCGTTATTGAAATAGTGTCTCAGTGATAGTACGTAGTGTCTTAGATTCTTTATACTCAGGATTTTGTGTTTCGACGTTAGAGGTTCTGTTATTTCTTGGCGTGTATTGGATCACCAAAGCACCGTTGAAACGATTCTTCCGTGAAGTTCTAAATTCTTAATTGTACATCATCATCATCATTATCAGCTATTGTTGATCCACTGCTGGATGAAGGCCTTTCCAAGATTACTCCAAAACTGTCTGTCCATGGCTCTCGTTTCGGATGTCACTCCTGCAAATCTGATGATATTATCAATCCACCATGATTTAGGTCGGAATCGTGGTCGTTTTTCCTCTCACGGAATCCAATTCAGTACTTCTTTTGTCAACAAAAGTTACCAAGCTATTTTAAACCTGGTTTTTCTCCATTTTTACCATGAGTTGCCTTGGTCTTGCACTACTTTTAGGATCAGCTAGACTTGCAACACTTGCAGGCGCAAACTTGACTTGTTTGTCTGTTTGCTTACTTGGGAAATGGAATAAAACCAGGTTTAAAATAGCTTGGTAACTTTAACATTTATTATACCCAAGGTAAAATACTTTCTACATTTATATCTCCTCCTGAGATTTTTATTTAATAAGGTTAAAACACCTTATGGTAACTTCTTCTGGTAAAATACTTATGAGCTCTGTATTACTAAAATCTTGGTATTTCTAGCCTGGCTCCCACTAATGAGACCTCAATAAAGGTCGAAACCGGTCTGGGTAGTGGCCCCCCTTGCCTTTAATACAAAACGTCATACATCTCCTCTAGGAGATGTGCTTTGCATTAAGGGTAAATATTAAGATTAGTGATCAGAGTTTATACTACTTTTACCATCAGTTGCCTTGGTCTTGCACTACCTGTAGGATCAGGTAGACTTGCAACACTTGCAGGCACAAACCTTATTGATTTATTGGCAGGTGTTTGGGAGGTCAAATGAATGATCTGAAAGATATAATCAACGTGAAATTGCCGATATATCCTGTATTATTGCATCTGCCTTGATGGTTCACACTTTTTTTTATTATGGGTTTCTTTTTGAGCTAATTAGGAGGCTTTTTTTTTCACTGTGGCAACCTTTCTATGTCTTATGAACTTTTAATTTGTATCGGCTTTGACGTTTGTGACTTCCTTATGACTATCTTGGCATCTCTGGTCCAAAAAATTGGTATTTTTTTCTATTTTTGCCTTCCTTACTTGGTACGACAGATTCTGGTTGAATGGTGTTAAATATTCAGATAGGAAGATTGGTATGTTGTCTTGTTGTGCATTCAAGTACTTGGCAACTGTTTTTTTTCTGCCTGCTGGCTTTTTTGAGATTGTCTCTTGTGGACTTGCTCGTAAGACGAATTATGACTGGTGCAGGTCGTGACAAGCGTTGGTTTTGCTCTTCCTATGAATCAGATTTATGGTCTGAATGTCGTTAAGCTGTAGGGGGATATCAATTGCATGGCCTAATTTTAAAATTACGTCTCAGGTTTTCTGTAGGTGCCGTTTCAGGAAGACCGTTTATGACAAGATCTTTTTTATGTTGTTGCTGATTTAAACGTTCGTATTGTAGTTTTAGAGAATGAAGTTCTTGTCGGAGTTCGGATGTCTCTTTCATCAAATTGTGTTGCCTGTCATTTAGTGCGTTAATGCTCATTTTAATATCTTTTACCGTTTTCAACACTTCTATCACTGCTAAATTATTATGTTTTACCAAATCTTCATATTCGCTAGATTTTTTTGTTATATGTTTTTGTTTATTAAAGAGTTCTTGCACAAGGTCTACTAAGCTGGCTTTTATGGTCTCTAGACCGTTTTCTATTAGTATATTTAAAGAGTTGAAATTATAGGACTCACCTGCATTTTTTGTCTGTTCAGATCGTCGTCTGATTTTGCCTCCGGTATAATCGGCTGCGTCGTAGGTGGCTGCTTTAGGTGCGACACTTCCAACAGGGTACGCACTTCCATTCCTCGCGTGTTACATCGGATTTATATTTATGTTGCCCTGTTGTTTCTGAAAAGCCGGCACATTTAAAGTGTAGAATCCTACTACCTTTCGTACAAGTTATATTATTTCGTGCGGACGATAAATCCTCCAGGCATTTGATACACTTCATGACTTAGCTTTCTTCCCTCGGGCAGCTATGGCGTGATTGAAAAGATGGCGACGTCCTTTGTTATTCGCTCGTTGTTGACCACGGTCCTCTCTGTTCACTTTTCAACATTTCAAAATTTGGTTTCTTCTTAGCCGATCTCGTTGAATTTTTTATTACTGTCTTCGGAGTGATAAGTAGGGTTACTTGGGAACACTTTCAACTTAAAACAGGAGTTGGAACCACTTTAAAAATAGAAAACTGTAAAATAATAATAATAATAATAATAATAGTAATGGTAATAATTTTTTTAATTTTTTTTAATACGCCCACATCTGGATTACTATGCTGAAGTCACAGTAATCCAGATCTGGAGTAATCCAGACCACATTAGGGGACCTGTGTCTGGTCCCCTGGATTTCTTGGGGATTTGGAAGCAGTGGAGAGGATTCAGAGGCGAGCGACCAAGATGGTGAGTAGCGTGTGGAGTATGCTCTATGAGGATAGATTGCAGGTATGTGGATTGCACAAGTTGGTTGATAGCAGAAAAAGAGGGGATATGATAGAAACATTGAAGTTGCTTAAAGGATTTTATAGCATAGATGCAGGGGAAATATTTCAGGATTTGGATAGAGGAACCAGAACATGGTGTCGTCCCTGGAAGTTAATAAAGGTGTGGTCAGTAGAAGTGTGGAATCATTTTTGCTTGGAGAGTGGTGAATGAGTGGAATGGATTTCCAGAGTCAGTTGTGAGCGTTTTGTCTCTTAATTGATTCAATGAAAGATATGATAGATTGTGTGGTTAGATTGTTTCTCCTGCAATGAGTCTTCGAACTCAATGTAGGTGCCCGATTAATAATTTTTTAATAATAATAATAATAATATATTTATTGATTGCTAAAATATTTATGCATAAAATAAACATCTTGTGTGACATTGCACCTTATAATTTTACAGAGTTCAGCACTAAATGCTGCAATTCCTACATTGGATTTCAATTTAAAAAAATTTAGTAATGTTTTTTTGCCTTTATGTTATGTATTTACAACACATGTTCTTCTAATATTAACAATGAAGATTATACAGAATTTTTTGTGTAATTTTTTATTTTTTTATTTTATTTTTATTTTATTTATTTATTTATTTTTTTTTTTTAAGTTTGAGAAAGAATGATTATACATACAGATTTCTGCATTTGCTTATAAAGATTACTTGTAGATGAGTGAGGCAAGTTAATCCCACCTACTTCGAAGCTTGGGTTAGCTTTTATGAAGAGAGTGGGATTTTGTCTTCACTATTTGTGTTGTTGCTACTATTTATGTATGGGATGTAGGCATTGGATGTTGGTGATTTATGATGTGTATATTAGTGTTAATGGTTTCTTAACTTTGTTGGTATATTTTCCAGAGTTCGTTTTTTAATGTTCTCTAGTTATCTACGTGTTTTAACTGTATCGACTGCTATTACAGTTTAACTTTTTTTTTTATATAGGGTTGGATTTAGACATGGTGTATGCAGACGACACTGCCATAGTATCCATTCACAACACTGCAAAAATCGCTTACAAAAATATGCAACACGACATCAATCAAATCACTAACTGGGTAACCGAAAACGGCATATATATAAACCCTGGAAAAACAAAGCTAATGATATTCAAAAACCCCCAAACCCTGCCCATAGAAATTAAATATCTCACTATCAAACATTCATCCTCCTATACACAAAGTGCAGAACCTAAAATCACAACCATCACACAGGTGAAAACAACACGCTACCTTGGACTTCACTTCGATGCAGATCAAAGTTGGAATAGCCATACAAACTACCTACATACCAAGCTTAGGATAATAGCAAGCAAACTATACAGATTAAAAGACATTGCCCCAACCCACATAAAAATACTAATCTATAAAGCATTATGTGAAAACATTTTAAGATATGCAATCACATCATACGCATTCTGTGCAGACTACAGACTTAACAGGCTACAATGGTTGCAAGATAAAATGATAAAACTGATATTCTGGGAACAACCCACTCTTATGCAGGAAGCATGGACAAAACACAAAATATTTAAGGTGAAACACTTACGCCACTACACAGTCTTGTTAAAACATTATACAGCCCAACCTATAGAGTAACCAGAACAACATATCAAATAACAAGACCACAGTCAACAAACTACATAACATATAAGTACAACAATCACAACGGCAAAGCCACCCGAAACTTCTACGTACCTGACATGATAAACAAACTGCCGTTCGACAACAGAAACCTAGGAACATACAGAGAGCTGAAACAGGCACTACATAAATATTATAGCGAGAATGAAAATTAGAGCAATTCCTGTTTCTCTCTCCCCCACCACACAAATACACACACACACACACCTACGACAACCCCCCCCTCTCAAAAAACTATCACTACAAGAACACAAAGAAACAAACACACCATGTCTAAATCCAACCCTATTTGCACAAAAAAAAGAGTTAAACAGTAATAGCAGTCGAAGTCTTTCAAGCACGTACCAACAAACAGTAAAATCAACACCTGGCTTGTGACCAGTATAGGAACACAACCATGAAACCACCACCCTCTGTCATCTATTATCTTCCTCAGATAAGCTCTGCTAAGCTTCGAGGAAGAAAATTACTAACTTGCAAGTATCTGTTATACACACTTGTAATGCGTTATAAATATTATATACATATAATTACTACAGCAACTATGTATGCAATTCATCTGAGACATAAAAAAAAAAAATTCTGTATAATCCTTATCGTAAATACTGTAAATATTATTATTGTATGTAACTTATACTGAGACATAATAAAAAAAATTATTATTATTACTATTATTATTATGTATATTCTAAAATCAAAAATTCTGTATAATCCTTATTGTAAATACTGTAAATATTATTATTGTATGTAACTTATACTGAGACATAATAAATTGTTTAAAAAAAAAATTATTATTATTGAATAGTGTAGCGAATTGTATGCACATTCATACCAATCCATATGTAAATACGATGGACAAATATTTAGCTAGTTAAAAAATATATAGTTATATTAATAAAAAAATTAATGTACTCTGCATTTTGTATTGAATCTTTGTACTGTACAGAGAAAACATAATGTTTCATTGTATAGATGCAAATACTCGGTATGATAATAAACCTTGTGATTGTTAAAAAATAATAAATAAAATAACTATAATAACTAAAAGTGTAAACTATTACTGTGATAGTTATAATAATAATAATTCATAACTTGTTCTACTATATGAATTGCACAATGTGTGCAAAATATGATATGCATTGGAATCTGCACTGAACCAGATGTGAGAAATTGTAGTATTATTTTCCTAAATTGAATTGTATATGTATGTATATATGCTATTTAACAGGTAATAAAGTGTTATTTGACTAAAAAAATTATTATTATTATTATTATTATTATTATTAGCGATGTCCGTGGAGTAAAGCACTCATTGAAGTAGGTCATACACTGCCCACATTAGTTTCTTTTAAACTCATTGACTTTAGATGAACGAACTATTTCAACGGTTTCACTCACTCACTGCACTGCGAAAAAAAAAACTAGCTCTCACTATTTCCTTGACCGCACACAAATTTAAATTACATGGTTACCCCTTATCCTCTCCTCACTTTCCATATCATGAAACGTTTCATCAATCGAAATCTTATAATGACCTCTCAGATGCTTATGAACTTCTATCATGTCACTCTCACTTTTTTTTCTGTGTACAAGGGTCTGTAGTCCAAAAGCTCTCAATATGTCCTAAACATCTACATTCCACAATCCTGATATCATTTCTCTGTAGCCTTTTTTTTTTTCATTTTCATGCCACTCGAAGCTCAGTAGGATACATCTGAGCATAGTAGTCCAAGTGGGATCTTATCATAGCCTTGTTAAGAGGCAATTATCTTTTATATTATACATCAGTGTTCGGTACAGCACCGTTTGCTAAGCTTGAAATATTTACTACCAACTCCAACCTATTCAAATCTTTTTTAAGCGATAGATGTCAGTAGCATACGTGATTGCTCTGCCAATCTTTGAATCAACAGTAAACAATTGAATATATCTTTTCACGCCCTATGGAAATAACAATGATGATCCAAGAACTGATTTTTGTAGTAAGGTTCTGGTCATTCTAAAGCGGAAAGTTTACATATACCATTTTAAGACTGTCGTCCTCACCTAAATATCCAAGTCAGTACTTTATATCCCATATTTACTTACAAATTATATCAGTCTGTCAACCCATTTCTATATGTGAGTGCTGAAAACTTCTTTTAAAACTTTAAAATTAGTATCACTTCAGAGGTACTAATCGATTGGTATTTAAAATATATTTTTTTGAAATGTGCTTCTAAAACTGGACTATTGCATATTCTTTTCATTCTTGTGAGATATTTCCTCATATGAAACTCGTATTATACATATATATCAATGACCTGATTGACTGAACATTCCTTTACTCATGTGTTTGTATTCCATTTAGTGTTGGATTCCTATCCGGTTCATGTAACACTCTAAAATCTCTTTCTATTTCTTCACTCTGTACGGGTATCACTGGGCTCAAAGATTTTACCGAACTGAGCAATCATAATTTAAACAAGCATATACTTCTCTCATAAATATACAGTGTGTGTGTGTGTGTGTGTGTGTGTGTGTGCGCGCGCGCGCGCGTTATGTTCCATCGAGTCGTTTCCGACTCATGGCGACTCCACGAACATACACTCTCCATTCCGATCTGTCCCTGACCATGTCTTTCAGAACCTCTAAGCGCACTCTATTTGCTTCTTTAACTCCATCCACCCATCTAATTCTTGGTCTTCCTCTTTTCCTGCTTTCATCAACTTTAGCAAGCATCATCTTCTCCAGACTGTCTTTTGCTCGCATAATATGTCCGAAGTATGACAATTTTTGCTTGATGATCATAGCTTCGAGGGAGCAATCTGGCTTTATTCTATCTATTACTGATTTATTGGTTTGCTTTGCAGTCCATGGCATTCCTAGTAAGCGTCTCCAAACCCATAATTCAAATGCATCTATCTTCCTTCTTTCACTCTTTCTCAGGGTCCGACTTTCACATCCACACGATACCACAGGGAATACCAATTGCTTTCACGATTCTGATTTTTGTTACGAGACTAATATCTTTATCTTTAAAGATCTTTCTTAAATTTGTCATTGCTTTCTTTCCGAGTAATAATCTTCTTCTAACTTCTTCAGTACAACAACCATATTTATCAATTCGGGATTCTAGGAGCGCAAAATTGTTAACTGCTTTCATTTCCCACCCCCCCCATCTACTTCAAAATCATTAAGTTCACATGTTGCCACCATAACTTTTATCTTTTTGAGGTTAAGTTTAAGACTATATTTAGCACTTCCTTCTTTAACTTTCATAATACTTTAAAGAACTTCGAGATATGTGTGTTAGTTGGATTATTTGGGCTGTACTGATCATTGATGAGTACAAATCATGTAGAGATCACAGCGAAGATCACTGAGAATTTTGTTTTATTTTATTAGTGGAAATTCCATTTATGTCCTTGAATTGTTAATCTTCATGAACAATTCAAGGATATAAATGTAATTATATCACTCTTACCATCCTCATTATCGTTTGAATGTGGCCGAAAATAATTAGTACTCCATTATATTCGAACCAATCATAATTAAAACCACATAAGTAGTTTTTCATCGGTTCCTTGTTTCACCAATTATTATATAAATATATTGTGATGTAAGTATAATCAAATCATGATCGAATTTCCTTGTAGTAAATAAATCAGAAAAAAAATATTTCCATCGGTTTTTCCTTGTGATGACGTTATGGAAAGCTAATTTATTTTATTTCCTGCTTAAGTACACTGGAATCCATCTGTTCGTTTGGATTATAATGAGGAATTCAATATTTTGCTTTTCTTTCTTTCTTTCTTTCTGTTATCATTAGTGGTCAGTTCCTACTGCGATTATAGCCGCTCCATGAAATGCTTTTCGATTAACAGCATCTACACTCATGTTCATAGAAACCCATCATCTGCTGTAACTCTCTTTTGCAGGTAAATAAATTTGAATGCCTTGAAAAAGGATAATAACACAATAATTGTAACAAATAATGAAGATCGTAATTAAGCATTTTTATTTTTGATTATGATTTGAATACTTTTAGTAAACGATGTGACATAATTAGAAAATGACAGCGAACAAAAAATTCGCAAATATTTCAAAATGGAGTGGATATTGTCAATGAAAATTTCAGTTTTGCTAACTTTCCAAAGCTAAAAATTCAGTTTCGATGCAGAGTCATCCTGAAATATGGAGTTTGTCCTTACATTAACGACAGTAGATAGCAAATCTGATAGCAGGCAGCAATTCTTATTCTTCGTCTAAGATTTTTCTGGTACATTTGCATGTGTGCATTCTCTGAACCTTTTGTGAAATGCAAGCGACCAACACCATGATACAACAGGCAGCCCTCGATTATCTGACCAGTTGAGAATTTGACTGTTAGTATCAGACAGTCAAGGTTGAATTTTCCCCCTGATCTTTTTCGAACTGTCTGTCTGATTTCGGCGCCCTGCAGGTTACATTTTTTCTCGTCAGAAAAACGTACTCTTTTCCACTGATCACGGGTCCATTTGGCATGCTCTTTGCTCCCTTTTTTTGTTAGCAAGGACTTCTATTTAGGGATCCTCACTATTAGTCACTCTCAAAGGAGTCTTCTCTTGACAGTTACAGAGCTTGCGCAACTCCCTTTTGTTCTCCCCTGTCCTGTTTCAGTTCTCCGGACGATTTTGTAGATAGAGCTACTCAAGAACTCGATCTTGGCATGGCATAGATAGTGGCTTTCTTCCTTTCAGCAGATCCAGTTTCCTTCACTTTCGACAGCAGTCGTACCATAGTAGATTGAGTACATTTTAGCTATTTCGTCTTTCTAATTTAGCCTACTCTGTTCAAATCTTGAATCACACTTTTTTCTGCGGGGTGTTAACTGCTGGAAACTAGCTACAGAAATCTCAGCACGAAAGTCCGAAAACTAGCTCCTGCTGCCTGTTTATAGAAAACAAAATTCGGAAGCAATACATGATAAAGCAGTGATGATGCCCGTTAGGTACTAAAATCCTTATTTATGTAAGGTGATATTTTCTATGAGCATGAGTCTATTTACAGTTACTAAAAAAAAGATATTCCTTTTAAAAGGAACATCTTTTTAAAAGATATTCCTTTGCTTTATCGAGAAAAGCCCAAATACTGTGAACTGGACTCATTGCCCAAAGGCTTTCCAACACAAAGCTGTGATACCGGAGAAAAGAGACATTAAAAAGATATTAACACTGTGAAGAGGAAAAGAGTTTCTAATGATTTGAAATATTTATTTTATTTTCCTTATTTTGGGCTTATATGTTATGAGGATAAAAGATGTAAAAACTATATTATCTGCATGGTTACTACAGCAAATTAAACTATGAACATTTTTAGTTAATATTCTAACTTTTTTTATCTTTAAATATCAGGGACGAATACAGTTGAGTTTTTCCCTGTAAACGTCCATGTATTAATGATGTACACTGTTTTACAGGATGCACAGTTAACTGCTGGGAATTAGAGATAGGCATCTCAGCACAAAAATGCGAAAGCTTGCTCATGCTGAGCAAGTTTTAGCATAAATAGAAGAAATAGTTATTGTGCACAGTACAGAGTGACTGATGAGAATACATATGCAAGAGACAAAAGCAGAGAGAGAGAGAATTTGAGGGGAATTTCACATATTCATTGCTTGGAAAGAAGTCGACAAATACCATAATTTGAGCAACCAACAGCCATGGAGAAGATCTTAAGAAAATGTAGATCCGATCTCTAGGATAACTGAAGCAATCTTACTGGGCATATTTTTCACCAGTATACAATAACGATTAATGGAAATATTGGACCATTCTTCCTATAGGCATGTAATGACGTCCTGGACTATTGTGAGACGGAGGTCCTTTGACCACACCTGATGCTGGAGTTCATCCCAAAAATTTTCAATATGGTTGAGATCAGAGTTATGTAGAGGACAGTCAACTTACAGCAGCCGCAGTAACTTGAACAGGCTTGAGGTTGCTGCTGTAACGCAGTTACAGCAGCAGCCTCATAATATGATGCATTGTGTGACTGAAAGAGACAATGGAGAGTTCCAGAAGATATGGCTAATCTTCAAAACTAATTTACGACCCCGCTGAGGGTATGAGGAAGGTCAAATGATGTCTGATCAGTGACGTGTTCCTGGAGGGAAGGAGGGCAGGAACGGGTAGGAAGAGAGCATAACGTGTTCGTTGCCGTATCTACGGGTTCGTATGGGGGGGGGGGGGAAGCGGACAGTAGGCATTGGGAACAGACAAAGGAAGTTGTGTGTTTGCGAGACGTACGTGATCGTTTTCCCTTCGGTGTTTCCCCAGTCGTGTTTCGGAAACACGAATAATTTTTATATTACCTAATTTCAGGGGCAGTTCCCCGTCATCGCGAGTGCATCTATTTTTGTGGGGTTGTGGTGTAGATTTCTATACGTATAATATTTTCTGTAGTTGGAAGAATACTCAGGTTTAACTAGTGTTGCTTCTTTATGTTGGGTTTGTATTTTGAGTGGGCGTGATATCCTCCTATTTTCTATTTTTTGAAGAAGAGCGTTAGGTAATTTTATTCGTACGTATATTTTTGTTTACTTATTTTAAGGCTCCGTTAGACTGTATTGATGGTTATTGGATAAACAAATATCATTCTTGGATTTTGCATTTCTTGAAGATCGGTTAGTTATTTCAGATTCTCAATGATTTCTTGAGGATTTAAGGAATTTTCTGTATACGAAGAATTAAATATTGAAAAGGTTGTAATTGAATTATATGTTTTATTTATTTCATTCTTGTTCAGATGCATACCTGTGTGATTTCTTGAGGAGTTAATAATTTATTTAAGGTAGCATCGATTGCCAGACTTAAACACGAAATGACAGTTAGAAATGCAGATTAAAGTTCAGATCACCCACAGGAACAAAGAAAAGCTGCAACGCACGCTACAGGAAACACAAAATCATGAAATAGACATTTTCTAATCTCTCTTCGGAGATAAATGTTAAGAGAAGATACGTTTTGGATTAGGGAACCGTTAACCTGTTCACACAAATAATACACTTTCCTGAAAGACTGAGCAATAAAAGGAAAGTGTGGTACCTACACTGCCTCTTCTGAAATGAACTTATAAGGGATTTCTGAAATTCATCCCATAGTAATAAGTTACGTCACTTCAAAAACTTAGACACCCGAAAAACATCAGTTTGTTTGCATGGATACCTGTGTAGACTGTAATTTACCTCTCCCTCTCTATCGTCAGTTTTAAACATATAACTGACGAGAAACACAGACATCATCGCGTTATATGTTTCAACAAGTAAAACTTCTAAAATGTGTGGTGTAAACATTATTCCAAACTATTAATATAAATTATTTGTTTCTTTATTTTTAATAGGTATTATTGGTATGAGTATATTCTGTTACTGGAACACATCAGGTACTATTCAGGTAATATTTTATTTAATTCTTGTAACGTTTTCTCTTGGGAGGAACATCATTCCACAAAGCCATAAAATCATTTTGGAAATGTTTTGGCCATCATATAAATATGAAAAATCTCAGCTAATATTAAAATCTATTCTCAAAAGATTTCTAATTCTATCTGCTTTTGTGTTACTTATTATTATAAGAATCTGATGAATATTCTGTTGAATGAAATGAAGTTGAGCATGAAACTTCATTTCGTTTTTAGTTAACAGTCCCGTTATTATTCTTCGGAAATGTCTCTTTAATACCATTAGTAAAGACCAGTCTATCTCTATTTGATAAAAAAAATATATCAAAATGCTTACACCTTCTCGTGATAAATCTCCTGACATGTATTCTCAATGGGTTTATAGGTTCACAGTGAAAATATTACATGAAAGAGTTGCATATTGCTGCATTCCTAGCAACTATTTTCTTGAAAATAATCTGCTATCTGTCAAGAAGCGGATATTATCAAATCTCATATTTCTCTTTTTTAAGACATTTATTTATCACTTTCAAACAGTTTATGTGTTGGTTGCATGTTTCTCTAAAATTCCAACTAAACTTAGTTTATTTAGTCTCAGTTCGTGTCTTTGTAGGTTTGTATTCATGTATTATGTATTTTGATAAGTAAAAAGAATCGTATAATTTGTCAGTAAAAAAGTCAATATTTCTGAGTAGTATGCAGATATTTTGTTAACGCACTCATTTTTAGAGTGTAATGTTCTTTATTTATTATGGTTATAAGAAAGAAGTTCATTGCCTACAGATTATTCTGCAAAATTTATCAATTTTGTTGAGAATGCTAACTGAAAAAAAAATTATCTTTTATAAGTTCAAAAAAAAATTCACCTCCACCACTAACTGTGCAAAATAAGCAGTAAAGAAAAAACTAACAGAGGGTTCTAAGGAGCCGATTACTTCAGCACAACTCGTAAGTATCCATAGTCCATTAAATCAGCTATTTTTTACAATTCAAAAACAGCCAAGTGAAAGCGCTATGCCTACCGTCCGAAGTAAAGATGGAAACAAAGGCCAACAATGGAAGATTACCTCAAGTCCCGTCAACGTAGCGTCACCGATCGCCAACCAACCAAATAACATCACGAAGTACTGCAGCTGTGAAACCGAAGTTAAAGAAAGAAAAAAGCATATTGTGCGATCTCTGTTGCAACTGACTACATATTTTCCTGCGCGAAAATTGATGAATAGGCGAAAAAGCTTTTCACCGATCTCAACCAGCCCTTCTTCTGTACGTTGTGCCTCCCTTCCGTAAAACAGCTACTAAACCCAGGTAAGAGAGTTCAAAACCTCGAACAACAGCTTAATACTATGATAGATACTTTCTCCTCCTAAATCAGAAAGTTGGAAAGTAAGCTCCAGACGCTCAACTACCAGCGCCCTATCGCAAGTGCACCCGTGACGGCTAACGGACTTCGTGAACTAATTGCATCAACGGTACACGAGTAGCTCGAGGCCGAAAATAGGAGACTCAACGCCGTTATCCTTAACTTTCCGACGGAAAAAGGTGAATCCTTAAAAGAAGACGTGGACAAACCAGTAGGACAATGCAATTTCAATCCAAAAAATATCGCCAAATGCAATCGTTTCGGACCCATAAACAAAAGAAAGGTTGGAACGAACTATTCACTTCTCGTGAAAGTGACCTGCGACACGCCAACAAACACATCCAAATTTATAACGGCGATAAACAACAAGCTAAAGGACACTTGCCCCCAGTCGCGCATACGTGCCCGACCTGATTCAACCTTTGCCCAGAGAGAACAAAGATGCCAATTCAGAAGACAACTAGAAGAAAAACGCCAAAATGGAGACAATCGTTGGATAATAGACTAAAACAAACCAAACTAGTGCAAAAACCAAGTGAAGCCACTAGTAGCCACCAAGGAGACCGGTATACAGGCACTGCATAGGAAACGTTCAATACCCTTGCGGTCAAATCCATGCCTCACAGAACCTTGCATATCCACTTTACCAACATCCGTGGCCTCAATTCCAAACTTAATAGCGTCCACTACCATCTGCAGTCCACCAAACTCCACCTACTCTTTTTTCAGAAACTCAAATCTCACCTTCCCCCAGCACTATCCACCTCAGCCTTCCTAACTATATACTATTTAACTCCTTTCAGCCCAAGGGTGGCGTCTGTGCATATATTCGCTCTGAAATACCCGGCCAGAGAATACCTAACCTAGAATCGCCCAACTTCGACCTTCTTTCGCTGAAGCTATCCCTCCCCCCACTTATTCAAATTCATCTGCTGTCTCTATCACTCTCCTAATACCACCAATCTTTCTGATCTCTTTCATTTCCTCTCCCTAAAAGTTGATTTTCTACAGCCTCACTCTCCTAACAGCAAAATCATCCTCTTGGGTGATTTTAATGTAAATAACACCAGTTGGCTATCCTCTTGCAGTCGTACAGATCCTGCAGGCAGAGATGCTGAAACATTTGCCTTCACTAATAACTATACAGAAATTGTTCAAAAGACGACCGGAATACCAGATAACCCCAACCACTCCACAAATACACTAGATCTCTTCCTTACTAATGACCCCCTCCACATATGTAGTGAATGTAGTGAGCCCCCTGGGTAATTCTGATCACAACCTAGTGCTAAACCTCACCCCCATGCAACAACGCTTACACAGTCACTCCTACACAAAAGTAGTTCGGCATTATAACAGTGCCAAATGGGACAGTCTCGGAGATTACTATGCCCCATTTCCATGGTTGGATTATTGTTTCTGGTCTTCCAGTCCAAATATACGCACCAAACGTATTACCAAAATAATCTAAACGGGCTTGAAAACATGCATTCCCCTAACTACTCTGAACTGCCGTCCCCTAACTAAACCCTGTTTCTCGAAAGATGTGCCAAGGTTGTACAGATGAAAAATCAGGCATACCACAACTGGCTCAAATCAAGAACCCCATCCTCCTTCAAAACCTATGCTGAAGTCCGAAAGAGATGCAAGAAAATTTTCAATGCTTCTAAAACAGAATTTGAACGGACAAAACGAAGAAAAGTTTGCAGTTTGTCCAAATGGCAGCCACGTTTTTTGGTCTCTTGCCAAGGCAACTGTTCGTAACTTTGCCCTTCACTATTTCCAATTCTATCATACCCAGATGGATCAATTTGAACATCACCCAGAGAAAAGGCTAACCTCCTGGCTTCACACTTTGCCTCCAATGCACACATGACTGACAATGGCAAATGCCCTCTAGTCTTTCCAACTGCCAAACATACAATGCCCTCTGTATTCTTTTGCCAAAAATATATCATAAACCTGTTATCTAAATTAGACACAAAAAACGTCTCTGGCCCTGATGGCATTCCTCCAATTGTCCTGAAGGTCTGCTCACCAGAACTGACTCGTATCCTGTACACACTCTCTTACTCCACTAGTAGATATCCCAAAGCCTGGAAACTGGCCTATATTCAACCCATTCCCCAAAAGGGTGACAAATCACCTCCCTATCTCATTCACTTTAGTCCTATCTAAAGTGATGGAGAAAACCGTCAACTCTCAACTCTTACTCTACCTTGAAGGTACCCAGCTACTAAGCGACCACCAGTACGGATTCCTCTGAAGCTTATCAAGAGGAGATATAGTCTCATACATCACCAATCGCTGGACAAATGCCATGGAGAATTTCTGCGAATCCCAAGTAGTTGCACTTGATATCTCTAAAGCCTTTGACCGGGTTTGGCACAAAGCAAACTCCCATCATTTAGACTGCCTCAGGACTTCTGCAGATGGACTGCCTGCTTCCTGTCTGAACGAACACTATGTGTGATGGTAGACGGCTCCTTATCCTCTTACCATCCAGAAAATGGAGGGGTCCCACAAGGTTCAGTTCTCTCACCGACCCTCTTCTTTCTATATATCAATGACCAAGTTCAGTTGAACTTAACCCAATACACAGTTTTGCAGTCGACACATTACACTCCTCCCTCTCATTTGACAAACCCTACTCTACACAACTCACAGAACATCAACCACCACTTCCCTTAATTCCGACTTCCAAGCCATCCTCCAATAGGGCTCAGATAACCCCGTCAACTTCCACGCTAGTAAAACCCAGTTCTGTCTTATTTCTTACAAAAAAGAACCATTTTCCCCAGCATTGTTTTTGATAACATTCAAATTCCCAGACAACAGGAGATTTCTCTTCTCGGAATTACCCTGACATCAAGTCTCTCCTGGCATAAACACATCACAACCACTGCATCCTGCTTCCAAAAAACGAGGTTTTCTCTTGCGCTCAACACGCTACTTCACCTCTAAACAGCTGTTAACATTATACAAATCACAAATCGACCCAGCTATCGAATACTGCTCTCACATTTGGAGTGGGGCATCTGAAAGCTCCCTCAAAATGCTTGACTCAATACAGAGGAGAGCAATTAGACTGATAACTGACCCATCTCTCACGAACTCACTCCCCTCACTCTCACACAGACGCTTGGTCTCTGCGATGTGTATATTCTATAAATAGTTCCATGGGAAATGTTCATCGGAAACAACATCAATAATTCCCCCACTCTGTACTAAGCCCATTGAAACACGTACAGGTGCCGCCAACATCCTTTCACAGTATACCTTGAAACCCATAGAACAAGTTTCTTTTCCTCCTTCTTCATCCCCGCTACTGGAATACTGTGGAACAGTCTTCCCCCTGACGTATTTCCCAAGAAATACAACATACAAGCTTTTCCAACCCACTCCCCATATATGGTACTAACGTACTATAGGTTGACAAGCCAACCTCTCCTCTCGTGTGTATGGGTAAAAAAAAAAAACTGTTATTTTAGACAATCATAATGTATGAAAAATCTGGAGTTTCTATTTTTCTAAAGGTACTTTTTTACTCTTTAAATACATGTAACAAAAACCGGATCAACGTGTTTAGTGCATGTTTTTCTAAAATTTCAGCTTAACTGGCTTTTTATTCTTCTTTCATTGTATTGCGTGTGTTCATTACTTGTGTATTTTGATAATTAAAAAGAATCGCGCTTTTCTTTCTGAAAAAAGTCAATATTTCTATTTAGTTGGTTAATACATAATGGAATGCACTTTTCGTTTACTGTAAACATTTCTATGTAATTATTTTACTTGTATTTTGGAATGTAGAATTAAAATTTAACAAAGAGGTATTTTGTTAACGCATTCAGTTCTACACATTTTAGCTAGTTGCAGTTTTCTGAATGGGGATTTGAATAAAATATTTAATTTGTCTTTCAAACTCAGAACATAAAATTTTATGAAAGACATGACGGATTGTATATTCTTATAAATTTCATATAATATATCCTAGGGTGGTTCGGTAATTTGAAAAGTAAAAACTGTCGTTTTTACTTTTAAAAGTTGACAGTAAACAAAATGTGTGTTTCACTTAGAAAAAAAAAATTACATTCAGGATTTTACAAACTACAAATACCCTATTGTGTTTAATATTACTGGATTCAATATATAACTGAAGAGTTTTCACAATTGTTCGATTTTCAATCTCTCATCACCATTGTTTACTTTTCAAAAATATTTAAGAAACCCTAATAGGAAAACAAGACCGACTGATTTCTAAAGCAAAGATATGTCATTATTTTTGAATGTTCACTTATATATTGCACTATGATTAACAAGGATTATAATTTTTAAGAATCAGAAATTCTTGACTAGAAAATTGATATTTCACCCTCAAAGTCTTAATATGTTTTTCTTTCCCTAAACACATACACTATTTACCAATAATTGTGCGGACACTTAATACAAATAATACCAGCAGGCAAATCCTAATATCGGGTATGTCCGCCATTAGTTTGATTGTTTTCTGCACCCTTCGAATTCTACCAATGTGCAGCAGACATAAGGTGGAATTTGTCTCCATTCCTCCGTTAAACCCTGATTTCAACGACAGATAGACGATGTGCTGCTATGAACCTCAATCGCCACTCCAATTCATCCCACAGGGGTTCGATGGGGTTGACGTCAGAACCCTGTGCAGGCCATGCCAATCGTTTATCACCCATTTCTCGATACCAGAAAAATCGAAACTTCTGGATAACCGTGAAATATGTAATTTGTTCAAGATCAGGCGGAGAATTTTAACAACAGTTTCCCCTATCGTTGAAGAAAAGCAAGGGAGCTAAGTTTAAAAACGTGTCAGTGCTTCGTAATTTTATAAACTCTCAGTGCTTTGAATATCAAAAGTATTGGGGAACATCGGCTGTCAGTTCATAACAAAAAGAACCAAAAATACTTACGTAATAATGAAAGACTCTTACTTAAGTGAATCTATTTTATCAGAAGCGATCTCATTCTTATCAATGGTTCTAACAGCGCCCATTAATTATGAATGACCTTTCAAGTATCTTTAAATTTCGTAAAGATAATTTATAGATGATGTGGTTTGTCCTATGCCTATAAGTATTCTTTGCATATCAATTTCATGCATTCTTTTGGGAGGATTGTCTGTTTCACGGAATGAAAACCTTATATACCTCGTACACCTTACTAAATTCATTATTTTTATGTGTTCCGTTTCAACTTAGTTTACTTTTCTTCCTATAGATGGAGTGATATATTGTAATAATAATATACTTTATGAAATTTTTTTAAGTATTTATTGATTTTCAAATGTTTTCTACTTGCGACTATCTTTTGCCATACAGATAATATATTTCCTTCTTCCCTTACACAAGGATATTATACTGTGCTTTTTTATGAACTGAAAATACATTATAATTGTGTAAAGTTTTAATAACACAGATACTCGATGTTCATTTTTTCAAAATTCCAAAAATAGAAAAACATAAGCCAAAAAAGAACACATTTAATGACGAATACAGAGAACTGTGGCTCATCTGTTTTACCCAATCACGAATAGTTGAAATCACAATGATTGGAAAAGACAATATGAAATATAGTTAATTCCTCCTCCTTCTTGTTTTTATCAGGCATAGAACTAACGGTCGAAATCCTTGTCTTTTGCACAAAATCAAATTTTCCAGTCTACAGCTTCTTCTCCGAGAAACGTTGATGATCTCCCATACATGCTGTGGTAATCGATTTCACTGCGGACGAAACTTGGCCTCCTTTAAGATATGACTGAATATAAAAGTTTGCAAACAAAGCAAAAAACAGTCCTGATCCAGATATATTCATAATGAGGAATATAATAGGGATGCCGCAGCTTTGAAATAAGGCGATCTGCAGAAAGTACACAAATATAGCGAAAAACTGTACCTGTAAAACAGAATGCAAAATAATACAGTATTGAGTACAGTAGATTCTATTAATCTTATGTCAGTTTATATTTTGCACGCATTTATACGTAAAAAGTATATCAAAACCACCTTACCGGCCATTATGGATCAAATACTCATCCTCATACGTTTCATATCCATCATATATTTCAATGTAATTTCAATGGTATTACAATTTTAATATGCACTTCGCATTCATGATAACTTTGACGTCTGTAGACGTTCTTGGCCGGTGGCGTGGTTAAAATCAGCTTTTTAAAATATTATCGCAAATTAGTTACATTAACAAAAACACTGCACATTTCTTTCTCTATTCCTGAAATAACTGCTTTGAACTGAATTATCTTGTTAGACTTAATTGAACAGGCAACAGTATGTGAATGCTTACCATCTGTAGCACAGTGACGTATTTTTTCCACCACAGATATTTCTGCATTTCTGGTCCTAGTGCTGCCAAAGCATAATATGTATACATGATAGATTGTAGAAAAGAATTAACATACATGGTAAAACTTGCACTGCCGCCTAGAAAGAGATGATAGAATTCACTTTATATAGTCTCTATATTTAATTTAAAATTTAGAAAATTTAAACTGTATAATTAATAGAATATAAAATCAAAATATATCAATCATGATACAGTTACGTCATTTAGAATATAAGTAATACTTCAAGTACTAGTTAAACTTAAGCAACGTTTCTATTTCAAAAGGAATCCGTTATAATGAGGGGGAATTTGTTTTGGTAACAGCTACACGACGTTCAAAATTAGTTCAATTTTGAATTCATCGCCTAAGTTCGAAATCATTCTCACTGGCTAGATACATACCCATACCGGCCATTGACAGGAAATCTTTATGCAGAGGTAAGTAAACATCACCCAGTGACATGCAAAATACTTGGTCACGTGCGTCACCACGTGTTCACGGGAACTATTTAAGAATGCTGCTAGTTAAATTGTCCTTGATCCTTCGGAGTTCGATAAAAGGGTTATTGTGGGTGCCCGCTTGGCTGGAGCTATGATGTTGAAAAACAGCAGAGCTGAATGGTATCTCAAAAGATGACATATCTCACGTTTTAATCAGTGGAAAAATAACCCACTTGCTTGTCTAAGAGACATAACTATGGTACGATATCACCATCATCTGAGAAGGCTTGTGTAGACAAACAGAACTTCCTGTGTGTAGCAATGGACCGAAGCATTTAACGAAAGCTGCTCCTGACCATATCCGCAGATAATTGAAGAGGATCCGTGTTGGTAGTAGCATGCCTGTACGGTAACCACTGATTTCTGCGAGGAACGGGAAAGTTCATCTCCACTGATGTCAAGAATACCATGACTGGAGAATGGAAGACTGGAAAAAATGTCACGTGTTTCGACGTGTTTCTATACCTTCGTTATAGAACAAGAAGCACCGTGACTAAGAGTCACGGTCCTTCTTGTTCTATAACGAAGGTAGGCAGAGAGTTTGGCGGGAGTCCCATGAAGCAATAAATCCAGCTTGCCTTGTATTCACAACATAAGGTTCTCGAGGTTGTGTCAGGGTATGGGACACATTCTGTTGCTACAGAATAGGTCCCTTGATATTGCCGGTAGGTCAGGTATCTTCCAAGCAATAGCCATACTGAGCTATACACGCGCGTGCACCCAGTCTGAAAATTGAACATAATTTCTATGGATCTTCTTCTTCTTTGGTGCATCAATCCGAAAATAGGTAAATATAGCAGCACATCACAACATCCTGTCTTGTGACTTCCTTTTTATCTCTTCATAACTCTTAGCGCCAGTTAGCATCATTATGTTATTTATATATGAAATTCTTGGTCTGCCTCGTGGCCTCTTTCCTTCTACAGTCCCCTCCACTATTTCTGTAATCAGTCCCCCATGCCTCAAATGGTGTCTAATTAGGCTTTTTCTTCTCTTATTGATGTGTTTCATTAATGACTGCTCTTCATGAACTATATTCAGAACTTCTTCATTACTTTTCGTTTCTCTCCAACTAATTTTCATCATCTTTCTACAGCACCAAATTTCAAATGCCTCCAACTTTTTCATGTCTTTTTTTTTAGAGTCCCGGCTTCACAACCATATAATGCAATGCTCATTATGTATGTTTTCACTAGCCTTTTTTTTTGAGCTGGATGCTAAGTCCTTTACTGGTAAAAATGTTTCTTCTGTTATAGAATACTGTTTTGGCTAGGATTATTCATGCTTTAATATCTGATTGGTTTCTTCCATTTTCTGTGATAAAACTCCCAAAATATTTAAAAGAGGATACCTGTTGTAGTAGGTTATTATTTATTTCCAGGTTTATTTTCATTGGATTTATTTTACTTGTAATTAATAATTTTCTTTTCTTATAATTAATTTTTAGGCTGTACTGTGTGAAGATTTCTTCCATCTTTGTTAGGGTGGCTTTCAGTTTGTTTTCGTTATCAGCTAAAACTGCTATATCATATGCAAACCGTAGCCAGTTAATATCAATTCCATTTATCTTAATTCCGGTTTCTATTAGTTCTTTCAGTTTATTTATTGCATCTTCAATGTACAGATTAAACAATATGGGCGAAAGAGAGTACCCCTGTCTTATACCTCTACGTATTTTTGCTATTGCGGTTCTTGCTGCTTCTATTAAGGCTTCTTGATGCTTGTAAAGATTAAATATGAGCCTTCTATCTCTCCAATCTACCTTTATTGTTTTTAGGAGATGAAACATTTGATTCCAGTCAATAATATCAAAGGCTTTCTCCAAGTCAAGAAAGACTATCAGAGTATTTTGATTCTTCTCCAATCTTCTTTCAATAACTGTTCTTAGAGCTAGGATTGCTTCTCTTGTCCCCTGATGTTTCCTGAATCCAAACTGGTCATTGCCAACATATTCTTCAATCTTCCTTGTTAGTCTTTTTTGTATAATTTTGAGTAGTATTTTCGAAACATGTGATATTAAGCTTATTGTTCGATGATTTTCACACTTGTTTGCATTATTTACTTTAGGAATGGGTATGATAGAGCATTGTGTAAAATCTTTGGGGATGATCCCTGTTTCATAAATCTCCTTTATCATCTTGAAAAGGTATGACTTGGTTATGTTTCCTGAGTATTGTATTAATTCTGAGGGGATGTTATCAGTGACTGGTGCCTTGTTGGCTGACAATTCATTCAGTGCCCATTCAAATTCATCTTTTAATATAGTTGGACTAATTTCTTCCATATCAAGTCTTGTTTCATCTTCTATAGCCTTGGCATCTAGATCTTTTCCACTATATAGATCTTCTAAGTACTCCTTCCATCTTTCCGAAATTTCTTCCTTATCTATAAGTATGTTCCACTGTTTATTTTTGATAATTGTACTTCTTGTCTTGTTTTGCTGGGTTATTCCTTTATAAGCTTTATCGATTCTTCCATTCTTTGTTAGATCTTCTATTTCTTCACATTTCTCTGTATACCATTGTTCTTTTGCTTCTTGGAGGTTCTGTATTTTCTTCTTTCCTCTATTAGATCTAGAATGTCCTGGGTGATCCATGGTATTTTTTATTTGCTTCTTCCTTAATCCTATGCAGTCATTGGCTGCCTTGATGATTGTATCCTTCAAATGAGTCCATTTTTTCTCTATTTTTTTCCCCTCTCTCCAGTTTTAATGCTTTCATCAGTTTGCTGTTTATAGTTTCTATGGTTTTCCTCTGTTTCATTTTCCATTTGGGCCTTTTCCTTGGTTTTGACAATTTTTTAAGTTTTAGATTACATTTCAATAAAACCAAATTGTGGTCACTATCAAAATCAGCTCCCGGGTAACTTTTGCATGATTTTACTTGATTTTTAAATCTATTTCTTGTATAATATAATATATTTGGTACCTTCCTATATCCCCTGGCATTATATACCTTCTTCATTTTAGTACCTCATACCAGGTATTAGTAATGTTCAGATTGAATTTGTGGCAGAATTCCATACGTCAATATCCTCTTTCATTTCGGCATCCAAATCCATACTTTCCCAACTCTCTGCCATCTTTGCCTTCGCAAATGACTGCATTCCAATCCCCCATGACAATAAGATTATCTTTCTTCTTGGTCAGTTTGATTAGATTCTCAATATCTACATATACTCTCTCAACTTCATCATCACTGTGGTCGCTAGTCGGCATGTAAGCTTGTATTATTATACTATTTGTTGGTTTTGCTTCTAGTTTTACCATTATCAATCTGCTACTACATTTTACTGAGTTGATTACTCTTCTTCCCCATTCCTTATTGTGAACCACCGAGACTCCATTTTTTGCTGTCTCATCACCTGAATAAATGATTCTGCAATCACCACTCCAAAAGTCTCCGGTTCCATTCCATCTCATTTCACTAATTCCCAATATGGCTATTTTTAATCTATCCATTTCTCTCTTCAAATTTTCCAATTTGTAGGAGGGTTCTCACATTCCGCGTCCCAATGAATGTACAAGGATTTTGCTGGTTTACGACCTGGGAAGCCTTGCTTCTTCCCCTGCTGTGCACAAGTATTGAGCCATTGTGCGCTTTACTATCTTTTAGAATGTCCATCCATACTGCTATCTTACTAGGGAAAAATAGAACAAGTGGTATCCCCTTGCCTTTCTTGTTCAGCAATAGCCTTCTAGAGAGGCTCAGTGTGCTAGCCGTTTCTCATTCGTTATGATTATCCACACCGTTCTCACTTATGGTGATCTTCCGCTGATCAGAATGAAAGTTGTTGTTGCCACAACTTCCAGCGGGCTGTAACTTATTTAATGGCGGTTACATCTCACTATGTCGCATCCCCGTCAGTGGAAATATGTGGCTTTTTATAGAGATAACCATGCCAATATCTATCTCAC
Source organism: Typopeltis vanoorti (assembly GCF_054136105.1). Lineage (NCBI taxonomy): Eukaryota > Metazoa > Arthropoda > Arachnida > Uropygi > Thelyphonidae > Typopeltis > Typopeltis vanoorti. The sequence continues at coordinate 30,328,614 of NC_143572.1, forward strand.
CACTTCCTGTTGGTAGATGCCGTCCCATTGTCCATGGCTGCTTATTCACAGGTTTCCCTGTTTATTCTCAGCTAACCTCTGTGTCAAGAGGCCATTCCCTTATCCGCAACCCGGGAACGCGCTTGGTAGCATGGGACCCATGCCCCAAGCTGATTCAAAAAACTAATTCAAAATTATTTAAAAAAATTAATTAAAAAAATTAAATTTGAAAACTAATTCAAAAATAATTAACTTATATTCTATGGATATATAAGACTAAAAATTGAGATCTATTAGCGATTTATATTGAAATATAAGTCACTAATAGATGAATATAATTTTAGACTGCTGAAAATTATTAACAGAATATGTAATTTAAGTCTAATTCAAAATTAACTATTGAAATAACTTTAACAATAATTATGAGCAGTAAATTCATAAAATAGCTGAGAAATATACCAGGAAAGAATCTGACACCAAGCCAGGTTAATATAAAGGTACCAGTGTGATGAACAAGGTGTAGGGCGGTCAATTGGTTAAATTTTTTCCTTAGGATGAAGAAAGCCTGCAAAAGCAACAGATATTTATTAGCGAGGAGTTCATTTAATATTTGGTTTGAACAAACGAAATATCAAATAGTAAATTTATGCAGTTTATGTAATTTATGAATATGTTCTTTCATTAATGAAACATTTATATGTACATTGATAATTTGAGAATATTCATGAATTAATGTTATTTAGAGAAAATACATGTTGAAATTTCGAAATAAAGTTGTATGCAAATGCTTATTCCACAGGACTATTATATCGTTAATACAGATTTTTAGTTTAATTTTAAAATTAATATCATCAGCTCAAACGTTTTCTTCAATCCTTCCTTCTCTTGGGACAAATATATCAAATAAATAATCTCCTGGTTAGGAATCACGATGAATCAGTGCAGCAGCCATGTCATTCAAGTCATTCTAGAGAAAGGTTTATAGTTTTAGGTAATATTTATTCACGGGGATTGATCGCCTGTGAGTGACGAGAAACCCGAGTTTCCGAGGGAGAGAGAAATAAATAAATATATAAATAAAAACTATCTACCTTCATACGAGATCGGCTAACTCATCATTTGACTGAAGAGATCTGATAAAGTTTCTTCACATCATAGACAGGATTCGAACTGAGTTCTTTCCAACCAAATGACTAGACTTTAACAACTGAGTTATGGAGGATTGAATTAAAATCCCTGTTTCGAATTAAAATGAATTCAAACTAGAATGATCAACTTAGAATAAAAGAAAAGAAATATGAATATAAAGGAAATATTAAATTCACGGAAACTTTAGATAACTGAGTAGATTGTTTTTAACTTATTTCTTTTACTGCTACATGTTTAACATCTACATTTCCACATGCTTCACATGTAGTATGTCAAGTGATCTTAAACGCTTCCTCATTCCCACCTCTATAAAATTTTCATATCTCATCAACTAACAGATGCTGATTGGAATACAACTACCCAAACGTTGAAGGGTAGGGATAAGACAAAACTGAGATTATGTTGAAGGTTGTAAATGTATTTTGTCAAATAAATTTTTGATTTAACAACATCAGTATAGTATGCAGAACGTTTATAATTACTCGTGTATTCACCAAACGTTTTGTCATGTAAGTAAGATAAGCTTAACCGAAGCACCACTATGATTATCATCATCATCGTTGGCCATGGGGCCAATGGCCGTTGGTCTGATGCCTATTTCACCATCCTTTGCCACTTCTCTCTCTGTCCACCGCCAGTTAACTCGAATCCTGCCAACTCTTTCCGCATCACCACTTTCATATCATCTACCCACTCTCATCTTGGCCATCCTCTTCAATTTTACCGCCCACTGTGCCAAGCATTAAGATTTTGATCTTTCTACTGTTATCCATTCTGCAGAAAACATTTGTTTCCTTTGAATTATTTTCTGCATTAGATTTTCTTTGCAGTTTACTTTACGATACAGTCTTTATTTATTGCCTTTTGTACCCATCCAATTCGAAAAATCTTTTTATAACATGTTCTTTCGAAAGCCAATATTTGTCTCAGAGAGTCTTTGACCCATATCTCACAACCATAGAAAGTACTTGTGAATACTCATATTCCCAGCAGTCTCAGCTTTATGGGAAATCTCTCACTGATTTACTTTTCCATATCTTGTCTAATACCTGTTTCTATAGAGCTATTATTTCTTTCGTACAATCTAAATCAAGCATGATGTTGCTCTCTCTTGGTATGTGAAGTTCCTAAACTCTCCCGGTTATTTTCCGTTCATCCTCTTCTCCTCGAATATCTTTGTTTTTTTTAATCGATGTTCATTATCAATCCCTATTTCTTTCCTTTTTCACTTAACTTTAACACTGTTCTTTCTAGTTCCTCTTCATATTCTTCAATAATGACTATGTCACCAGGAAATTGCAAGTTGGTTTAACTTAGTACTTTTAATTTAAATTCCTCTTACATTATCCTTTATTACATCCATTGTTCTTTCTAAAAGCAGGATAAAGATCCTTGGGGATATTTGTTCTCTTTGTCTCGCGCCTCGTTGTCTGAAACCATCTTCCTATTTCTCCACAGTTTCTAGCATCAACTTGTGTATTGCCATTCATGTTCTGCAAGAGACATATCATAAACCAAAGGATATAGATAGGTTTTTTTCTGATATCATAAATTCAGATTTGTGAGCGAATTTCAGCGATGGTTTCGAAAAGTATAACTCAAAGTATTGTATATACTACTGTCGGTGGATGGACACGCTATGTTCTGTAATCAAACCTTGTCCTCAAAGTGAATATTCAAGATAGTCGTGCATGCATTTGAATATTTGTGCTTCATCTTTTTCCTGCGTGAGAACCGAATTACGTGAGAAGATAATGCTTCACCTCCTGAAAATTTATTTCCCCAAAAAGGAAAATCAACAATAACTTTTATTCATAAATTCGTCACCTTATTAATTTGACCATGAAAATATTTATTTTTTTAAATGCGCTAAATTTTTTATGACTTGCCAGTTAACGTGAACAAGAAAAATAACAGTTAACACTTTCATTGCCAAGCTGAAAATTGGAATTTCGTGTGGTGGCCAATTTTTTTTTCTTTTTTTTTATTTAGTTAGCGACGTCCACGCGATAACACGTGATCGGTCGTTTGGTGAGAACTCGCATAACGCGACATCGCGTGATTGGCAATGAACGTGTTAAAGAATCACACGCAGACACATACAGAGACGCTCGAGCGTTTGGTGGTCTAAAAGGATAAGTCGTGTTTCGCAATGGAAAAATTGTAATTTTTTTTTTCAATACCAATTTCAATTACTCGGGTTGTAAAGAAGTGTATGTTAATTAGTATTAGTACGTAATAGACCAGCTAATGAGTAGATAAAAGAAAACAAAACATGTGCATTTGTGAGCTTTAATCATCTTAGGTTCCTTACTTATCAAAAACCCCCGATCTCGTGCGAATTTTCAATATCTGTTTAAAAAAAAGGAATTTCTCTTTTTGTACGAATTCTAAAATTAGTACAAAAGGACATAATCAAAGATTTCAGAATATGGATTTTTCTATTGGACATGATCATATGCACAGGATATTTGATTCACTGTGCATATTCCTATGCCTGTTAGTTTGTTTGTATTCTCTGGGAAGTCTGATTTATTTGCGGGAAGAAAAACTAGATTTTTCGAAGACAAAACTTTGCCACCATCCTATGAAAGCAGTAATCCACCTTAAAAATACCTTATAGAGGCTCTTATCGTTTTAGAGGAAATTCAAACTCGTCTTTCCAACCAAACGAACATCATCATTTGACGACTCGAACTACGTTGCTTCTATAAATATGATATATTTGTATAGATTTTCAAATCAGTGTCTTATATTTAGTTATGACGGTAAGCCTTAGCTGATGATACGAAATAATGTTATTTTATAGATATACTCACAGTATCTGATAATCCAGCCAACTTCGTAATAAAATACATCCAAGCCAGGAAATCTCCCTGAAAAGGCAAAACATATACTTTTGTTATTTATTTATTCTGGTTTTCTTTTATTTTTGTTATATTATTTATTTTATTGCATTTATTTATTCTCTCTCTCTCTCTCTCTCTCTCTCTCTCTCTCTCACTCCTCGTTCTCTCTGTCTATCAATTTATATAGATAGACAGAGAGATAGGCGGATCTTTATCTCTTCCATCTATAGATGTGCTGTGTTCTCTATGAACATTTTTATATTTTCATTTTCCCGTCTTGACCGGGGTTCAAATTCCATGCATTAAATATACCTGTAAACTTCTAACTAGACTAGACATGGACTAATTCGCCGAACCCTAAGAACAAATTCAAAATCTGGATCGCTTACGCAACTTCTCAAATCTTCCTGTATATTACTGATATTCTTCCCATTCAGGAAGTGGCACTTCAAGATCAAATATAGTATATTTGTATATATAGTATATATAGTATATATACTATATATACAAATATATATTATTATTATATATATAGTATTCTCTTGCGTTTTTCATAATTCTCATTGTAATTTCAACATATAATCTTTGTAACTTGGAAAATACTGTGGTCTAAAATTCACTCAGTACTTAACTAAGACCTTTCTATTGCTACAATCATAACCCGCACTCTTTGATTTCCAATTCCTTCTTTCACAAGTCGCTTGAGAAAGAGTTGTCCTGCAAGAGTTTAAAAAATTCTTCTTCATTCTTATCATGAGCTTTTTTGTGTCACACAGTTAGTGTTCGGATAATTTAGGTCACCCATAATACTGATTGCTTGTTTAGTTCTCATCGGGGTGATTTGTTAAAGCATTTAATTTTTGCCAGCAACTGAAACAAAAACACTCCCCCTATTTGCATTTAATTAGCCTCCATTTGACTCCATGTTGCATCAAAACTCACTACTATGGTACATCATTACTATTAGTGTTTATATGAGTTTATACCGTAAATGGACTCAAATCATATGATATCATTAGTAGCGACCGCTATCTCTACTCTGCTATCTCTTCTTCCTTGATAAAATCAATATACCCTTGACACTCGACTGCAAGTAAGTCTGAGCTCCAGGTTTCACTGACGTCAACCGTTCTAGGTTGACGTATTAATCAAGACGACAACCTCAAACTGTTGTTTCCGATTCTTTCGGCATTTGTGTATAGAAAAGTTACCTCCTAGTATACTTATATCTGCAGTCTGCTAGGCTCCATTCGACAACTTCTTTCCCTTCCTGCCTCTGCTCAAAATATTCTGAACCTAAAGTGTACAGGTTAACCGACTCAACATATCCATAACCAGGGCTTAACAAATTATGCCAAATCTTACTACTCAGGATAAAAATATACTTGTCTAAGACTCGTTCACATTTTTAATGATATGTCCCAAAGGTCAATGTGTTCCATAAATTGATTATTGATGCTGTATTGTGTTATGAGAATATTTCCTTTGCATCAGAAGAAATAGAAGTCAATAAGTACTGTTAAAGAACTGTTAAACTCATGAGTAACCTTCAAAGCAATCAAGACAGTCCGCAACTTGTTAAGATCGCCAATGGATTACAATTCTTTCTTCAAACATCCCGACGTTTACACCATCCCTTGCTCATGTGGTTTAAATTATGTCGGGAAAACTTCCAGAAGTTTGGAGATAAGGAAAAAAAGAACACATCGAAGACCTTAATAATAACAGAAAAGATAATTCCAGGTTAACCCTTCATTTGTCGAATACCAATCACAACATTGAATGGGACAAAAGTTCTATGCCCTACTTAGAGGAAGACTTTCATGCACGAAACTTCAAAGAAGCTACTGCGGTAATCCATTCAAAAGGCAGCCTCAATAGGAACCAAGGGATGATCCTTGCTGACATATGGAAGACCCCCATAAGATCACTTAGCACACCAGAATTTAACTTCGCTGCAAATTACAGAACGTACTTGCATAACAATGTCTGACATCACAGACACGCTCCATGCGGTTGATGTGACGTGTCTTTTGCATTTGTATAACGTTTAGTATTAGTTATTTATAATGTTTCTTTCCTGATTTATTTTAAGCTGTTTTTTATCACCTTATGTATTCTCAGACGAAGCTAACAGTCAGGGTTGGCTAAACTAGTCGACTTAATTTGTTATTAAAATATTCGGCCAATATATCCCAGTCTAAGTTTATTATTGAATTAAAGTTGGTGGTCGAAAATACAGAATTATCATTCACTATTAAACTTATTGATTTTTGGAGAGCATAATTAGTTTTATTAATTTATATTACCACAGTAACATTTGTATTATACATTTTCTACTGTGTTTTCTTAAAGTTAAAAAATGATTTTTTTCCGAAAGCTTTTTATGAAATGAAAAGGTTTTCTTTTGTACATGCAAACTGTAGCAACTGAAATGAATGTTCAAAGACATGTCACCGTTCCCCCCTAATTATTTTAGGGGTGAGATGTTTTCTGGTATAGTTATCCCCGAATTTCCTAATTAGGTCACATCTTACGCTAATAAATAATTTCTCAAAGCTTCTGTTTTCAAATCCATTTAAGTGACGCCATCTCTCTTATACAACTTCTTTTCTACCATCAAGACTATTTCCTATTTCTTATGAAAGAGGAAAACTCAAACTAAGAAATAAACTTGTGAAATACAAATTACCTGTTTCGGTGTTTATTCATTTGTCAAAAACGATTTAGTGAATATATTTACACCTATGAAAAAGTTGATGGCACTTTTTATCTCATTATAAACACATTAAGGTCGCAAACGTCATTAATGTATGGCATTAATGTTTGTACTCTTGACGTATGAAACCATTAATGACATTATGAGAAAAAAATCTTAACAGCACTTAAGTGGCATTATCATATAGTAGTTACAAAAAACTGAATCAACATTAACTGAGCTGTAGTACTATTACATGAAAATCTAGAATATTTAAATTCAAATCAGTCTTGATATTTCTTGCAATGGAACTTAAAAAAATGAAGACGTCCAAACTAACAAGAGAAAATTTAAAATAAAATCATGCCTGGTAATGTATATGCGTGGGTATTTGTTAATATCAAAGGAAAGAAATAACACACACACAGAGATAGAGATAAAGAGAGAGAGAGAGAGAGGTTTTCATTAAAACTTTCCTTCTAATATATGCCGCAGTTCATCTGAAAATAACATTCCACTTACTCGCAACGTCTGATAGCAGATATAATGAGAGTCTCTATAAACGCTTAATGGCCACTTTATTAGAAAATCTCCCAATTTTCCTCAATAGGGCAATGTTCCTAACAAAGTGGTTTAATTGAAAATACTTCACTTGCAATTTTTTTGTTGTTGTTGTTGTTGTTGTTCAGCTTGTGTAAAGGATAAAAAAACCAAGAAGTATTCTTGTGGAGTATACGTTATATCATTCTTACCCATTTGATACCTAGTGGATGCTTCTCTTCGAGCGGTACACAAAGACAACGTTTAAAGTAGAGAATAAGTACACACAGTCCCTATAAAGGAATTTAAAATGCAATTGTAATAAAAGTTGGTAACATTTCGAAATGGAGTGAATTCATTTCATTTTAATGTTCTATGCAGTTCTTAAAAAATGTGTACACTAAATAACCAAAATCGTATGAATTCAGTTTTACAACTATAGACATAAATATGTTTCTATAAAGAGAAATAAAGTCGCTGTCTCAAAGGCAAAGGAAAAGCAAGAGGTGTTCTGAATTTCAACATGCTAATCTCATCATTTTATCGATCTGATCACCTTTTCAAACTTCTATATGGATGAAATATATCAATCGTAAGAAACTTTGTATCCATGCTACTGTAATAATAGAATATCAATGGTATTACAAATGTAATAGGCACTTTGCGGTCATGGCAACCTTGATGTGTACAACGTCGTGTACAACGTCACGGCCAGTTGGTGTAATTTGATGCCCACTTAAAGACGATCTCTAACAAACATTACGACAAATATTGATAATTAATGTCGCATACTTCTCGTTAGATTCCGTATTCAGTCAGACGAAACACTTATATGAATATAGTACAACAGCAGCTGAATTTTAACCATGGTTTAGCCAAATAATTACAAAATTAATAAAAGTTAGTAAATCCAAATTGAACAAGATTAGGGTTTCCATGCTGTTATGTAATAAGAGTTTAAAATAGAAATTCAATAAATCTTTACTACATATGATTTGTATGATTTGTTACTTTTTCTGTGAATTTTGAAAATTATTTGCCATTTTCACCATGAAAAGGACATTTAATTTTCAAAATGAAATCTTGATGCTTTTCCTTTTTCATTTCTATTAAAATAAAATCCAAATTCTTCTAACTACTATTTTTTCTTATTTTCTATCGAATGCTAATAAATTGAAATCTTTCTCTATGCTAACTTTATGTCTATGTAGAGGAGGGAAGTGAGATATTTCTTACAGAAAATAAGACAAGCCTATGGCTTGATAGTATTAAAGTTTATTTACCAGGTTATCCTCATGTATCTGACGAATGGAAAGAAGGTTAAAATAAGAGACACTGATTACAAAATTATCATGCATCTTCAAAAGATTTTGCACTACAAGATCAACTAAATGAAACAGAAGACTTCAGAGTGCTATCAACAGCAAAGGATATGAAGTCAGTGTGAGAATGTCTTTTATTCAGAGAAGGGAGTGATTAGGTGAAACTACAGAGTCAGGGTACCGCGATATTAGTACGAAATCCATGAAGAGGGATATCATCTCTCACGACGTATATTACATAACTAGACAGGAAACTAGTGCCTCACTTGCAAAGGACGATAAGCAGACTGTAACATAAATGTTTGCTGAGCTGGACCATTGTGCCAAACCCAGTGAAATTCAATAAAAATTTAAGAGCAACCATCTCAGTTTCTCCGAACCTTTTCATGGCTTATTAAAAGTCGTTTATACTGTTAGGAGAGTGGTTGTTAACGGAGAGTATAGGAATCCATATTGGTGAGTAAAATTAAAAATTAGCTGAGTACACACCAAGTGGTGAGGAAAGTCGCTCTTAATGATCTCATCAGTGATTACATAATTGTATAAAATAACCTATGTGAAGGTAAATGAACGACTGTTTGTTGGCTCACTTTTATCACTTTATTTTGAGTGGGTTAAACATAATCTTGTTTCCATGATCTAGCATAGAAGCTAGAGAGTAAATGCTGGTAGATTATGAAAGTATGAGAAGGTTAATTCTGCGATACGCGTCTTTAACAAAACAGGAGGAATGTCATCTCGATTCATGGGTGTGAAGAAAACAATATTTTTGATATATTTGTTCGAAACAACATTGGGGTGTTGTTTTGTACAAATTTCATAAAAGTTCAAATAATAGACATCACCCTTATGCAAAGCATTAGGTGCTGCCACAAGTAAAACCACAAGCGAGAATTGGATTTTACAGCCAGTGAAATCAATAAGATTATGAGAATCCTCATAAAGAACAAGCTTAAGATAAGAATTTTAGATTGCGTCGGATGCTTTTCCGGTAGTTTTATTGCCTGATTTATACCGCACGAGGTGTGTAAAATGAAAAAGAGAAGAGCAGTATACATCAACAATACTGTGGTTAAATTTATAATCATGAGATCAAAGAATAGCCTTGTCGAATTTCAGCATTTGTAGAAACATTTTGAAGGAAAGCTCCATCCTCCATTACAGAGAAAGTTCAATCAGAAAAAGTAACTCGACATTCAGTTGCAGAAGGCAGAAGATTAGACTATAAGGTAAGCCTTGTACCAAACTAAATGAAGTTTTTTAATGATACCAATAAACCTGTTCATAGGGTCATCTACATATTTGGATGTCGGGCATATAAGTGGGTTTACAACAGGTTTTTTTTCTCCTTTTCTTGAGTCCTACCTTCACTCTTCTCCTGTGTGTCTAGGTAAGGAAAACAAATACTAGAACATCTGTTTTTAACAAACTTCCAAATAAAACAGCAGTACACTGTTTGACTCGTAAGAAAAGGTTGAAGAGAACCAGTTAAGCAGCAATAAGAACTCATTTACTTAGCGCTAATTATCAAAAGAAAGTACATCTTATCTACTTGTTGTCCATAAAGTGTACTTACCTGCTTTCCCATTATTTGCTCTCTGAAACTAGTTAGCATCTCACTTTCTAGGAGAACTGACTTGCAAGAAAACGAACTATAACGATCTCTGGTGTCTTTGTGGGAATCCGTGCTACCATTAACGTCCTTAAAGATCCGAGAAACGTGATCGAAGTGAAATTTTCTATATCACTTCACGTTCGTTCATTATGTACTTCTCTTCATCATTAGGCACTCTTTTCTTACAGAATTTTCGTGTTTGTTCTTGTGCAATAAATTTTATTTTTTCTTTCATTACCTTATCATATAAACTCCTAAGCGGCCGGTTAATTCAATACCTATATCTTTATAATTTTCCGAATTCTACAATATTTGATAACGTATTTCACTTGTTTTCAGAAGAATAAGAACAAAATTTCAGACGTTTGCTCGAACGCAGCACATATTACAAAATCAGTGTTCTAATTTTGTAATATGTGACGTAACTGTACATAATGCATGTTACACTAATTAAAAACTTCATTATAGTGAAATCCGCGTTGTTTAAAACGTTATGCGAAGTACTGTAGTATTTTACAAATTTTATTTTTATTTTCACAGTTTATCCTTAACACAGTAACAGCATAATGTATAAAGTATAGATATCATCATAGTTATCGTAGTGTAGAAAAAAGGTTCCCTTTTCACCAACTTAATTTTCGAGTGGAATAGGAGAATAAGTGACAAATAAAATAGGAATTGACACACACACCCTCTTACTTTCAACATAAATTAAAAATTAACTAACCAAATAAGAGATAAATGTATTTCAATATTATGAAATTGTTTGTAAGAAATAATAAATGCTTACATCCAGAGTCATCAGTATGCTGATTATGGCCATGATACAGTTATAGAATATCATGACTGTTTTCAGTTTAAACGGGTCTCTGTTTTTCATCATCATTCGACCCCACTTTGTAGCGAAACCAACGTAACAAAGAGCAATCAGAAATACTGTCTTTGTGTTTGCCATAAGAGGCCATTTTTCCATGGATTTATCTAAACAAGAGAAAAAATGAAGCAACATTAAAAAAAAAACTAGATCCAAATGAGGGCTACAAAATGTATAAAAGAGTATTGCATAATTTCTAAATCTACTAATTTTTATCAGCCTTTATTATTCATATTATCTTAATGCGCCATATATACTATGAATACTGCAGATACATAAATGGTCAGTTTATGTACCTATGATTCATATGCAATTATATACTTTTATGCCTTACACATATATTATTTTTAGACGATGTACCATATTTTTCCTTTTCTTTTTTTTGTCCATAGCATTAGTTGTAACACAAGTATAATATATCAGTAAACTTTCTGTATTCTTGCATTAAGCTTATCGTAAGGAATTACATTGGTTAATTTCAGTTCATATCAATTTTTGTGACTGCAATATATCAAATATTCTTAATCTCAATTATCATATAAAAACACAGGAATGTGATGATGCATTTCTGAGCTGTAAAATGATCTCTGTTTGGCATATGCATTTTATTCATATGTTCCATTATAGCGCGGAAATAGTACTCTCGTAATTATCACTTCCTAGAACGGTACATAACTTAAACTTGAATTTTGGGGAACTCTTCGATGTTTTAAATATCAGGGATTACTGTACGCTACAAAATGTAGACAAGTGTGGCGACAACAACAACAACAAAAAAATCTACCGATTTAAATTACGATTCCCCGAAGTTAAACTGACAGATGATCCGTTATACTCACTTGCCGTTGGTTCCTGAAAGCAGAAGGGAGTTATGCTGATTCCTCGAAGTTAAGTTGGTCCATTACGGGAGGCGCGCCGATATAAAGCTGCTTGGAAGGAGTTAAGCTGTTTGATAAACAATCATTTCTGGTTTACAATTCGAAATGCTTACACGTCTTGTGTTTTGTTCGTGCAAGAGAGTGATACAGGTATGCATTAGAAGTTTTGCACGCTTAATATCAAATTAGTAAAATTAATTATCGATTATCTTCAGATATTTTCGTAACATTACCCTATTAATCACGATGTCAGATAATCCAGTTAGACAGAAGAAGAAAAGAAAGCTATTTCTTTAGAAACTACGATCCAAATTTTAGATTGTTTAACAGCTGAGAAGGTTCAACATCCTTAGGGATACATTTTAAATTGAACGAGGCTACCATGAGAACGATTAAGAAACATGAAGAGGCCATTAGAAAATCTGTTCTTTATCAAACAAAATTAGGAGTCATCGTATACGAGAGACATTATAAAAGTGAAGATGGTAAAGGCCTTGGTGATGTGGATAGAAGACTGCTCAGTGATTGCTCAGATTGTTAATGGTAACGAAATAATAGAAGCTGTCCTTAACAATCTCGATGAAAAAGAAAAAAGTGATGATGATGATGAAGAGAATCCACTCACTGTAAGATTAATTAAAGTACGGCTTCAAATGGGTGGTAAATTGCAAAGTCATTTTCTTACACATGATCCAAATACTGAACGAGCTGAACAGTTTAAACATGAAATGAAGTCATGCATGCTGCCATATGAAGAATTATATAAAGATCTGGTCAAAACAAGATCTCAACAATTAATTACAGAGTTCATGGTAAAAAAAATTAACCTTCAGAATTATTGGAAATTAGTGCTAATTTAGTTCTTTTTACTGAAGAAAACGTTTTACCATTGCAGTATGAACAGGACCGCCGAAGTGTTTTAAGTGATGGAAGTGATTTAATTCCAGTCTCGCACAAAAGAATGCGGCTACTGTCAGAAAGTGACGGCGAATAAAATTTAACTAATATCCATATGCGCGGATGTATTTAAGCCTCTTCGAATTTCTGTAATTATCAGTGACTTCGAATTTCTGTAATTATTTCTGTTTTATTAGTGACACACTATTTTCTTTAAGAAAGATACATATGTATAAACTTTAAATTAAATAAGTATTTAAAATAAAAAAGAATATTCCATTAAAATGCAATAGTTTTATTCAATGATTTTCATATTTTTTGTTTGAAAATAACTTATTGTTCGTATCGGGTTTTCACATCGGGAATCATTCTTCTATTTTTTCATATGCACTGCATTCGTTTTACACGGTTTTCATTTACACGTTTTTTTTGATCCAATCTACCGTGTAAATGGAGAATCGGGTGTAAGTCATCATATGTTATACTTTGAGGCAAAAACATGTTTAATATTTTTCAGACATTTTGTTTGAAAATTATTTAATTCAGCTTCCTGTTTTTACAGAATATTCATTATATTGCATGTATTATAATGATATTCATTTTCTATAATGTCTTGTAGATTATTGCTTTTATATATGTAAGACTAAGTTATTCCTTAGTTTCTTTAGAATGTTATAACATACTAATGAGACACTTGTTCCTTCGTTTTTAGAACCTAATCAGGAATTTGATTTACGTGCTTGATTTATGTGACTATGCAGTTTAGATGTGCATTATGATAAATTGCAACTTATTATATGGCTTATATTATTGTATTGCTTTGATCAGTATGATATTGGTAGTTTTACTACCAATATCATACAGGTCATGCAATATCATGCATCTCTCCATCACAAATGTCCAGAAAATCTTTATATATATATATATATCATCGTCCCATCTTTCGCTGGACTATCTGGCTTCAGATAACCAGGTCTTGGTGTCGATTCTGTGGTTCTGTTTGTCCCAAATCCTCATCACATCTCCAGCTCAGCTCCATTTGTTCTTGCATTTTATTATTCATGCTGTGTCCATTACCTTTGCTTCCTACTCTAATCATTCTTTTTAGCTTCAGAACTTCAAATTTTGTTCTCAAAATGTCTCCTTCCTTGTTTCGTTGTTGCTTTTAGTGACAGCTGTTTTCAGTCATCAGGTTTCAATACCATAGATCAGGGGTGTTCAACTCGTCGAAGGCGATCGACCGGTCGATCACGGTGCGATTTTGGTCGATCTCTTGTGTATTCCTCCTTACTTACAAATTTAATTAAAACTGAAAACATAATATTTTATTTATCATTAATTTGTATTATTTTTAATTCGCTTTAAGTGTATTGCTATTGTTTATTTATTTTTCATTAAAATTGTCAAATCAGTAATTTTCTTATAAGTCCGGGTAAATGAATTAATTTGGATCAATGGAAGCCAAACAGCGAGCCGAGAGAATACGATTAGAAGCAAAGTGAAAAACTCGATTGTAGCTTAAATATTAAATATTCCAAAGCACATTACATCGAGTTTTTACTTAGGTTAAGTCCCTTGTGAATATTGTAAAAAAATAAACTTTGTTTGTCTGGGTATAGTTTGTATTAGATGTTTTTGTAAATAACTCTTTTGAAGCTAACTGTATATACTGCTTTAATAAGAATATGTTAGAGTGTTAAAAACAAAGGTAATGTTTTTGTCGCTGAAGCATTAGAAAGATTGTTATTGAAACTTGTATGTGTGAGAAAGGCTTGCAGGCTCTAAGTGAAAACATCTCCGAAGTCAGTCAGAAAGAGTTCAAACAACTTTCCGATGGCCGGAAACTTACAATCAAAAGAAAGCAGAGGAGAACCAAAGGCGTGCCGAACTTGAAACTTAAGATGAAAGACTCATACAGATTCTTTGCGGGTTGCTAAACTTCATGCGAGGTTTCACAGGAGGCCTAATAAAAAGGGACTGCAGCAAGCAGAAGGTGTCCGGGTTCCAGGATTGCTGTCAGAGAGAATGCCCGGATCCACGTTGCTTGAGAGAGGAGTTTCCCGCTTCCAGAAAGGAGCTTTACGGTTCTAGACGTCGCTAGAGACTACTTCTAGGGCGCAGACAAGGTTTCAAATTGCCGAAAGGAAGAGTTCCAATTGCCAGAGAAAAGTTTCCAGGCCAGGTTAATGTCAGACATTCACTAGTATGTTGGGTTTTCATTACAATTTGATGAATCAAACGACTTCACTGATATTGCTCAGCTAATGGTATTTATTCGCATGGTATTTCAAGATTATTCAAGTAAAGAAGAACTTTTGAAATTATACCATTATTGGGAAAACTAGGGAAGAAGACATTTTTTCGGCTTATGATGAATTTGTGAAACAAAACAAACTTGCGCTTTTTAAACTTGTGTCTGTTACTTATGATGATGCTCCTGCAATGATAGGTAATAAATCAGGCTTCATTTCATTATGTAAAAACGATGAGAAATATCCCGATTTTTTAACGTACCACTGTATTATTTACCAACAAGTATTGTGTAGTAAAAGATTAAACACAAACGATGTTTTGGATATTACATTTAAAATTGTAAATTCTGTTCGAGGAAAAGCCCTGCAACGGCGGTTATTTAAATTACAGGCAGATGATGATAGGGAACTTCTGTTGTACAATAATGTTCGCTGGCTCAGCAGAAGTCAATTTTAGAAAGATTTCTTGTATTAATTAACGATAAAAAATTTTTCTTGATAAAAAAGGAGATATTTATCGACAATTCAGTGATAAAAGATGGTTGTTACACTTATCATTTTTAGTTGATTTCTGTTCGAAATTAAGCAATTTAAATTTAGAGTTACAAGGTAGAGTTAAAAATTTAATTGACATGTTAAGTTCAATAAAAACTTTCCAACAATACTTACTCTTATTAAAGAAAAATATAAAAGACCGCGAATTTAGGCACCTCCCATATTTATTAAAATTTTTTGAACAAAATCAAGAAATGCTTCGCTATGATTTAAAAGAATTTATGCGTAAAATAGAATTAGTTGAGGAATAAATAAATTCAAGATTTAAAGATTTTAATAAAACTGAAATGATTGTATCTTTTATTTATAATCCATTTCCAGAAAACTTGAACATCACAGAAATTTCAAATAAAATTAGTGGGCTGTTTGATATAAACCAAGCTGAAGTAAAACTTGAGATAATAAACATTCAGAATAGTTTACTTTTAAAATCAATAAACAGTGAAGTAATTTGGAAGTATGCAGATGAAAAATTCCCAATATTAACTTATATTGCGCGAAAAATTCTGTCGTGTTTCGGATTGACATACTTGTCGGAATCCGCTTTTTCAATTATGACCGTCATAAAAAATCAATTAAGAAACCAAATTACAAATGATCATTTGAATGACTGTCTGCGATTAGCCACGTCTTCATATCAACTTGACTATGACAATATTGCGAGGTCCAAACAATGCCAAATTTCACATTAACTTCTTTTTCATTAATCAACCAGCATTTCCTGTAACTTGTGAGTTTGTAATCAATCTGTTGTTTTTTCTAACTTTAGTTTTCCAAAATAGAAAAATAAATATTTTATTCCAATATATTTGTTTTTTTTTGTTCTTATCATTAAATTATTTGTGTATTAAAATAATTAAAAGTGATAAAGAAATTTTTAAATACACGAATAAAGATTTTAATTGTGTATTTTTTTTTAGTTGTTTATTTTAGTTGTTTATTTGTGCGTAATCGGATATCAGGTTGGGGGAACGTGATCTATATAAGAGAGTAGATCGCCGAATAACTTTTTATAGAAAAGTAGCTCGCATAGTAAAAAAACATTGAACACCACTGCCATAGATCATTGTTGAAAATACACGCTGGTTGTAGATTTTGTAGATCTTTTTTTAGCCGTTTGCTATACTCCTTTTAAACATATCTCTATAATGGTTACGAACTTACCACCGCGCTATTATTCTAGCTGAAATATCATTATCAAGTTTAAGGTCCTTTTTAATGATTTGTCCTATATAGTTTTATGAACTCACTATTTCAAACTATCGTTGATTTATTCGGATTTGTTTTGGTATTTTCGCTAGTATTTGTTGGAATTTCTGGAGTATGTTCTCTATGCATTATTTTAGATTTGTCGATAATTATTTACAGGCCTATCTCCGAACTTACTTCATTTAATCCAATAACTGTGTATTCCATTTTTTTATGATGTTGCTGTTAGTATGATATCATAAGTTAGCCGTAGATTTCTAAAACGTTTTCATTAATATCACATTTTCACTCAGTTCAGTTTTCTCATACCATGTTCAAGGGCTGTCGCAAATGATTTCGGCGAGAGAGTTCCCCCCCCCCCGTCTGACTCCTCTTTTCATTTCCATTTCTCTTTCTTTTTTCATTTAAATGTATACTGTTGAACATCTGATATATGTGAAAAACGTTAATATAAACATCATCTATTCCTATATATTTTAAAGCTTCAAACATTTTACTGAGGTCTATTGAGTCGAAGGCTTTTTTACAATCTATGAAAGCCAAAAAAATTGGTATAATATATATTTTTTTTAAACTGGTTTTTAAATGAAATTCAGAATAATCGACTGTAAAACACGCAAAATAATACTAATTAGGATTAGAAACACGAGCTGGTTGTAGCTGTATCCAGTTCACATGTAAAGAAATGTTCATTGTTTGGTAACTGTGAACTCAACTATTAGTATCATTTGCTTTTAAACGACAGTAGATGGGTTTAATGTGTTCATGGATTTTTTTTTATTTTATCGCAATTTAAGTTTATGTCATTTGTAGTAAAATTCACTTTAATTTATAGCATAATTTATTTATAATTTTCATTTCATTTCATTGGTAGCGGCATCCATTTATTATTTTTAATTTATTATTATTATGACACATCCAAGGAGTCAAAAGACTCATCGAAGGAGGACGCCTACTTTACAACTCTCCGTCTCCACCACTCAATCCACCAACTACATCACCTACGCGAACCTAATCATCTACACCAACGCCATTTACTGACCACAACCACTAGTACTTTCACTGACAATCACAAACATCCATGCCCATGACATTATTATTAGAACCTACAGCCTTCTGGCTGGAGAGCGGATACTCTAACCACTCGGCCAACCAGGCCGGCAATATTTATTGAGTAATTAATGACACAACTACAGGAGCCGTAATTAAAGAGGGAGGGTGGATGTTCAGAGTCCTGTAGCGAAAAATATATTGGACGAAATTCAACTAAACGTGATGTAAATACACTCTGAAACATGGAAATTTGATTTACAGAAGATAAAAATAGTACAAACTTTTTCCACCCTGGAATTTTTGACGCTATAAGCAAGTGGTTCTGGATTAATTAAACAGTAATTGCTAGAAGAGACACAACAAATCAATTTTCATGTTCGTATAACTTACAGATGTGGTACAATATATTCTGCTTTCAGATGTTCTAAGAACTGCTCTCCGCTAAGATTTTCTACAGTGGAACGCAACAGATCTGCCTTACATGGTGCGTTATTCTGTATTTCAAGGTTGCTAAATCAGAAACGTGTCCTTCATACACCACGCGTTTCAGATGGTCCCACAGCCGAAATTCACAGGGGATGAGATCAGGAGAACGAGGTGGCCATACATGGGAAATGCACGAATAATCACTGTGTGTTCTGTGAAGTGTTTTCGTAGCACTGGCTGTGCCGCAATCTAGTGTGAGGTGGTGCTCCATGCTAAATGAACATGAGTCAAGGCATCGTCGCTGCTGCAGTTGCAGAACAACAAAGTTGCGCAGCATTTCACGATACCTAATAGCAGAGACGGTACTAGTCACTGCATGTCCTTACTTTTTCTTCGAAAAAGTAAGGACCGGTAATAAACGATGCAGTGAAACAACACCATACTATGACTTTCGATGAGTGTAAGCGGGTCTGATGGAACACATGAGGGTTATCTGCAGATAACCCTCATGTGTTTGAGTGAGTTAACACTAACGTTCAAATGATATTTTGTGCCTCGTCACCCCATAAGATATTCCACGGCCATGCATCATCCACCCCATTCGAGCTAAGAAAGTCATCAGAGCAAACTGCTGTCGAGTTTCCGCCTCACCATGAAGCAAAGCTTGAGTATCGGAGATCTTGTAGAGGAAAAACCTCATCATTTAATGCAGGATCTTTCACACAATTGAGCTTGGCACGTCCAGTTGTCTTGATTGTCCAAACACTCCTGGACCATTGTGCGCTATTCATTCCGTGTTGCACGACAGAAGTTACAACTTAATCAACTTGTTGAGGAATAATCCCTTAGCCCCCTGGCAAAGGGAGTATTCCTCAACAATGACCTGGCCTCACTGCTAAACATCCGATATTTTCGAATCGTAAAATATTTTTTAGGAATTCTCGAAGAGCGGCATTAGCGTTACCGCATTGTCGATAGCAAATCTTGACTAGCAAAGCACGTCCCGGTAAGGTGAGATCCATAGCACTTCAGTCTTATCAGAATGACGCTAACCCGTTTCGATCTTCCTTATGTCCACAACTGATCAGCAGAAACAGTGAGATTATGCGAATATCAAACGATTTTAGCTCCAATTGACTGCTGGTGGCAGAATTTTGTACTTTTATTTTATTGTATATATATATATATATATATTGTAAATCAAAACCTCATGTTCCAGAGTGTACTTACAGTTAGTTTGGTTGAAATCCATTATATTTTTCGCTAGTGCTCTCTACACCTCTTTAATTATAGCCACCCTGTATTATCTTCATAGAGTCCGTAGACTCATCAACGGAGGTCCATTATATCAAGCATCTATACCTGTATAAGCGTTGCCATATTTTTTGCCTTCTAATCATTCAACTATAAAGCAAGCACGCACACACACACACACACACACACACACACACACACACACACACACACACACACACACACGTAGTAATATGTGTATATTAATACATATAAAACTAAATGTACCTATAATTATAATTGTGTATTAATCTTGAATTTTGTTTTGCTCCAGTTTTCCTCTCTATAAAACAGATATAATCCTTAACAATCCTTAGAACAATCCTTAGAACACACTCCAACACGTATAGCGTTAACAAAAGAAGAATTAATGGTTTTATTCTCTTTTAATTAGTAGGATCATGAAAACAAAGTTGCCTTGTACTAAAACGTCGACAGAGTTGAGATGAAATGAATTATCATTGCGCCACTTCTGCTGTGAGTCAATCATTTAATTAATATATTTTCGGAATAAACATTCAATTTATTATAATTCATTCTGATTATAAATATCCATACCTGATTCACCAAATATTGATTCCATGATTGATGTCAGAATATCAGTCACCTTTATTAAATAAAAAAATTAAATTCAATTAATTTCAGCATTCTGAACCTTCAGTTTAGTTACAACTAATATGTTTAAAACAATTCAAAAGTTTTAAAAAAAGTAGAATTCATTGGATATCTAATTCCAGCAATATACGAAAACTCTAAAGTATGTTGCTTTTGCAGTCTTTTATATATGATTACATTTGTTTTGAAATAAGATGCATCGTTTAAATATATTTAAAAAAAAACACTGTTTAACTAGTTTGCAAAGGTGATGAATTAATTTTCTTAATATTTATGATTTTTTTTTCTTTTCAAAATCACTTTATCTATCGAAACCAAATACAAACTTGACAAAGTGATGTATAAAAGGAGTCAGTTCCGGAGAATGTTTACTAGAAAAGAGAGAGAGAGAGAGAGAGAGAGAAAGAAAGGCACACAAAAGAGGGAAAGAATATCCCAAACACATAGCTACATAAAGATTGCATTGAGAGCGCGGAGTCCAAACTTACCGCTTATTCACCTTGAGTGTGTTTCGTAGTCAACTGCAAAAGAGAGTAGATATTCATTAATAGGAATATGCGCCCTGCTAAGATCTGATGGTAAGTGTTCCAATTCAGTTTCAGAATTTGTCATTTGTACTGCAGAGTTCAATAGAATGAAATATATCAAATACTGTAAATAAGGCACCTTATTTTAAAATAATAATAAAAAAAAATAACCCCGACTTAATCACCCATGACAGAAGGGGTATTCCCTTTCTATTCTACTCATATCGATAATTATGCATAATAAACATACCTGGAATGGAGGAGCATAAATTACTAGAGGAACAGCAGAATGAAGTTTTGTGCCTGAAAGAGAGGTCGTAATCTAGTTTCAAGGCTGCGATAAATAAGACTGTGCTAAGTGACTAAGGCTCTGTTGCGCATGCGCGATATCCAACAATGAGACCGGCACTTAACCGTGAAATAAAAGTGGTATAGTTATGAAATAGGCAGACTAGCAAAACAGGAACAGAATGTTCTATCAAATGATGATATTCTGATCCTGTTGCACTGGTTATTTTTTTATTTGTAGTGAGTCCATGAATAACAAAACATGGATTATTTACAAAAGAAAGTAAGTAGCTCTTCAACAGATACAAATATATAAATGCGTATAACATCTCACCAAGTGCAATATTATTGTACGTAAGAGATTTTGTAAAATGTCAATTGCTTAATTGCAATCAATCACGATAAATCTAATATCTTAGATTTATCTAATTTATTAGATAAATCTTAGATATTAGATTTTATTTGGATAAATCAAAGATAAATCCCTATTGCACAGAGATGAACTATACTGAAAAGAAATTCCTTAATTGGTTTAAAACAGATCAACTTACTGAAATAGAATGTATTGTTATCTTCTGTGTTTCGTTCTGTGATTATGAAATAACTAGTTTTGTACTGATCAAGCTCCACTAAACCATTGTCATTGTTGCATGTAAGCAGACATGCGCACTCGGTTAAAACTTGTTTTAAAACTGGTTACAATTTCCTGAAACACACAGTACAAGGAAAACACCGGTTAGTACGTTTAATTGCCTTTTAAAATGAGCTTTTTTTCCCCTGAACTACCGTATCTTATCCTTTCCATTCCTTTTCTACATAACGGATGAAATTAATTTATATGAATTTGAATGAATTTGAGATGTAAATCAACTGCACAACTAAAAGAAAAACATGAAATCTCGATGATCAATATTAGATTTTATTTTTCAATACACGTTTCGAATCCTTGTTCTTTTTATTTATGTGAAGTTTGAACTACCCTTTATAGAACTACCATACATTACAATGTATTTCATTAGTTTCACTGTTATTTAAGTTAGCAGATTACTGGTTTTAATATCAAGTTAACAGACAGATGCAAACATACTTATCTCTTAAGGTCATTATGAACAGATCCAAAGAAATCGCATACTTGTCCGGAAAAAGCGGAAACATTGGAAAAGGTTCTTTCGATCTTACAGTAAAGGTAGTTCGAGGAAACGCGACAGCCTCATGAAGCAAGTTAAGGACATATCTAATGGAGTTTATGTAATAAAGTTGCGCATTACACATTGATGTAGACGCAGTTATATCACATAAAATCCCATTTATGAGATACAGTTCTTTTTGTGTTGAGAGTTAGCTGAATAGTTCGACTCACGGAAACTGTTTTTCGTTTATCATCCGAGATGAAAGACCTTAAAAACTTAGCTTTCATAAAATGTACTAAATTTGTTATCGGCTTCTGTTTTTTTTCTTTCGAATTTTGAATTTTATAGTATTTCTGAATTTATTGTCTGTTCACAGTTTTTTCTTTTCTTTTTTCTTGTTGTTCTTTTAGAAGATATGTACATCGAATGTAAAACAGGTGATTTCGAAATAAGAAATAAATAAAAATTAAGTATGAAATTGCTGGGTAGAAAATTATACACCTTCTCGTTATAAGCATCATGTCTTTCTTAATAAGAGTTTGCGTTAGGTTTAACTTTAATTATTTCCATATCTGAATATTACTTAAGTCACTGGATGTTTATCTTGTAGCAATAATTCATTGCCTAGTACTCTAGTTGGTCTCCAATCACTATTAAAACAATCAACGTTGGTGGAAGGAGACGTCCGCTTTTGATTGAATTCAGAACATAGTTATTTCTTACGTTACTTATATTCCTGCTCCTATGAGAATTTCAGACTACTCAGACAAATATAAAGGGGGGGGCGTTACATGGAAGTTCTCCTTCTGCTCTGGTAGCTTTCCTTGTCCAAATAATCACCAATTTTTGAGTAAATTCAGAATGTATGTTGATAACTGTGAATTATTCACTCTGAATACGTAGACACAGTTGAAAAAATTTAATTATATATTTCGATTCATATTGTAAAATAGTTAAAAATAAAAAAATAAACAACAGTGAAGGTATATAGAGAATTGAAATTTTCCTTATAATGTAGTGACAAGACAGCCAAGTAAAAAAACGATACTAATACGATCCACTAAAGTGTGCGTGCATGTGATTATAAAATAAAAATGGAAGCGAATGTTGTTACATGCAGTCGTTATAGTTCTTAATAAAAATTTTCCTGATTTTTGTCTGTCATAGTTGAAATGAGCTCATTGATACCATGTTCAAAAGATACAATTCAATTTACTGCTAACTAGAGTCTATTCAGTCTCAGGGAACTGCAAGTTATTCTACTTTGGACAAACAGGATCATCTTTCTGTGCGCCTTTTTGAATAATAATCATACATTTACTAGAAGAAACGGAACAAATCGGGTGAAGTAGACATGCTCAATATAGTTAAGCAAAGATTACTCATTTTAGCCACAGTATTCTATGGAATGAATGCCAAATTACTACTAGATGTTCTGTTCCATAAATATGAGCGTCTCTGTAAAGAAAGTGTCGAAGTAATTCGGCATTGCCCAAATCTCAATCCTAACGACTATGGATGGCCACTTTATGCCAAACGTCTGGGAAAATGTTATTAAGAACTATACGGTTTAATTATATGTTTTAGTTTATTTATTACATATAACGCATGCGGTCCGTTTTTTTTTTTTTACTTTTATATTTACACGCACGCACACTTCAACTAATTCTAATAGTATCGTTTTTTTTTTTTTTTTTTTTTTTTTTTTTTACTAGGCTGTCTCGTGACTGCATATAAGAGAGTGCCATTATCCATGTAATTTCATTTTTGTTTAATTTTTGTAATTTCAAATTGTTTTCAGCATATCCACGATACGAAATATCTATAATTAATCCATCTTAATAAAATATTTTCACCTGTGTCTACGTGCTCCTTATTCAAAATTTAGACTGTATGTTTCTAACATTGAGCTCCTTAAATGTTCGAAACCCAATGGAACTCTAAAGTGAATTAGTAGTGTCGTCATTCCCAGACTCCTATACAAGTGGCATCATTCAACCACTTTCATGCACATTTTGAATATAGCTCAATTTGTTTCTATAGATCTAATGAGAAATTCAGGTATAGACGAATCGCCTAAAAGTTATGGAACCAATATATTATATATATATATACTGCATATGTGATTTCGTGTGAGTCATCTAGCCACTTTGCTTGTTTTAAAGTCTAAAATAAATCCAAATAAAAAAAAAATCCTCTGAGAGCTATGTATGATACCGGTTATATCACTTTTAGTCGTTATTTCCTTAAAATATTTGAATTGTAGACAGGATTCGAAACTAAGACACATTCAGTCTAATGGGATCAGGCTAAAATAAAGTGGAGTTGTTTTTGAGGAATATAGTTCTTTCTTGCGTTATTCGAGAATCTTAGCTAATTTCTATATATTTTAAACAAAATAGAAAAAATAAAACGAAAAGAAAGGAAAAAAATGCAAAAAAGGTCGCATCGTTCCCGATTTCGTCCAGTTATTTGTTAAACATTTTACCAAATACATTTAGAAGCAATTTATAATCAATTATATGTTAATGTATAAACATTCTGAAAAAGAATGAAATTTGATGCAATTTAGAAGCAGATGCTTAGCTGACATTATTGTTTTAATGTTGATATTGAATTTCTCCTCTGAAAGTCGAGCAAACATAAAAGAGACAGCTCAAGTTCCAATAATTATTTAAAACATGCCATTATTTTAATCGCTTCTAAATTATTATTATTATTACGTGACACTTCGACGAGTCTAAGAACTCATTATGAGAAGGCACTCACCTTCCCACGATCGACCAGCTTCGCTACTTAATCCTTTATCTGGACCACCATCCATACACAATGCCATCTACTTTCTACCACGGTATACTGAGTGTGTTCCCTTGTACGATCGCTCCATGCGAGATGAAAAATCCGGGTTTGGGAGAAAAAATCCTGCTTCTTCTATAAATATTACCGAACTACTTGATTATCGGCTAACTCAACTTTAACTGAATTCTTCTAGACTAGTTTATTTGAAGTAAGCTTTCTTCCTCAGCTCTAGTACTTGGCACGGTTTTACATCTTTTACATATGAGAAGGTTTTATGAGCGAGTTAAAATATCGTAACTTTTTCTCTTTACTAGAGAAATAATGGAGTCATATTTTTATGCATAAAAGAAAACTGAGTTTTGGTTTCTTGCCAAACATTTTTCTTCCTGGCCTTATATTTAACAGAATTAACATATGCAGATTAAAACTTATATGAATCCGAATGCAAATTTTAGGATAATTTTCATTCATCACAAACCTTCGGTTTAGATTCATAGAAAACATTGACACAGTTCCATAAGTTTTGATTGAATAGACATTTGAGTGAATTGTTGTTTCGATTACTTACTTCATCACACATCACACTCTTTTAGAGAAATAATAATGCCAGAATGTGGTTTATGTAGTGATTGTCCGCGTAATTAAACTGCATATCTTTCAATTTGAATAAGCTGTTGGTAATGAATGAATATGTGTCCTACTCTACTACTGCAGTACGATCAGTTAAATACAATATGTACCTTTATTGAACGAGTTAAATTCTGCCTAAATCTTGTTTTCTTGCAAGACAAGATTTAGGCAAAACTAGATTTAAGCAGGAAAAAAAATATGTCTCTAAAATTGTCGAGGGAGAGGTATAGTAAACAGACCAAATCTAACTAGTCTAAATTAAACAATACACTGATATATGTAAGTGTTCAATGAACAATACCGATGAACCTAATGAAAATGATAAAAAAAATATAGTTTTATTTTATTTCAATTTTTATTTATTTATTTTGCACTCAGATGTATTTTCTAGTACTTAAAATAATAAAGCATATAAATTGTTATATAAAACAAGGATTCTTGGATCTTCCAGAATAGTTTCCCGAACATTTTAGCCACTGAACACTTTTTCCTCTCACGATATACAGTATTTACCAAACACATATTCTACTCACCACCAGCAGTGTGTCAATGTGCAAGAAAGTATCAGCGGAAACTATTTATTTCATCCAGCTGAAAGACGCATGATGACGGTCAGCTTCCCTCTCTCCCTCAACCTATGTACTCCGTGCTAAATTGCATATTAGATCACTACATTCCTACGTTTCAGTAGATATTATTAACTCTACGCATATTCCTCTCTGCAAAGCCCCCTCGCTATAGTGTTCCACGATCTACTTGATTATCAGTATATGCCAGTATATTAATAATCGAAAATAAAATATTGTTAAAATTATAATTATAGAAAAGTCGCGTATGTTACAAATATGCAAACTTTGTTTTATTTTGTTTCGTTTTCGGTTTTTCTAATTATTAATTACAGTTTTTCACCGAACTTTTTTCAGATCTCATGGAACACTAGTGTTAACGGAACACAGCTTAGGAAACGCTATGTTGTGATTCCCAGTCTGAGTGGCCGAGTGGTTAATGTATCCACTCTTCAGCCAAAGGATTCAGGGTTCGAATCCCGTCTTGGGCATGGATGTTTATAATGGCCATTTATTCATTGACATACATATGAAATATACTCTCTTAAGATGGACTCGGTCACCGTGGAAAACCCCCATTTGGGGGGGGGGGGGAAGGCCTTCCTCAGTAATGAGAAAGATCAGAGTCTCACCTCATGCATCATATCGTAATTGAAAGCTGCAAGTTTTATAGCTCAGAAACGCCAAATATTTCAACATGATCTCAAGTCCAAAATAATGATTTCAGACGTACCGAAGCTGACTTAAAAACTTCATTATTCCTGCCAAACAGTTAATCATAGCATTTACTAACTTCAACTAAATCATAATATTCATATTAACAAATTCCTTTACTAGTTATGCGGACTGTTGAAGTTTTGTACACAAACACCATCATGGTAATTTTTTGGAGATAATTTTTTTGCTGAAAACTGACAAAATATTTGATGTTAATCGAAGAAACTATCAGCTATTTCAGTTGCATGAAAAGGGTCATAGTTATAATGAGAATCTCATTATGACAAAAAATGCTGAAAGATAACGTAGATTTATAAACAAGAAGTACATCAAGCACCAATAATTTGGATAAACTGTAGATATACGAAATGAATGAAAAGTCATGCCGTCTCCATTATGATATTGGTTAAATTATCTTCAGCTGAAATCCCTAATGAATGATCCTTGCATTCCAAGATGGAAATCGATCGAATGTCATTCCAACAGAAAGCCAAATATTGCTACATCCTCCAAACGACTGGACCATTAAATCATTTAGAGATTATTAGATATGTGAAGAGCCAAAGGCTTCAATTCGGCGACATATAACTTGTTTAAGTTAAGGGATATTACATCCCATATAGTTTCTTAGCCGAATAAGAAACTCAAAGAGTTTCATGCCGAATATAGTAGAAACTATATAAAGTTCGGCGATTCCAAGCGTAAGCAAATACCTGGATACTGCAGCACTGATCCCAAAGGGTAGTGCAAGCTGGGGCAACTCGTGGTAGAAGTGGAGCGAGCTCCGATCACTATTCTTGATATTTGCCCATAATGTGAACTTAGCTCCTAGGAACTGTATTTTTGTTCAAATTATGAGAGAAGGTCACTACCCAGACCGGTTTCGACCTTTATTGAGGTCTCATCAGTGAGTAGCCAGACCTAGTTAATATATATATTAACTGGATACTGCAGCATTGATCCCAAAGGGATCAGTGCTGCAGTATCCAGGTATTTGCTTACGCTTGGAATCGCCGAACTTTATATAGTTTCTACTATATTCGGCATGAAACTCTTTGAGTTTCTTATTCGGCTAAGAAACTATATGGGATGTAATATCCCTTAACTTAAAAAATCATTTAGAATTTATGTAGAAATAACCAACATTACGACAGCATTTGCGTTACGTGTCGGTCATTTGCACGGACTTTCATTGTTCCATTTTCTCTTATTCGCTGGGTTATTTCTTCAAGGCTATAGAAGATAATTAACGGAATAGAAAAACAGATGTTCAGGAAAATGTTTTAGTAATTAACAGTCCTTTGCTTGTGCGCATGTCCGACAAAGTCGATATTATGCCATGACTAGTGAGGCGTTTTCTCATGTCCTTCTTGACTAGACGTAGTTGGGATATTTTTTTTTATTTTTTTTCAACCTTTTCCGACAGAGGAAAAATATTTCTAATATTTTGCTCTTGAAATTGTCAGTAATTATGAAAATCAAGTAATCAAGTTAAGTATTATTATTATTTGATAAATTCTTTAGTTTTCTTAAATATAAATTACTATCGAATTGTACGCATGACAATGGCTAAATACACCCTCTGTCTAAAAAGAAACCGAACTTTTCGAAAATAGACAAAAATAGTGGCGCCACCTGCTGTATCTTTTTGTTGTCGAAAGCCTTAACTTTCGTTAGTGTTGTGTCAACTGTTTATGACATTTGTTTCATTAGAAGCCTTATAGTGCCAAGTGACAGTGTGTTTTAACGAACGGTCGGAAAATGAATTTAAAACAGAGAGCTGCGATTCACTTTTGTGTTAAACTTGGTGAAAGTTTTACCGAAACGTATGAAATTCTTCAAAAAGTATACGGTGATGAATGCCTATCGCGTACTCAAGTTTACGAGTGGTTTAAGTGATTTCAATGTGGTCGTGAGACGCTTGAATACGACGAAAAGCAGGGCCGTCCAAAAACTGGACTGAACGAAGTTAACATCCAAAACGTTCACGATTTCATCAAAGAAAACCCGAAATCATCCGTGAGATTGATTTCGGGTGAGATTGAAGATGAATTAGGGATTCCGAAATCAACTGTGCACAACTTTCGGACCGAACGTTTGGGCCTTCGTAAATTGAATTCGCGATTTGTTCCCCACAAGTTGATCGAATTGAACACTGCAAGGACCTCATTAAAACCGCTTGTAAGGACTCAAACTTCCTTGAAACGATCGATAGTGACGAAATGTGGTGTTTTAAGTATGATCCCGAAACAAAGCGCCAGAGTGGCTGAGTGAAGACCACCAGAAGAGGAGAATCAGAAAAAAAGTCGCTTGGAGAAGTCAAAAGTAAAGACAATGTTGATTTGTTTCTACGAGTCCAAGGGCATTATCCACAAAGAATTCGTTCCACCTAGGCAAACGGTCACTGGTGAGTTTTATCTCGAACAAATATCAATAAAAGTTGACACAACACTATACTAATGAAGGTTGCCGCTTTCGACAACAAAAAGATACAACAGGTGGTACCACTAGTTTCTTCCATTTTCGAAAAGTTCGTGTTTCTTTTTGGACAAGGATGTGTTTGTGATTTATAGATATCAAAAATAAATTAATTTTGGTTTCGAATTGAGAGAGAGAGTATTCTAGTATTATTGGATTGTTTACGGTAAAGTTAAATTTTTCATAACACTTCGTTTTACCGAAACTCTAAACGGATACCCGAAACAAGATTAACTTAAAATTCGCAAGATTGTTGATATAATTTTCTACAAACTCTTTACACTGCAAAAGCATCACAGTATTCGTAGAAGAATTCATCAAATTTGAAGTGAAATCACGGATGACAAGAAGGTGTACGATATTATTTTAGATGCACCGTGGGAGGAGAGAATGTATCTTGCGAAGTTGGTAAAGAGAGGTGCAAGGTAAAGAAGCTTAATTTAATAAAGCTTCGTACGAGTAAAGGCGACGTATCGCGAAATGTCGAACGTAGCATGGAAGTGATGAGGGATGAAAAGAGGGCGAAAATGAAACGGGCGTTAAAGAAGTATCAAACGAAACTAAAGATATTCGAGCTTATAAAAAATAAGATATCATCTTTTTTTGTTGAGATAATCACGGAAAGGATTGGCGATTGGCATGTGAGTGAATCATAATAAAGATAAGGTGATGTATATGAAGGAGTAAAAAGACAAATGAATGGTAAGAAAAAAAATGTATTGCGAGGTGCATAGTTATGTAAGCAGTCTCAAAATCGTGTTGTCTAAGCTAAAACATTCAGGATTTTACAGAAATGGTAAGTCTGCAGAACGGACACGTTATAGGGGGCGCGGCATTGCGGAGACAGTCTAAAGTCAACGAATCTTATATGGAGGAGTGAAAGAAATGTTGAAGTAAAAAATAATACAGTGAGAATGGAAGATAATAATGCCGATGACAGAAACGGCTTATTTCATTTATTTCAGCAGAACAGTGTACATTCAAATATGGCTAAAAGAGTGGACATCTCGAAACGAGATTTTTAGGATATGGAAAGAAACTAAATATGTTTTGCTTAAATAATGTAGAGATGACTAAATGAAACAGTAGTGGTAAGGAAAATTGCGAACACAAGAATTGTTAGTGGGTTGCATTTTAAACGATTAAATGGTAGTTTTCATTCGATAAAAGAGTTGCTTGAGTCTTAATGAATATGGGAGAGGAGTTCTTGGCATTATTCAACGCAAATGGTTCAAATATATGGAATAGCATAAGTGAGATGAGGCTGACAGGAGAGGTTACA
Source organism: Typopeltis vanoorti (assembly GCF_054136105.1). Lineage (NCBI taxonomy): Eukaryota > Metazoa > Arthropoda > Arachnida > Uropygi > Thelyphonidae > Typopeltis > Typopeltis vanoorti. Next base: position 30,359,235 of record NC_143572.1, read on the forward strand.
GCGATGAAGATGAAATATTGAGGTATTCTTTCTTCGAGAAGAATAAATTTCTTAGCAGAGAAGTATCATCATTATTCACAATAATAAAATAATTAAATCCAACAAAAGCAATACTCGTCTACAGATAAATTGTGACTTGGATAATATGAGGAGATTTATTGAGAGCTAGAATGATACCAAGAAAAAATATATGTGATATGATGTCGTTGAAGTAAAATATCAAACAAACTCAGTAGCCATAGCAGTTGATTATTATGATAGGGTTTCGAGATGTAGACTGAAAGTAGTTTAAATAATTTCAGAATGATAATCACGAGTATCTTCTACAACATGTAAAGAAACGAAGTCGTCAACGGTCAGTATTAATCTGACGATATCAGAAGATGCACTTGCAAATGAAATGACTAATAATCTTTCTTCCAGCTGGAGAGAAAGAGAAATAGAAAGATAGAATGAAATAATAAGAGAAAAACCATGCTTTGGTGATATGAGTAGTTTCGTCAGGTATACGAAAGAATATCTTACAAAAAATTTAACTTTAACAAATTAAAATTATAATTAAATTATAATTATATATTATGTTATATTATAATTAAAATAAAATTATCATTAAAAATAAGAGAGCAGAAGAATAAAATTCTATTTTATTCTTCTTCTCTTTTATTACAATAAGAATTCTATAAATATCTGGTAATTTTTGAAGCAGCCATTGCTTTCCTTTTGACTTCTACGTCAAAACGAAAGCAGATACTCAATGTGTGAAAAAATCAGTAAACTATAAGTTCAAAACTTAATCCACAATATTATAACAGCAATCGATACATTGTACTATTGCTGTAATCAGAATTATGTATTACATGCATAATTCTGTATATAATATAGTAAGGATACCTGATTGGATATAAGCCAATTTAGACTCAGATATTAAGGTTCTACAATTTTAATAGAAACATTAGGGGAAAGAAAATTATGTCGGTAGTATATATATGTGGAAAATATCTTTAGGTTCAACTGTCGTGAAAAGGTGTTAATTGCAAAACACATTTGTATAATTGTCTGCGATCATTTTCTTAGTTGTCTTTATATATAGTCATATGAATTATATGGATTCAGTATTATAATGACAGTTTGTTTTTCATTATTTTGAAATTGTTTGCGTCAGAAGACTGACGTAACAAAGAATTAACATTCCTTCTACACACACACACACACACACACACACACACACACACACACACACACACACACACACACACATGAAAACATCGAAACCATTTCACATTTTATATTTCACATTTCATATTTTATATATATATATACAGGGTGTTCGGGATAAATTTGACAGTTTCGTAAGGAAAAAGAAAATCTTCTTTGTATCTATTAAATTTAATGAATTGACAAAAAAACATTACAGGCAGAGTTAATTACAATACTATCAACAAGATTTACTCAAAATAACCACCATTAGCATCGATCACAGCTTCAATTCTGCTTCGGAACCTCGAACAAGCTGATGCTACAGTCTCCCTGGGAAGGGCCGCAAAAACTGTTTTAATTTTATCCATTAACTGGGCTTTTGTATTACTGGAAGTGCGATTGGTGTCTTTTTCAACTGCGCCCCATACAAAATAATCCATGGGGTTAAGGTCTGGGGAGTTTGGAGGCCAAACATTTGGACTGGTGAAGTCGTAGAAATTTTCAGACAACCATTTTTGACTTTTCCCAGAGGTGTGGCAAGGGGCCGAATCCTGCTGCCATACATACGGCCTACCATTGGCTACCCTTGTTATCCAGGGCTTGACTACAGTTAGCAACTCCACGAACAAAGCCCGAATTCCAATGCCAGGGTTCTTCAACACCTGTTCCTGCAGATTTGCGAGGAATTCTGCTGTACGAACGCAATCAGATCGTCTGCTAGGGATCTTTCTTCTTGCTACATCCTCTTGGTCACCATTGCAAGTCTCTAGTTCATGCCTGATTGTTTTTACTGTATTCAGGGAGCATTGGGCAGCAGTCGTAATATCCTTATTTTGATGGCGGGCACGAATCATCATGATACAAGTTATTCTCTTCCATGATTCAGGTGGGTTCCAGCTATCCATCCTTTCTGACATCTTGTATATGAATGAAGAAGGGTCCAAACTTTTAAATGAAGAGAAGTGTGTGTTAATACATGTAACTTACGGAAAAATATAATTAATTATAAATATGTCAAATTTATCCCGAACACCCTGTATATATATATATATATATAAAATTGAACATTTATATTTATTATATTTAAATTGCAATAATATAACAATTAGCAATTGCATAAAAATATATAATAATATTTCTGATGAAGTGCAATAACTGTTTAAGTTCGTTCAGTGTAGATATGTCTCACATCTCGTTTTATATAAGCGCTCTATGAGTGATCTACTTCTTTGTAGAAGGTTAGTTTTCTTCCAGAAACTTTATGTTTGAATTGAAATGGCATATTCTGCTAGGCCAGACTCTTTAGTGTTCATGGTAAAGGATGTAAGATTTATGTTCCTTACGAGATAGCTGCAGATCTGCCAGACTGTCTCCAAAGGAAGACAAACCACAGAAGCATTGGATCTGGTAGATGCCTTGAAGATTAAGTGGCGAAATCTCCTCTTTAGGTGAAGAAACGAAGGTAGAAATCTTCCTGAAAGTATCAAAGGATACTAGAATATCAAGAGGTTTCAGAATTTTAACTATAAGTTCAGAAATCCCTTTCACACTCTGCTGTTCAAAAACTAAAGACGAACTACAGTTTTACCTGTTTGCAACATATTTTTGTAAAAATATATTGCAAATGTCGTACCATGCCACCACGTCATTCAGTACTTCTTGAAGTAAACTGGCCCACTCTTCCTACAGAGGAAAGATAAGGACTTGTGTTTTCTAGCGGTGTGGACTTCGAGCAGCAATGCGTTTCCTATTGCATCACAAGTGTGTTCTATGGGCCTGATGTCCGGAGAGCGTGCGGACCACTCGATTCCATTAATATCTTCAGTCGTCATAAGTATCTCCACTGCTCGTGTATGATATGGTGTGATTCATTGTAGATGAAAAAATGAATTCTTCATCTACAGCAGCACAAAACAATGGAACATAATATTGAAGAATGGTGTCCTCTCCAATTTTTATGGATACGGCACTATTCGTGCTCTACAATGTGATGCGATGTGGATAAAGGAACGCAGAGTACAGTCCTTGGGCGTATAGGCCTGCTTGTCCCAGACGTCTTTCCACAGTTTATCGAGATATCCGCGTACCTTTGCTTAAATGGAGCCGACTTTCAAGCCTACCTGCTTTGGTGAATCGATTATGTTTTGCTGTCATCACCAAACATTTGTCTTTACTCGGAGGGCAACCTCTTAGCAAATGTCTGCAACATATTCCATTGGTTGCCAATACCTGAATACAACGTTACATGAGATTCCAAACTATCTTGCAATATCAATAATTCTACAGCCTTCTTCAAGCTTTCCAATAAGTTTTCCCCACTTGAAATCATCTAGAATCTAGATGATTTCAAGCGCTTCCTAAACTGTGAGCCGCGGCCCTCTTGGAGGCCGTAGGTTTTGTTGAGGGGGGCCACGTGAGGTAATGAAAACAAATTTAAAATCTTTTAAGACTAAGTAGATTTTTTTATCTTAAAAGAACCGCATTTAATTTTTATTATTTTATTATTTCTTTTTCGTTATTTTTTATATTTTAATGGGAAAAAATCACACTTTGGTGAGGGTTCACAAATTTTGTTTCCTGCGTATTTCGGCGCTTAATGAATATTAGTAAACATATGCTTATTTATATAAGTTTTATTTCAGAGCAGAAATCTAAGAATTTCAGTTTCAAATATTTCACCTGATATTGGTGTAGGAGTATTGAAACACATCCATCACATTAAATTGTTATTAAACTTCTTTTAGTTTTTAATTCTTTCTTTATTACTAATCGTTTTACGTTTCATGTGCTTGTACTGAAAATACAACAACAATATATCTATCTATATAAAAATATGAGATGATGTGCCATGTCAAATGTGTATGTAAGATGCTAAAAATGTAATATTTGCATTTGATTTTTGCAATATTCGCTGTGTATTGAATATAAATACAATAAATATGATAATAATATATTTTGGGAAGCATTGTATCTAAGACACCTAGGACTCTGCAGAATAGGCGTAGATCTGATTTTCTAAATCGGAATTCGTGGAGCTTAGTGACAGTTGACAAGATGTACCATAGCCTACACTGTATATCTGCACCTGGACATTGCATACTTCTGCAATGTCCAGATGTATTCCAGAAGTATAGAATGTTCATGGTAGAAATGTGAACGTTTGCAATTTCAGTTCTAGATGAGCAGCTTTTTTTATTAATCTTCTTTTGCCAATTTCCAAGTAGGAAAAAAAATGTACTGAGCAATTGTGAGATTTGTGATTCTGTTGAAAACAGTGGTTGTACTTGCAGAGCCAACTCTGTGCGTTGGTTCAGTGTGTGTATTTCCAACGATGTAACGCATCTCTCTTAAAGAGGAGGTGGTTTAGGAGGTGATGTTGCAGTACTAATCTTTCCTGTGGATGATTTTATAATGAGGTCGGGATTTTGTTGCATAAGTAAGGGACTTGAGGAGAAATATGATTCCGAAAGATGTGACTTTGATTTCAAATCAGATCAAGCTACGGCTTTCCTGATTTAGTGACCCCCAAAGTAGTTTGGGTTGTCCAGTCACTTCTGTTCCAAATAAAAATTGGTGATTGCCTTTGTCTGATATGAATTAAGTCCATCAGAGATTATGCACTTTGGATTCGTTATAGAGCAAAGTTGCAACCATCAGATTGATGACTGGGACCCATCCTCTGAGTGAAGGCATTGTAAGTATTTTGTTATAAATTTATCTACCACCTGTTGGAAGAAGGTCGTGCATTTGTGTCCAGTTCTGAGTACTATATATTTGGGTATTTAAAGTATTTATGCCTAAGTAATTATGTCCTTAATTCTCCAGGCACATTGAAAAGGGCAGTCAGTTGTAGCCTTCCTTCTGCCTACCCGGAAACTAGTGATGCTTAATTAATTTGACTAATGAAATTTGCATGTATAGTCTGTGTGCAGTGTCCTTACTTACATTTCTTCGTTATTATGTACTTTGATGATGGCATCATCAGCATCTAGTAATCGCTGATTTTGTATGTGATTCATTACTGCTGGTTCATCAGGAGATCATGGTGTTGTATATTTTAATCGAAAGCCTCGTGGATTGTGTATATAGTTGTCCAGAAAGAGAATACCAGTAGTGCTACAGAGGATATGACGGACTGGGACGCCCATTGAAGTAAGGTTCTTGCTGTGTTTAAAGAGTGATTCCAGTTCATCCTAAGAGAACTGCAAACATTCGGCTGTGTGTACATCCAGACCATAAGATTTGTTCTTTGACAAGGATGTACATTCAATTTTGAGCTGGAAGATGCAGTACTTTTATTCATCTTGTTGGAGAGTAATGTTCCTATGTTGATTCTTCTGACGCGCATAAAGTATTTTATTCTGATCTTAGGTGTACATACCACCTGTTTATTCGTTCCGTATTCTCTTTTCGGGTAGATAGCATATTATTAAAGCCTCAATGTTCAACTTATAATGTGAATCACACACGAGGGTATTGTGTTTGGAAGCTGCCGAAGATATTCAACATAAAAGCTTGATGAAGCAACAATCCTAGTTCTAGGAAAGGATGTGAGAAATATTTCTAACTCAGATACATTGTACATGGAAATGTAGCTTTGTATAATCATGCCTAGTATGGAAGCCTATTAGCTGTTAATCTCATTTGGATGTTGATGCCGAGACGACAATGAAATCATCATGAGTCAGACAAATAGAGCATGTCGGTGATTCTATTTAGGTCAGTATTGATTAACATTTTCAGGCTGTATAATCTTTGTTTTGAAAGTGGTTTAGAGCGTGTCATCAAGAGCTTTTGACATGGCGAATTCAGGCTATTCCGTGGCCGACGGCTATTTTCTAGAACCGAATCTTGCTAATCTCTTGAGTTTGATGACAAATTTCAGGACGAACGTGTGATACGTGATTCCAGAGGAGTGTAGAATTTGCGGTGACCGACATTGATTAATTAATTTGTATGCCAACGACTGAGGAAGAATTGTTTGTGAGGGCATCATTTTATATTGAGATAGGATATGTCCATTACCTTCAATATCAACTTAGATATTAAATGGACTCACCAGTTTTTCTTGTGAGCAGCTTCTGTGGCAATTGCTTTTCCTGTAGAGCACGAAGTGAAAGATGGCATTTCTTTTGCTACTTGGGTAGTGGTTGTGGAATTTACTGTGATTGCAGGTCTCGAAGTGTTGGACCGCGTAACTGGATGTCGTTGCCCACAGACTGCATTTAGTTCATTATCTCTGCCAGTGCTTGAAGTTTGTTTATTAACGAGGTAAGAGGTTCAGTATACTGCAGCGTATCTTTTTCTTCGACAAGAGAGCAGTTATGGTCTCCACCATTATGATATGCTTTGGTTAATATTGGAAAGATTGTCTTGTATGAAGTCCAAAATATCTGATGCGAGACAATCCTGTTGTGGTATGTAATTATCGAACTCTTGCAGGTTGTCATGGTTGGGTGTTTTTATGTGAGCATGCATAAGATGCTCTAATATGTATGTGGCTTTAGTTTATAGGAATATTCTGCTGGACGCCTAACATAATCTTTATGTTCCTGGTGTTGTTGGGTTGCAGAGTGATGGAGATCAAAAGGATTATATAATAAATTTTGATATTTTTTGTTGCATTATAATGAAGCCTAAATTATAGTTCTGTACCTCGTCAAGGATTATTCCATTGAATAAAGAAGACACTTCCTATTGATGTGAGAGAAAAAAAATGTTTCACAATATTATGTTTAACAAAAGATCAATTATAATTATATCGTTAATAATAATTTCATCTATTAACGATTTTATTATTATCAGTTCTGAATTTTTTCGATAATTTATTATTATTATTATTATTATTCAACAGTACCTATCGAAACAACAGACACATATCGTATAGCACGACCTACAACAACCCTCTACATCCCTACACCGAACAACTCATTCGGTTCTTTTGTGAGATCACATCAGATACCCACGCAACTCAACAACCTACCAAGAAACTTGAAACACGTAGATAACTACAGAACATTAAAACACGAACTCTGGAAAATACACCAACAAAGTTAATATACCATTAACACTAATATACACATCACAAATCACCAGCATCCAATGCCTACAGCCGATGCATAAATAGTATCAACAACATAAAGAGTGAAGGCTAAATCCCACTCTCTTAATAAACGCTAACCCAAGCTTCGAAGTAGGTGGGATTAATCCGCCTCACTCATCTACACATAAACTTTATAATCCAAGAATACAAATTATGTAACAAAACAGTCAGTAAAGTATATAATAATAATGAAGATACTGTATTAAACAAATGTGTATATGTAAATAGGCTGGATAATAATAAGCTATGATATTGAAAAAAATATTATGTACATTTATATTTAAAAAAATCACTGTACGCTACATTTGTACTGAAGAAAACGTAATAGTATACTTTATTTTATATATGTAAATACTATGTATGATAATAAATAAAATGTTATTACAGTTTTAAAAAAAATTATTATTATTATTATTATTATTATTACTGGTATCTCCATGGGTATATCCATTATTAACACGATACCTATCATACTTCTTAAATTCTTTCTCTAATAAGAACCACATATTGAACCCACTGAACCCATTCACCACCCTCTAATCAGATTATAAAAAAAACTTCAGTTATGAAACCCCTTTATAGCTTATATGAATTTAGCAGGTCTCCTTTTTACCTATCATCTAGTGTTTATAGCCCAGAGACCATAAGTCTGCTCTCATAGCGAGAGACGCAACACAATCTCTGTCACTCGACTCTAAATCATCTCCATTCCCTCTTCATCATCTTGTAATATGTTCCTTATAAAAGAAACAACAACCCTTACGATATTGTTCCATTACAATAACATGTAAGGGAACAATAACTACCATTTCCCTAATCTGAGTGTTAGTTTTTCATTCTCAAACCTAGTGATTTAAAGTGTTATTTTTGTTAGTTTCAAAATATGCATTCAAAACTTGAACTCCCTGTCCGCTATCACTCGAACGATCCTGGCCTGATCTGTTTCCTGCAGTACCCCATCAATAAAGTATAGCATGAGCTCACTTCTTCGCGATGTGTATGCACCAACACTTGACTACATTCGTTCTATTTACCTTTAACAAAACTGCTAATCTAAGACTTTTTGGCAGTATCATCATTTATCGTTTCTTTTCCTTGTATATGATCATCAGCGAAGACTTGAACATTTCCTCTACGATCACAACTTATATCACTGATATACAAATTTTGCGTTAATTAGTCCACTGTTGGTTGCAATGGAATTTGGCTGTAATGTCAGAGTTGTCGGAGAAGAAGGTTTCAATTGAATGATCTCTCAATTTTAGATATTGTGGGGATAGATTTTCCTAACGATGCGAAAAGTGGTAGGAAATGTTACGCTTTTAGCATATTACGTTGTATATAATACACATATTCATCTGAGTGTGCAGGTGCACACACACACACACACACACACACACACACACACACACACACACACACACACACACACACACACACACACACACACACACACACACACACACACACACACACACACACACACACACACACACACACACACACACAAAGTTTTAAAGAGGTAAACCGTGAGTAGACGTATCGGTATTTTCGCCTGTGTGTCACAGGCATCCTCAGTACATTAAGCTCAAAATTAAACACTAACTGACAATTCCAAAAAGCGCCACCTGAGTATCTGGTGTAAGATAACTAAAAAGGTCAATAACTTTCCTAAAAAAAAAAAAAATTAATATAATAAAAAGTTAGGAAAGATTAGCTGATTTGTAAAGTACTATCTCCGTTTCTGATATCATGATCAGTTTAGATGTTGTTTCTTTATTTACAAATGTGCCTCTTTCGGAAAGTATTGAATTACTACAACAGGAATTTCCTTCGGACATTGTAAACGTATTTGATTTTGTAATAAATTCTGGTTATTTTTCCTTTAAAAATAAGTTGTATCAACAAATTGAAGGAACAGCAATGGGTAATCCTCTTTCTCCTGCTATCTCCAATTTCTTTATGGAACATTTTGAACAACGTATCTTTAACAATATTTCTCCCAGACCTACGCATTGGTTCAGATATGTCGATGACATTTTTGCTGTATGATGAACTTCAACAATTTCTCACTAAGTTAAACGCATTTCATCCTAGGATTAAGTTTACCCTAGAAATAGAATCAAATAAGCAGTTAGCCTTTTTAGATGTTCTAATTCTTCGCCAACCAGATGGTAACCTATATTTCTCAGTTTATAGAAAGAAGACTCATATAGGCCATTATATCCATGCTGAATCTCATCACCATCCCAGTCAAAAGGCAGGAACTATTAAAACACTGGTTCATCGGGCCCACTCCTTTTGTTCTACAGACGATCTTTTACAGAAAGAACTACAATACATAACTTCTTCCTTTCTATCTAATGGTTATAAGAATTGCTTCATTGAAAGAACTTTGAGTAGTTTTAATATGTCTTCCTCTTCAAACACAGAGGAAATAACGCGCATTACTATCCCTTATGTACAAGGCATCAGTGAACGTATAGCAAAAGTTTTAAAACCACTGAATATTTTTGTTGCCTTTCGACCGTTTAGAAAAATCTCCACCTTTCTCAATTTCCCTAAGGACAACATTCCACATCTTAATCATCCAGGTGTCTACCGGATTCCGTGCTCTTGTGGATTATCTTATTTCGGACAAACGGGAAGATCTGCCTCTATTCGACTAGAAGAACACCAATCTTATATTGAATACTTTAAACCTGAAAAGTCTGGACTTTCTGAACATGCCATCTTCACTAGACACAGAATTCATTGGAGAAAGACAAGAGTTCTTCACAAAAGTCAGTTTCTCATGGAACGCCTTTATAAAGAAACATGTGAACTCTACTTCATTCTCCTAACTTAAACAGATCCGAAGGCTTACGTCTGTCCCCTTTATGGGAGATAGTACTTTACAAATCAGCTAATTAATCTTTCCTAACTTTTTATTGTATTAATTTTTTTTTTTTTTTAGGAAAGTTATTGACCTTTTTAGTTATCTTACACCAGCTACTTAGGTGGCGCTTTTTGGAATTGTCAGTTAGTGTTTAATTTTGAGCTTAATGTACTGAAGATGCCTGTGACACACAGGCGAAAATTATACTAATAAATAATCTTTCTACGTGAGTTTTTTCCGTTATTTATTGTGTACCGACACACACACACACACACACACACACACACACACACACACACACACACACACACACACACACACACACACACACACACACACACACACACACACACACTTATAAGATATACACCACTTATAAGTAAATAAATAACAAGGAAATGAAGAAATTAATTGCATTAAGCGCCTCCGTAGCGCAAATGGAAAAACGACAGTACTTTGTGACCTTCGATTAGAAAACGCCAAAATTCGATTCGTCATGACTGGAGGAATCTTTATATGAACTTTTTCCATTGAAGGTGAGTTAGCCGATCTTCCAATTGCTCTACGGAGGCGATTAATACAATTAAGCGGATTCCATGGAATTGTCACGAATAATAATAATAGTAATAATTAATTCTAAATCTATGTATTATTACACTGGTTACCATGGAAACCTGTTTCGGCTATATATTAACGAATAGTGTTACGCAATAGATTGCTTAAACAGGCTTCCATGGTTACTAGTTTAGAAATAAGTGATTTATGACTACAAGTATTCATTTATATCTTTCTTTATAATTTATTTTATTATGTATATTCAGTATTGTGATGATGTGCTCTACAGGAATTATGGGAATTTACTTGTGGATGGTTCTGTGACGTTCCATGTGTTGCGCAATAGACATTTAAAAGTATAAATAAGTGCACTCATTCGTCGTACATCAGTTTCGGGATCTCTCTAAAGGGACGAGCAAGGAAGAGTCGGGTTAAAGGTCACCACTCAGCTTTCACTTACGTCCCTTTGGCGGATCTGCAGGACCAAAGGTTTGGGCGAGGCGTGGGTGTGCTCAGTTGCCCTGGTTCAGGGAAGGTAAAGGGAACGGGAAAGAACCAGCAAGGAGTCAGTTGATGTCTTTGAGTAACAGCGACTGCATGATGAGTGTGGCGTTATTATTGGCCATGCACGTAGGGAAGGGGTGTGCAAGTGCACGCGGGATGGGTGTGCATGCGAAAATAAATTCTCTTTATAAATAATCTTGTCGTAGTACGATGTTTCTTGGATGTTTTAACATTTATAAGAATTTGAATTTGAATTTAATGATATCTTGTATCTTCTGCTTATACAGGGTTGGCCAAAAGTCACGAAGGGGTTTCAATAACTCCTTTATTATTTGTTTTAAATTTACAATAGCATGTACAGTATATATAGCGAAATAAATTTACACTAGGTGTGAAAAATCAAATCTTGTAAATGGCGTCCATTTTCTGCTTGGCACAAAGGTGCACTGTTAAAGTGTCTGAGGCTTGTCAACATAAAGTTTTTCTTTCAGATAACCCATAGGAAGAAATCAGGAGTCGTCAGATCTGGAGATTGAGATGGCCAGCTTGCGTCGCAACCGCAGGAAATTATTCTTCCCTCAAAAATTTGCCAGAGCAGTTGGTCTGTGCTCTTGCTGAGCGAGCTGTTGATCCGTCCTGTTGGAACCACATGTCATGTTTATCTTGAACTGCTCGAATAAGAAAGTTTCGAACATAGACCGATATTCATCTCCTGTAACATTGACAGGGTTCCCAACGTGGTCTTCGAAAACGTAAGGTCCGATCACTTCTTCCGACGTCAACCCACACCAGACCGTACACTTAAGGGGATGAAATTCCCTTTGGTAAATTATCCTCGGATTTTCCGAACTAAATCCTGCAATTTTGTTTGTTAATGAAGCCTTTGAAATAAAAATGTGCTTCATCTGACATTATCAGCTTGTGGATGAATTCGGGATCTCTCCTTGCCTTCGAGTTGATGTGCTCTGGTCTTCTGCAACACACTCCCTTACACGCTCAACTGTGGCTTCGTTCCTAACCTAGTGCGGTTATTGATACTTCGTTTTGATAGTAAAATTTTACAATTTTTATTCTCTGTTCAGTCGTGAATTTTTTTAATCTCCAAGGTCTTTATAAAATCTGTAAAAAAATTAAAACAAACTCATTAAAAAAGTTATCAAAACTTCTAACCCCTTCGTGACTTTTGGCCCATCTTGTATTGCCTTTCTCTTTATGAACCCTCTGATGTCTGTTCTTGTAGTGAGCTAACACAAATGCGCATGATAAATCTGCAAGGATACAAAGGCAACTCATAAAGTACATTGAAATAACAGATTCTCATCAATTATCTGTTAATTATCCTATAGGGGTGTATAAGATACTTTGTCTACTTATTCGCCTTCACTCGAATTGCGACTCGACGACAGTTTTTCTCTGATTTATTTGTGCCATTCTCATTTGTCAGATTTAGGATATTTTGAAATATTCTAAATATTTTATATTTGTTTAACAATTTGTTCATTTCTTATATCTTTTTCGGTGCTATTTGTGTTCTTTTCTTAATTTCGAATCTTCAAGTGCCTCCAGAATACATTGCTTCGTCCACAATATTAAGCTTCGGTATTCTTACCAAAGTCTTTCCTTTACTTTTGTTTAGCTGTTTTTACCAACGGCTTAGTTCTCTTACATTTTTCTTTTTACTCTCGCAGGGCATCTGCTGACTTAATTGTGAACTATCGATATGCTTCTTTCTTTTCGAGGACTCTACCTTAACTTCTTGGGTACCTCGTTAATTGAATCCAACAATGTTTTCTGGGACTGCCTCTGAGACCCCAAGGTTTTGGTTCTGTTTCGAACTCTTTTTCATTTTTCTTGAATAATGTTTGTATAGTTGAATTTACAGTTTACCTCTCACGGTTCCTCGACTTATTCTTCTTAAAAGGTTTCTAAAACTATTACACTGTTCTTTTCACTGTTGCATTCGTTTTATACTATTTAAAATTAAGTGATGATCATTTCCAATTTGAAATCCTCTGTATACTCATGTATCCCGAACCAGCATGAAGATCAATATCAATGATAATAACAGAGTATTAACTCTGTTATTATCATTGATAATAACATTAATAAGGCTTGGCTTTTTTAATTTCTTCTATTTTGCCTCCTTATGAATTGGTGCATATGTTTTTGTTGCAACATAATGTTAGGAATCTCTGGTACGTGAAAGTGTTGAAAATTCCACGGTGATGCAAAACAAAGATGATTATAGTGTCCAAATTAAACTTTTTTTTATCCACACACAGAAGCTATACCTAGACTACTTAATAAAAACAAAGTTTGAAGCCTTGCTGCGACTGTTTTAAACGAATCAGTCTATAAACTTTCCAAATATTTTATATCTAAACTCAAGAAACACATCTGCAATACAGTGTGTTACATCAAAAATACAGAACACATCAACACCACTACACAGAATCTTCATCAAGAGGCGAACAATCGCTTAGCGAGATTCGAAGTACCGTCCCTTCTTTGAAATGTTCCATTAGATGACACACTATAGATCTCCTTTCCAAAATTCCTTTCATCACATCTACCAACTCTAAACAGTCTTAAATCGAGGCATTCCAGCTAGAACAAACAGTTCTTTAAGGAAACAGAAAAGTATAACAACAAGTTCATCACTTTAACATCTCAAGCTGAGACATTACATCTCAACACACACACACACACACACACACACACACACACACACACACACACACACACACACACACACACACACACACACACACACACACACACACACACACACACACACACACACACACACACACAGAGAGAGAGCAAAAAAAAACAGAGCAATATATTTTGCAAATGCATAATATATAATTATAGGTTTAATAATAAAAATTATTGAAATTTTTTATAGAAATCTAATGTGGAAAATGAACCATAATTTGTATCACTTAGTTGCAGTACTTTGTAAAATAACATGTTGGAATGTCACTTAATACGATTATAGCGTATATATAAATATTTTGAGATCAATATAAAAAATAGTATTATTAAAGGTAGTAATATACATTTTAAAGAAATGTAACGAAACCAATATTTACATATCATACGATATATTACAGAGAACAAAATATTGTTCTATGTAATGAGAGATAGGGTCAATTTTTTTTTTCATAACAGAGACATTATTACAGATCAAAATTGCTCTTAGCTAATTTCTGTTACGTAAAGTATATTTTCATCAGCTATCCAGAAAAGGACACAGTTGGAATCAACTCTTTAAGGAATTTTGCTAGAATTCTAGTCTCTTTGACATAGTGTCATTCTACGAAAATCCTGATTTTTATTTTCCAGGGTAGGATTTGGTCCGCATGAGGTTTTGCTCTGAACTAGCGATTGAGGATTGTTGGTAATCGCTTTTATGATTCAGATAGAAGTTACAGAAACTACCTTGGCGCAGATAAAGAGGAAGTGCATTTTCTCTCTTTCTTCTGAGTTGAATGGAGTAGGATGTGTTGACTGTGAGCATTGCTTTGTTTGCAGGACGTATCAGATATGTGTGTTCTAAGACAGCGCTTCCCAAACTGTGGGCCGTAGGTTTTTTTGAGGGGGGGCAGTGAGATAACGAAAACAAATTTAAAATCTTTTAAGACTAAGTAGATTTTTTTTATCTTTAAAGTAAAGTATTTAATTGTTATTATTTTATTATTTCTTTTTCGTTATTTTTTATATTTTAATGGGTAAAAAATCACACATTGGTGCGGGTTCACAAATTTTGTTTCCTGCGTATTTCGGCGCTTAATGAATATTAGTAAATATATGCTTATTCATATAAGTTTCATTTCAAAGCAGAAATCTAAGAATTGCAGTTTCAAATATTTCACCTGATATTAGTGTAGCAGTATTGAAACACATCCATCACATTAAATTGTTATTAAACTTCTTTTATTTTTTAATTATTTCTTTATTACTAATCGCAGAATAACAATATATCTATCTCTTTAAAAATATGAGATAATATGCCACACAAATGTGTATGTAAGATGCTAAAAATGTAATATTTGCATTTGATGTTTGCAATATTCGCTGTGTATTGAATATAAATACAATCATATTATAATAATATATGTCTATTATTACGATTTTTTTTCGAGGGCGGCCGTGAAATATTTTAATTTTTCTAAAGAGGGCCCTGACACCCAGAAGTTTGGGAAGTACTGATCTAGATGATGCCTTTGAGACATTACAAGACATCCAAGTTTCAAAGCTTATTCTTTCAGAAAAGAGCATCCTTCGAACATGATTCGCTTTGCGCAACCTTTTGCCTTTTATCCTGTTGACTGCTGCCACGTGACCCCTTAACGCGATTCGAAAATTTGAATGTGTACCTGCTTCCTACTCAAAATCGTCAGTTACAGAAATTGTCACAAGCTGCTTGTCTGAATTTGTGGTTGTAAGCGTCATAAATATAGCTTGTCCTTGGATTTTGGACAACAGCATATAATTGAGTGGAATCCAAGTGATATTTTCAAGAGGTCTATAGACTGATTGTATAAGACATTCTTAACTAAAGATTTGTTTAAGTCATTTTACATAAAAACAGATTTGATATAATTCAATTCTTGCTATAAAAGCGAGAAAATATGAGAAGGATGTAACAAGGTTTAATAGTTTTCGACTAGGATCATTATAATAATTAGCATGGATACACTGGTCAGTGCGAGTAACTTCAGAAAAATTGAAAAATGTAAACTGCCATCTGGTTGACAAAAAAGTAAAACATCCAAGAAAAGGTACTTGATTGTTTGTTTGATTTTCTTCTTCTTCTTTTAAAGTGAAGGAATTATCGGATGAATCATATTTATTTTTGAAACGAACAGTTTTAAATGTGACGAACGTACCCGTATTGCGAATATATAATCCTCATATCTGCACCACACTATAGGTTTAGGAGAAATGTTTTTAAGGAAACGTCTTCAAAATGCTCCACCGATGGCTGATCCTTCAACTTCTTGCTATAATTTTCTTGTACACTGAAATAACTCCAACGGATTACAAAGACGATTTGATGATATCACGAGGAAATCTTGTTCAAGTAAATTACTATCTTTTATATACTAATTTAAGACTAAATAAAACATCTGTAGGTTTTAAATGCAGATTCTAAACTTTTGTTTTAAAATGTAGGAGTGATTGATGTGAGAAGTAGATTATCCAGTAAATGAAGATAACTATTTAGAAACTGTATATATGGGTCATCCAATACAGTCTACAAACGGTCTTAATGGTACGTTTGCTTATAAATATTGAGAAGGCCATATAATATAGGCGGAAGAGCATGAGAAAAGTTTTCCTCTTTTCTTGAACTCTTTTTCCCAGATGGAAAAATTATTGATCAATTAATTGACTTCATTAACTTAGCTGGAAGTAGTATCAGATGAGAGTGAACAATAAGTATATAAATCACGTAGCATTCAGGAAATCTTTCTAAAATATTCTTTCTTATTTTTATGACTACTGCTTTATCTTTGTCTTCCCGAGTGATTATAAAATTATTATTCTTTATTAGAGAATTAAGTGCTTTAAATTTGATGGAGGTAGGTTAGAGGTGGTAATTTTGTTTTGGAAATAATCATGGCTGATTGCAAACGACCTTGTTCGCAATTTCAGTAGAAAATGAACGCACATTACATTTCTATATGAGAGTGGTACGAGAAGAGTTGAAAACTTTCTTATAGCAATCCAAAGAAATGGTTATAATAATATTTATAAATTCAGTAGTTAACAGTTTATAAATTTATAATTATAAAAATAACGAATTTGGTTATTTAATAAGGCCAAACATTTCTTCGAATCTTTTCAAAAGTAAATAAATTTCTTGGAAAGAAGTCAACAGACACCCCACACTGGTCAAAGTGCATCCTGCCATGTAACAAGTCACATATTTGTACCCGGTATAAATTGGAGGAATACGATGCTCCCAACTCATGGCTGCTGGAACGGAACTGACGAAGTTTGAAAACAGGCGTAGTGATAGCATGTAGGTTTATCTATTCAGCAGATTGTTGATAAATTTGACTGATCTAGATCAACAATGAAAGATACGATATCGTGATGGAAGCCCGGGAGTCAACTGCAAGTGCTCTCTCAGTAGACGACCCAGCACGCTCACTGAACGTGACCAACGTGTGGACCCAGTTCGTCGGTCCACGCGTTGAATACGGAGTTCCGGGTCACGATAAGGATTTTCATCTGTAGTTCCTCTTCTTGCTTTAATATCAATACATAAATTAACATACGGTGTACGGTGGCAAAGAAATTAATACGAACAAGCCGAATTTTTGTCAAGTTTTTGGTTGTTTTTGTTTCAGGTGACAAAAATTTTGCTTTTGTTTTACTGTCTTCGGTTTTGGTTTCGGTTCACTCTTTTGTTTGAATTCTGCATATTTTAACCCTTTCAACTGTCTCTGTTAATAGTGTAAACATGTTAGTAGGCAAAGAGTTTTTTTCGTTTACTTCATTTATTTTTTTTTTCATTTATTCATTTATTTCATTTAAAAACCACTGGCTGAGATTATATATCAGCTAAAATCTGGAAGCTACTCGAACCACAATGTACATGACAATGGTTTTTAGCAAGATCATAAATGAAAATGAAATATCCATCAATCTGGATAGCCAGTATAACAATTCCTATCTAGAAAGGCAAGCGGGACATTGGTGACTGCTCAAACTACAGACTGGGCTACTTGAAGATTTTTGAACGGATACTCCACGCTGACCATAGAGCCATCGTAGAAATTTCTCCAAATCAGTGTGGAGTCATTAAAAGCTGTGCAACAGATGCAATCCATGTCATTTGTCTCTTAATGGAGAAATATCTAACAAAGAAGAAAAAAATACACATGGCTTTCTTAGATCTAGAGAAGGCGTTCGATCGTCTGGAAGGGATTGACAACACATTATGTACCCGAATCCTATGTGGAATCAATAAAATGTTATATCAAAACATCTCCAGCATAGTACGTTGCGCAGCAGGAAATTCTGAAATCATCCCAATAAAGGGAGGAGTTCACCAAGTATCTTGTCTCTCACCCCTGCTCTTCATCCTTTCTATGGGCACTGTAACCAAGACTATTCAGGAACCACATCCTTGGAAGCCAGAATATATGCAAGGAGGTGACCAAACCGATGACAAGCTTAAAGATGCGTGGAGCTGAACAAATCCACCAAGTCCAAATACCTGGGTTTCAACATTAACTCCAATGACAATACAATAGATGCTGAAGCCTGAGCCAAACCTGCCTGGATGAAGTGGTGACAAGTCACTGGAATTCTTTGTGATAAGAAGATCCCACTGTACTTAAAATCAAAGATCTATAGAATACTTAGACCATCAGCCATATAAGGAGCAGAATGCTGGCCAACAACAAAGAAACACGAGCAAATACCATGGAAATGAGAATGCTGAGGTGGACACTTTGCGTAAGGCTCGACCGAATACCCAACACCAACATACGCAAGATCCTCGGCATTGTACCAATAACAGGGAAGATGCAAAAGCACGCCAAAGTTGGTACGGCCACGTGCTACGTATCAGTGAAGCTTCTGTGGCAAAATTAGCCTTGAGGCTTAATGTCGACGGCCAGCGACCACTGGAAATTCTGAAGAAACTTCAAATGATTCAAGAATTGCAGTATGCGATGAAATTGTCCGCAAAGACAGAAAATCTCACTTAGAAATACAGAGACAATTGTAAAGAAGCTGAAGTTTCTATGAAAGTATTAAACGCGACATGAGGACTGTGGGAAAGAATACAGGATGAAAATATCATAAAGTCAGATAAAACAGAAGAAAATGGTATCCAGCATGATGAGAATACGTGCTCCTATCCCACTTATTAAAATGATATAAGATGAGATAAGAAGTGATTGAGCAAATACTTTAATTATGAAGAAAGTTTGCAAGGGAATGCTGTCACGATTAAATTTTATTGTGGAAAATAGAAAAAGCTCTCAGAAATCTGAAATGTGGAAAGACAATCGAGGTATATGATATTCAACCAGAAATGCAGAAAAGTGTGGAAGTATAAACTTTTACCAAAGTTCTATTGATTAACTCCAAGAACGTACTTAGAATTCAAAGGGACTTTCATAAAACTAATTCATAAAAATGACATAAATCTGAATTTGAAAATTACGGAGCAATTTACCGATTGAATATTCCAGATAAGTTGATTTAATAGCTTCTTAATGTTGGATTTCTACTTAAAACGTTACAGAAGTAGTTGGAAAAAGAGGAAATCATGAAATTCCTGGAACGTAACTGAACAACTCAAAGTTGATTTTCTGCCAACAACGGGAAGATAAGAAACTTGGATTAAAAGAAGTTCAAGAAAAGGTGAGCACAAGCCAAATAGGGGATGTATGAATTAGCATTTTAATCTGAGGAAATATTCTAAAATTATGGGATTATGAAACATGCATTTAAATTTTAAATCTAAACGTCATATAGTAAAATACCAAGAAATAAGTTATATATATTTGCTACTTTATTAAAAAGTGATATTAAACTTGATATTCAAATAACAAAACAAAAAATACAATTACTTCTGTCCTCTATCATATTTCTTGAAGATAATGTGATTTCAGTTTTACAGTTTTGATTTTGTTGTTGTTGTTGTTATTATTATTATTATTATTATTCACAACCACATCTTTAAGCAAAATATTCATTGAAATCTCTTTTAAAATAGCATCATGTTCTGAGAGCAGTGATAGTTTATTATGTACTCCACAGATGATATCAAAAAGGTATCGTCGTTATATTTGCACTTTACATTTTGCACATACATTATTTTCCTTTTAATTACTGAACTTTCTCTTCAATGTTAACTTGGAAAGAAGTTAACGGACACCCCAATGCGCAAGGTGCATCTTGAAGTGTTATAAGTGCAGTGCTTATAGACGGTATAAATTCGAGGAATATGATGCTCACAAGTCAGTGTAACTGTGTTCGAGTGAAATGGCTGCTAAAAGAGAACTGAAGGACTTTGAAAGAGAGACGATGTGAAAGGATGACATGTTGCAGGCCTATATGTTCGAAAAATTGAGCCATCGGAGTCCACTGCAAATAGTAACCGCAGTGGACGACCCACCACACTCACTGAACGTGACCGGAGGAAGCAAAGAAGTATAATATGTAAAAACTCCATTCTTTGATTGACAAGTCGAATATAGAGTTCTGGGTATTGGGACAGAAATCTGCACTAGAACATTCAAAACTGAGGCTCACAACATGGGGTTTCCATGATAGGGCAGCGATATGAAAGCCCCCAGATACCCTCACCGAAATGCAGCGTCATCTTCAGTGGTGTAAGCTGCCGACAATTGCAACACCATGTACAGTGGGATGTATAAGCTTGAAAAGCTGTGTTATGGAGCGAGAATCGCGCCACATTCTCTACACAGCGGACGGACGGACGAGTATATGTGTGGAAGATGCCTGGAGAACGTTTGTTACCAGAATGATTATTTCCAGCTATGAAATTCGAAACAGGGGTGTGATGTATCGTCCTCTTTTTCCTGGTTTGACCTTGGACCTCTGTTTGCGGTGCAACGACATTGAGCATTGAACGAGAGGTATCTGAACCATCTGGACAATGCAATGCTTCTTACTTTGTGCCATTTCCACGGAACTGGCCCCCCCTCCCCCTCTCTCTCTCTCTCTCTCTCTCAGCAAGATAATACACCATGTTATAAGACTGCTGCTCTGAACTGCGTGGTTTGTGGACATGGACGTGACCACACTTGACTGGCTTCCACAAAACACTGACCTCAATCCTATTAAACATCTGTGGGATGAACTGGAGGTGAGATGCGGCCAACGGGTATCCACGCCATAACAGTGCAGGATCTCATTACAAACCTGCAGGGATAATGGTGCAAAATTCCTGTTTGTGGAAAGTATGCCCTGTAAGACTGCTTCATTCATCGCAGCCAAAGAAGGGTTTATTTTTTATTAAGGTGGACGCTATGGCTGTTTGCTCCTCACACTATGATTTCCGTTGACTTTTTTCCAAGCAGCTGTGTGTGTGTCTGTGTGTGTGTGTATATATATATATATATATATATATATATATATATATATATATATATATATATATATATATATGTGTGTGTGTGTGTGTGTGTGTGTGTGTGTGTGTGTGTGTGTGTGTGTGTGTGTGTTAGCCAATCAGAGATAGCTGCCGCAAGGCTAGCACTAACTTGCGTCATGCATTGAAGAGACGGCTATAAGTGGCGCCATCTCACGGTACCTAAATTTGACACAATATGTTTAATGTCTGAAAATAGTTTGGGTTCTACGGTTGTGTTTCTTGAGTGTACAGGAGGACGTGAAACACGAGTTTCAGGGAATAAAAACATCTATCCCCCATATGAGACCGGCTGACTCATCTTTCGTCGAAATAGACCAGATAAAGGTTCCTAACGTTACTGAGGGAAATCGAATCCAGGTCTTTCCGAAAAAAAGGGTTTCGTCTATACTGAATGAGTTTCGGAATCACATACATATATATCAATGGCGTCGTACGCCCATTTCAGTTGGGTGTTCTGTCGCGTGGGTTATGCAACCCGCGCTACAAAAAATTCACTTCAACTTGACTGTATGTTTGCATTTTTATCGATGTATGAAAGTTTTGAGAGTGCATAGCGCATTGGCGCTCATCTTAATTGGTCCAATGCAATTAATTATAGGATTATTTTGAGTACTTTAATTTATCAATTAATTGTAACCAAATCTGCGTAGAGTAGGGGAACAATCTGTTTGTTTTGGGATTTATATGAAAACAACAATGAAGGAGAATGCCCTATTTGAGTGGTATATTTGAATTACTCAAAGGTGAAAATATTTGAATCTCCATTTATAAGATATATGAGAATGGGAAACGAAAAAAAGGAATAAGTGTGAGTAGAAATACTTTCATTAATGGCATACGAATTATTAATAATTAACATTGGTGATGTGTGTGTCCCAGAAGTCGCTGTGTAAAGAGAATAGCATGTGATCCTATAAAGGCTAGACATGAATAAGTGAATTTATGATGGCATAATCAAAAAAAAAAAAAAACGACGAAGAGAGGAAAAGAGATTTGTTTGCAAAGTATAAATAACTAGCCAATAATAAAACTATAGTTAAAAACTATAGGGAGAAGTTAATCCAATGAAATCGAGGGAGGCCTCGATCAACATAATAATGTTGATCGGGTGATTCATTTAGGCGTGAGAATACATGTGGTTTGATGGAATAGCAAATCATCTCGTAAAATTTGTTATGCATGTTATGTGCATTTCTCTGGTTTATACCCATTTCTCTCCGTTTTCTAAGAATTTTCGTTTGTTTACTGAGACTCAGTATACATTTTATGCAATAATAGGATACATAATATCCAATCATTATCGGAATTATCCACACTTTCGGGAATCCAAATTCATTATTTTTTTTTTTTTTTGTAAGTTTCAGCTGCTCTTCTGTCTTATCAATCTCACATATGCTGGTATTTTGTTGTAGATCCACAACTTCCTATAATACACAGAATTATTCATTGTTATTTGGGAATAGATACATTTTTACTGTCTGTTGTTTCCAAACACTAGAATAAAAATATTCCTATACCGTTAAAAAAACTAGTTAGTTTCGTATGATGATACAAGACGTGAGTCCCTTTTACGTGAAGGTGTGGCACCATCTCAATCCCCCCCCCCCCCCAAAAAAAATAATTATCCGGGCTCTGGACCAGCATAGCTGACGTATCAGACCTATGGCTGGGTCAGTATTCCTGACTGTAATCCGTGTGTGTTCACTGGACCGGTTTCCCTGCTTGCGGGATGAAAACCCCAGATAAACTGGTGGAAAAAACCCTGCTGTCCACGGCCAAGATCGGCTAACTTGGCTATGACTGAGGAAGATCTTTAAGCTCCTCACGTCGTTAAAAAAATAAAATAAAAAAATAAAAAATTAGCTTTGTTTTTCACTAAATACACTAAACAGATAGTTAACATCCGTGTACTATATTTAGGAACAATTAGTGTAAGAAAACTGGAATGATACATTTAATGGAAAAACGTTCCGCTCCCGCAGGCTATGCATGGACGAAGAGAACAGATTTATTGCAGTACTAAAAAAGCTGAAAATATGTTACACATATTTTCAGTTCCAGAGAATATGTGCAACACCTGTTTGTAAAGACACTCACTGGATACAGAAAGCGCTCAATTTATGAAAAACAAAATGAAGATATATATATCTTGAAATCACTTGGAATTGCCTTAGAAATATTCGATATCATCCAGGCATTCTATTCTGTTATATCCAGACATAAGAAAACAGTCCTTTCAGTTCATTTTTCAATGTAGTAAAAATTTGGGCCATAGAAATCCTTTAAGATTTCTAAAATACTATCAGAAAACGTCTTCGCATACTGACTATATCATTCACTACAAAAAAGTAGAAAAAAATTCAAGTTTCGAAAGTGTATAGTATCTTTCTTCCATCTCCAGGCACATGCAGTCGACTATTCCTGGTATAATCGAAGGCACATGCTCTTCTCCGTCTCTTCCAGTCCTTTTCGTCTCTTAGGTCTCGACTCATCGCTTCTCCTTTGATACAAAAACCCAAATATCATCAAACCAATGTTCCCTGTAATTCCAAAGCTGCTTCACAGTGTCGTGCACTTTTCAGAACAGTAAAAACTCATTAGGATGAAGTTTGCAGTATATTGTTGAAGACATCAGTTGAGAATAAAACAGAAACGGGGCTATTAACGCGAATGTGATGCAATGTTTACGCATCGAAAAGTGCGCCCTTCATGAGGGTAATGAAGCATTAATATATTGTGATTAATGTTAGGAATCACACGAAGCCAGGACACAATGAGGAGAGACTTTAACGGGAATAAATGCAAAAAAATAATATCGGTAATATTGATATTTCGTGGATGAGCACTGCCCACGTAACACACCCGGAATATTCGTCAGATATATATATATATATATATATATATATATATATATATATATATATATATATATATATATATATATATATATATATATATATATATATATATATTAGATTTATTCTCCAGTGAATTTTGCGATGTCAGCGATGCCCTTTGTTAGAAAGATGTACGATCGAACAAGCGGTTTTATCATCTGAAGATGATTTAGCCAATCTCCTAACGAAGCGAATAGAATGTTCCAATCTGAAACCTGTGTTTCTTTTTCAATGTGCAGTCTTTAAAATACTGAAAGAAATACATTCCAACAATCACATGATCTTAACAGTTATAATACACTTGCCTCCCACGATTAGTTATTTGGTCATAAATCAATGCAAGCCAATTCTAACTTATTTTCAGAGATTAAAAATCTCAAAGCTTCTAGTTTTGGGCAGGAAAACCAAGACACCTCCGCTGAAATATTTCATTTAGTTTTCTTTGAACCGATTCGATAATATCTGGATTAAATATCTTCATATTGGCGCTAAAGATTGTATTTGTACAAATATTCTTCAATTTGGAAAACAATTTGGAAAACAATTTGGAAATAATAATTTCCAAATTGTTTCTGCAATTTAAACATTACTATGAACTTTTCCCATTTGTTGTTTAAAACTGTCTATCTCTCTGTCTCTTTTTCTTCTCTTTAAGAGCAATTTGTTCAGATGAATATTCGAAACATAATTTCCTTTTCACAATTTGAACCTAACTCTACGCTTAGTCGCTCTTCCTTAGCCCAGTTAGAAAAATTGGCGGTGTATTTCGGTTGTACACTAGATATGCGAGATCAAATATCGTGCAGGAAGTGTGACCCTTTGAAACGACTTTTTAAGTTAGGCGCATATGTATGTGCATAACTTCATGAGTCGTCGACTCCTTGGAGTTGCCCGTAATAATAATAAAAATAATAACTTACAATTGTTGGTTCTTTGACCCCGAACGAGTCAAAGAACCAACAATTGAGAGACATACCTGAAGTTTCTGTTGTAATTATATCTACATTCCAAACTGTATTCATTATGTTTTACTTAAAACACATCATCGTTCCTTTTCTTATATTTTAATGAACAGCTTTGCACACCGCATTCATATAAAGCAAATATTTCCCAGTTTCGGATTTGTCACATCACCATTCAAGATGTTACCAAAGATACCACAGCTGTTCTTTCTTTTCCCTCATGACTGTTGCCTTAATAAACAATATTAAATTTATTATTCGAAGGATCATCAGTTAAATCTTCTTTTTCTCTTTAACCCAATTATAAAAGTACTCAATTCTTGTACAACATACATCAAAAAACAACTGGAAGAATCCTGTAATTCTTCCGTTTTTTTATCAAGAAGAATATTTCTGTTTTCCTTTATAATTCAGTTTATCATCATAGTGTAAAACATAAATATCCGGGTATTATACGCATGGGAAAACATTAAACAACAAGGATGACAACTTTGCAAGTAGTACATCGTAATATTGCCCAAGTTTCACTTTTCTACATTCGTTATCGGGACTGAATAACGGACAAACATTTTAAAAGAGTGTTACACCAGAGGACCAGGATATTATATTGGATTAAAAGCTTTAATCGGTTTACTCCGCATTTCTCAGAGACTACGAGAGGATCATTTAGCATTTATCTATTATCAAAAAATTAATCGCAATTTTGGTTAATAGTAATGAACATTATTGAAGAATTCAATAATGTTCATTACTATTAAGATCTTCGTCGCTACCGAATGGTCTACGAATGATCCGAAAATGAAGTCACAATCAATGATTATTGATCAAAAATGACACAGTGTGTTAGGGCATGAACAGTGGATGAGAGTGGTTACGATTCAGTTTCTTTGATGTCTATTTTTTCCCCACATTCTCGATTCACTGTTCCCCAACTACACTTTTGAAGCTCCAGATAAATTTTTAATTATCCAAACTCAGTACTAATCATCAGATTACGTTTATGTACTATACATTGAATGCATGCGCTGTATGCTTTGTGACTTGACATCAACAAAGCATTTGATCATATTCATTATTCTCTAAGTAATTTCAAAAATTAAAGCAAAATAATAAAGAATGAACACAAAACAAAAACAATACCTATGTTTATTATCTTTCCAAGTAAAAATAGAAACACGAGTATAAAATTTTAAAAGAATATGAGTAATGTGCATTGTTATATGCTTACTCTGCTAACACATGTGTTAAAAAAATTAAGACGTCGATTTAGCTGTTAAAACATGCATATATTTCATCCGGTGTTCAATGGACATCATCAAGTAGTGAAGAGAAGATCGTCAATTGTATTTATAATATAAATCACAACATATGAGTCACCTAACAAGTTCTTCCTACCTCGTGTCTCGGTCACAGCTTAGCTGAGTGGAGAATGGACTATTTGAGTCCAACGAAAGAAACTGAATACCTTCTGTAACTAAAAATTAAATAGCCTATCAATATTTTAAAAATAAATATAGAAAGAGTTAATGGCATCATTTTTCGTAAATTCAGATTGACATATAATCGGATCGGTTAAGGTTCGGACGATGTCATTATGATTTCACAAGTTTCAAAGAAGAGATGATTAAATTTAAATCTGTTGAAATTAAGAATGCTGATTTCGTTCCAATGGACTCTGTGTGTAGTGTCAATTGCATGCAAAGCAAGACAAGATCGCTAAAGGATATAAAAGTGGTAGTCCTGATATTATTTTAATCTAATCTTAGCCAAACGGCCAGTCTGTCCAAAGTAACAAAGACGAGATGTACGACTGATATATTATATTTCCTTAGTAGATGGCAGAAAACAAGTTGGAGGATAGTGGAAAGATTGCACTTGCGAAGAATCTATGTTATTTGTTGAGATACTACTGTATGGTTCCTATATGTATAAAAATTATTATAATCATCAGATTTTAGTTTGGAGGAAGGATGATCACTGTCGATAGTTTTCTGGATGATTATAGCCATTAGTCATCAAATTGATTTTTATTTCAATTTGTTTAAGTGAACTATAAGAAATTAGAAAAGCAGATTGCTTTCCATGCCATTGAAACTAATCACAGAATTCTTTTGGAATTAAATGAAGATTCTTCACTCCAACATTTGTTCCTTGAAAGTTGTGAAACTATGATATTGTCCGAACCTTAACCAATTGCATGTCAATCTCAAATTATAGCAAATAAATGCCGTTAACTGTTTTTTTTTTTTTTAAATTGATCGTTATTTAATTTTTTTGTTACAGAAGCTATCCAGTTTGTTTCTTCGAACTCTATTAGTACAATCTGTCATTAAAACTGCCACCAAGACACGACCTAGTTAGCACATACGTCGTGATTTGTATATTGTGATTGATGTTTTGAACATAGTTAAACAATCTTATCTCCTATCCCTGATGACGTCTATGTAAACACGAATGAAATAGTCGTATATTGGAGTTTTAAAATATTTAATTTGTTTCTACGTAATTGTTAACTATTTAAGTATATAATAATATGTAGATGAAAAATATTTTTGCCTATTTTCATCCAAGGAAACTTGGATGGAATTTTAGCATATTCTACAATAATTGAAGTAGGCATTATAAAAACAATAAATAAAGGGATATTTCTTCACTGTTCCTTATCGATCACAGATTTTGAATTATAAATTATTTTCTTCTCTTTTATCGTAGAATTATTATTCAGTGAATTTGATGTCCAATTCGATTGTACTTTCTCAGCGATTATCTTATGATCTCCCATGCATGCTGTGGTAATCGATTTCACCATCGGAGAGACGTTTTCTCCTTTAAGATATGACTGAATATAAAAGTTCACGAACAGCGCAAAAAATAATCCAGTTAAAGACATGTACATCATGCTAAAAATAACGGGAAATTCACAATTTTGAAATAAGATAAGCTGGAGGTAGTACACGAATATACTGAAAAGCTCCACCTGGAAAAAAAAATAAAAAAAAACTATAGAGAATTTGAAGTATTCAGTACAATTATGAAATACGTGGGTGGTTTGAAGAGTTCTCTGGATCAACCATAAATGGCAACACTATTGGCAAGATTTTTTTTCTAAGTTGGTACGTCTGTCATAAACATTCGTGTGAAATTGCAAGTCATTCTATCAAGCAGTGTTTATTATACAGCTGTCGGAAGCCAAAGTGTTATCTGTACCCCTTGAAATGGATAAAATTGAGTATCGTGCGGTTACAGAATTCTTTGTAAAAGAAGGTTTAATGCCTAAAGAAATTCATTCGAAGTTCATAAAAGTTTATGGGCGCCCTTCTCCTTCGTTTTTGACAATTAAGAAATGGATGCCGAGTTTAAGCGCGGCCGTACCAGCCAGGAAGATGATCCATGTGAAGGACGTCCAAAAAGGTAACAACACCAGAACAAACGTTTCAGACCACCCACGTACACGTATATTCTGTATGTATGATTTCATTTCAAGTTTTTTATAGAGAATAACTAATAACCACTGTTTTATACAAACTTACCTTAAAATAATTTCGATAGCCTGCTTTGCTCTTATTTTATATTTACTGTGTTTGTTGCATTTTACTTTCTCTTTGCAATAACCATTGAGTGTAATTTATTAGGTATTTTTTAGCAAAAACAGAATGCCGGTTATCTATTAATTAAAATCAACAAAAAGGTACTGGTATTACCAACTGACGTGTTAGTAATTCATAATTTTGAAACAGATTCAAACCCTACTTAAATCTATGCGTGATATTTTATCTTTTAGCTTAATGTTTTTAATTGTTTCTGTAGAGAATTCGTTATCATGATGGGCCTGGAAACTTACAAATACATAAAGAATTTTTTTATAAATCATGTTGAAAAATTGATGAATGTTCATACATTATGGTTAGTGCTACTATAGTTTAAGTTTTCATATTTTACTAGTAAAAATAAAATTTGTAATAGTACCTTGATCTTGAACATAAGAGCATTATACTGTTTACAGATAACATATTAATATATGGTGGTGTTATTCATGCGTATTGGTTATTTCCAAACACAGTCTGCTTTCAAGATTCGTCAAGGAGCGAAATTTCTACTTCAGTAATATTAATAAAAATGGATGGATTATTTAAGCTAGTATTTGGATGGATTAAATCCATATCGATAAATTGATTTAAGCTAATATGCCTTTAACTGTATTCCATATTATTATCATTATTTGACACCTCCAGGAAGTCCAAAGACTCACGAGGGAGGGCACCTACTCTACACTCTGTCTCAACCACTCCAACGCCATCTACCGCCGACCACCATCACTAGTTTTTCCACAGACATCCACAAACATCCATGCCCACGGCGGATTCGAACCCGCAGCCTTTTAGCTGGAGAGCGGATACGCTAACCACTCGGAAAGCTAGGACGGCATATATTAGTCATAAAAACAAAATTTACTTTTACAGACTTCTAATTAAAAGTGATAAGAAGCTAAAAGCTATTTATTTTCAAATTCAATTAAAAATAATATAATGATTCTTAGAACAGCGCAAATATTGTGTGAAGTACATTACCTTTCTAAAAAATTGGAAGCACAGAAGTCTCTCTAATGTCATTACAGGCCATAATATTAAGGTCCCCGTCACTGGAACTGTGGGCCCCCAGTCCCAAACAAAGGAAAAATAGCCACAGTTGGTCCAAAAGTGTTGGGCCAAGTGTGAAGTAGTTGGCTCAACTACTATATAGCGTTCTCCTGGCATCCACGAAACCAAATTCGCCAGTCAGACTGTCAGATGGGGAAGAGTCATTCATGACTCCAGAAAATGCGTGTCTAATGCCCCAAATTTCAATGGCAGCGAGCGTTATACGACGCTTGGCGTTATATATCATCATCGTTGAACTAATTCAACGACGATGTCGTTGAATTAGTTCAACGTCGACGCTTAGCGTTGCTCACGCAGTCATGGAAATTCATATTATTCAGCTCCCAACGAACAATTGTGTTTTTGGCTTTGCTTGCAAGGGTGTTTCGGAAATTGATATTATGTACTGTTATCGAGGACAGGCGAATATTTCGCACAACGGTCTTCAGGACTCAAAGGTTCTACGATTATATGTCGCCTACCAGGGCCCTATTGTGCAGATGTCACTACTGGGTGTTTCCCAGTTCAAAATAATTTCACTTACGGAGTTGCAGTGGGTCAGAAATTTCCACCGAGGCATCCTGTAGTAGCGCCATTTCGAAAGTCCATGACAGCTTTACTATGAAGGGAGTGTCCCTATATTTTGGATCACGCAGTGTATGTTCTTCATTATACTAGAATTTACTACCAGTTTTCACTAAATGTCTCACAAGATAAGGAAATATTTGTTTTAACTGTTATAATAGCTCTAATGGCGAATATGATGAAAAATAAATATGATAAAAGAGTTATTTTGTTGTTCGCTGTTCCGAGGAGGGATGAAAAATTTATAGAGAGAATGCAAAGGAGATTTACGTAGATGACATCGCAATTATAGAATATAGATTACGAGGATAGATTTGAAAATGCGGACTGCCGACCCCGGTAAATAGGAGAAAGTGAATGATATGATAGAGGGCTGTAAAATTCTGAATATAGGATACAGGGCTGGTGAAATTATTCTTCATATGGAAGGCTGGAATACGAACAAGGAGAGGAGAAACGTTGCATTTGTGGTACTTTTAAGGAAAGGGTGAAAGTGACTGATTGGAATAGTTTGGCTGTTAAAGTGATGAGTGCGTTTGGTGTGAATTAGTTTAAGAGATATGTTAGCTTGTACAGCCAATCATGATGAATCATTGACTCACTGGAGATCGTCTGAATAACAATAATAATAAAAGCAGGAAGCCGAAGTTAAATAAAAAATAGAGTACAGAATATACAGGCACTTGTCTTTTTCCTGGAATTGTTTCAGAAAATCACGGGTGGCAGGTAACCTTATATTTGGTTGTGTCTTTAGTGGTCCTTCATACGAGCATTTCTGGTACCTGTGTGTGTGTTCAAAATGGCATGCTGAATTTAAAAGATCAAGTTAACTTTCGAGTAATGCATAAGAGGTATTTGAGTAGTGTATCGGTGTTTCTAGATAAAAGCAGTTTTTTTTTAATTATTATTTTCATGTACGGAGCAGATTACAAAGTTCAAAAGTACTTGATTCTGCGATGTGCTCGCCATTACTGTGACTTCAACTCTGACAAAAAAAAAACACACCTTACCGTACTCGTGAACATCTCCGTTTTACGTAAGTTGGAACTGTAAAATTTTGTTAAGAAATTACGAACAATTCTTTTAACTCTTGGATGCAGGCATCATTATAAACCTTGTGTAAGTGGAAATATTTGTAATATTCCTTTTAAAGGAGTTTATTTTTTATTTCGTTTTGGTTTCTGTATCCTTTTGTGAAATTTTAAACTAAAAAAAATGGAATATGGCTTTTTCCACTTTAAAATCGCTGAAGTAAACTTAACTCATGATATTAAATTGGAAATGTAATTTAGTGGAATGATTAACAATGAATATTTTTGAAGCAAACGAACGATAGATATAATTTATAATCCAAGTATAATAAATTATAATCAAATTTACACACTTGGATATATAATACCTGATTAAGGCAACAGTAAATACAAATTTTTAAATACATTTCAAAAGAGAAACTATTATGTAGCAATAGTGAACTAGTTGCTATTTAAGACTTACACCATTGACAAAAGCTTTAGAAGGTATGGGATTAAGCAGAGTTTTAGTTTGTGTCTGCGCAAAAAACATTAAAGTTATAAATTTCATATTCAATAAAATTCGCTATGCTATAATTCCATTCAATGATAAAGTGATCGTTAAAAAATCGCATGCAATTTATTTCTAGTCTAGGGAACGTGTTTCTTGTGATTCTGTAATGAGATATGCATGAATAAATTTTTTTATTCGTGCATATCTTGGGTTTTTTATTTGATTTTGATATTTGCAATACAGACAGAAAATATTGGTGTAGAAGGTGTATTTAGTATCAAAATTTATTATTCAATTCAAATTCAATTCAATTTGAATTGAATAATAAATTCAAATTTATTATGAACAAATAAATATACTGATAGTATATTTATGAAGAATTTATGATAGTATATGAAGCGTTTGTCATATTAAAATAAATATTCTAACTTAACTTATGCTAAATGCAACATCACTCAGTTTCGGTTTGAAACTTGTTTCGAATTACTTCATTATACAATATAATTATTCAGTTTTATAGTATATTAGCAGAGAGAGAGAGAGAGAGAGAAGTATCTTTCTTATCATTCTTCCTCAATTAATTTATCCAACTTTAGAATCAAAGATATGTCTAGCCTTAATTAGTTATTATTTTCTTTGTGTGCTTACCATCTGTAGTTTAGTGAGATGTTTTTTCCACCAGAGATATTTCTGCATGCTTGGTCCTATCGCTGCCAAAGCATAATATGTGTACATGACCGATAAAGCCAAACTGTTCATAATCATGATAATAACTCCACTACCACCTAAAAAAAAAGTAACTTCATTGACTATTAAATTTGAACTCCGAAGATATGCATGATGTGGTGGGTATTTCTATGATATAAATAAATAATTATATATATATATATATATATATATACTAAATACCAAATACTGAAATTGGAAGCGATCACTATTTAGTCTTGACCAGGATAAAATTGAATTTCGTATTGAAAAGGATGACATGTAAGAAAGTTTTTAAAGCTAATAAAAGTTGAGAAGCTCTGAAATATGAACTATATACTAAAATACACAAAGATTATTGAAGAAAAAATGAAAGAGGTTGAGAACAGGAACCAAACCTTGGAGATTTAGTGGCAAGCCTTGAAGAAAATCCTGATTGATTCAGCTAGAGAGGCATGTGGTAAGGTTATCTGCAAGGATAGAAAAATCAGACCAGCACAGGAAGTTAAAGAGTCAGTGAAGAAAAAGAAGAAAGCATATCAAAAGTTCCTGGCAAATAAGTCAGGTTTTGTTCTTAGAGAATACAGAGACAAATGTAAGAAAGCGAAACACTGTGTGAAACTAGGTAAACAAAAGTCACGGGAGAACTTTGGCAAGAACATAGAAAATAAAGGAAAGAGTGCTGTGAAAGGAGTTAGAGATGATAAAGGTGACATGAAAACGGGAGAAAAATATATCCTTGAAGTATAGAGTAATTACTTCGAAAAATTGCTAAATGAAACAAACAATAATAGCATAGTAGTAAAAAACACTCAACAGGCATGCAGTCAGGAATACATATCCATACTTGAAGTAGAAAAACCATCAAAGGCTTGAAATGTTAAAAGGCAGCAGGAGTAGATGATATTCTTCCAGAAATGCTGAAGTATGGTGGTATAAAAGTCTTACAGTGGCTGCACCGCATAATTCAGAAAGCCTGGACTGAGGGACGAATTTCCGATTATTGCAGTAGAGCTCTCATATATAAAGTATAGCACCCATATATAAAAAGGGAAATAAAACTGAATGTGAGAGTTACAGAGGTATTTCCCTACTGAGTGTTCCTGGCAAGATCTATGCAAGTATACTTGAGAAACGGTTGAGAAGAATTGAGGAAGAAAATCTTGGTGAAGAACAAGCTGGATTCAGGCCAAATAGAGACTGTCAGGATCAGATCTTCACTTTACGACAAATAGTTGACAAAGCATGTTAATATAACAAAGATCTGTTAGGTTTTGTCGATCTGGAAAAGGCATATGACGAGGTGCCATGAGAGAAGCTATTCAATACGCTACAGTTATATGGTATCAATGGGGCATTATATCAAGCAATACTTAGTCTGTATTTGAGTTGTAAGTCGGCAGTTAGAATTGAAGGAAATACACGAAAGATGGTTTAATGTTAAATCTGTTGTGAGACAAGGATGTACATTATCCCCTCTGTTATTCATTATTTATATGGATCATATTATGAAGGAAAGTGGTATTAAACATGATATCAGAATTGGAGATGTTAATGTCAGCTCTTTGATTTATGCGGACGATGTTATACTTCTAAATAAGTCCCCTTCAAGTTTGCAAGATTCCCTGACTAAATTGAATAACTGTTGTAATAGATATGGTGTGAAGGTCAGCATTAAAAAGACAAAGACAATGAAATTAGATAGAATTGTTGAACATGTCAACTGTGTTGTGAACGGAGAACCTGTGGAACAAGTAAAACATTTCAGCTACTTAGGCACGATTTTTAGTGAAGATGGTAAATTAAATATAGAAATAGACAACAGAATCAACAAAGCTGGTATGGCAGGCAGTCAATTGAATAGCATATGGAATAAGAGAGAAATTAGTCGGAACACTAACTTAGCTGAATACAAGACAGTGTTCAAACCAGTTTTAACTTATGGATCTGAGAGCTGGGTCAGAAGTAAAACACTTGATCAAAGACTAGAGACCGCAGATATGAGAGTCCTGAGAAAGATTAGATGCGCGAACAGATGGCATCAATGGCAATATCATATTAAAAACGAGGATATTATGAAAGAACTTGACATTGTGAGCATACAGGAATGCGTTAGCAGAGCTAATCTCAGGTGGTATGGTCACTTAAATAGAATGGGCGAGAAAAGATTGGCAAAACAAATGTTCTCTGCCAAGTTGGCAGGAAAACGACCTAGAGGAAGACCAAGATATAGGTGGATTGATATGGTACAAAGTACCTTAGACGATAGAAATATAAGATCTGATAATGTTGGATTCTTGACAAGTAACAGACTGATTTGGAGAAAAATTGTAGATAGGAAGTTAGTAATGATGTAATTTTTTCATGTAGTACTATTATATCCTGTACGCCCCTTCAGGGTACATGTCAGGAATTTGATGATGATGATGATGATGATGATATATAAATACAAACATAAAACATAAATACAAAATATCTTATACTAAACTCGTCATTCAAAATGGTGATAGCTGCATTTTTTTTCATATTTCAGTTATTCACTTTATCCACTACTGCATGTTTCGTTTCAATAGTATTTCTTTCATATACTAGTTTCTGTATGCTACGCAATAATTAATGATTTCCTCGTTACGGTTTAAAATAATGGAAGAGTTCTTTGGGATGCTGATTATTTCAGTAAGCAATAAATTTTACGAATCTGTAGCTAAATTTCCAGTGATAGATGATACCGAATATTACAGAAACTATATTATTGTGTTTATTTATAATAATCTCATGACACAATGTTGTATACAGAATTGAAATTCGCAACCTTGTTTTAACTGGTACCTGCATAACCTTTTGTATGTAACATGTATGAATGTTGATTTACAAGTGAAATTTGTGGTTATTATACTGAAAATACCAAGATTTTTCTAGTACTGGAATTCGGTTGCTTGGAACACAACAATTAAAATTTACATTTTAGTTAGCATTCGGTAATGTAAATATACTAAACGAAAGTGTTTATTCTCAAATTAAATGAATTATTTCAGATTAAAAGATATGACTTAAAAATGGCAAATAGTAGTATAAGATCATTAAATCATAAAGAAGATAAACTCATCAAAGAAATTAATGAAAGAAATATTAAGATTGAAGTATTATTTAAAACTAAGAAGAAAGAAAAATACTTGTATGAAATAAAAAATGATGCAATAGTGCACAGTGGAGCAATGTGCTGCAGTTTGGTACTGATAAGGAATACAAAATAATTAACACGTTCTGCTAACAAACAAAATCATAGAATTACATAATTGCATTACTTTAGGAAACTTATTTAGAATAGATTCTGTAATAACGAATAGAATCATTATCCCCGAAGAAATGATTGCATTCGAGGTATAACATCACTTGATATAGGAACTCACTTGCATTACTTAATGGAAAATTAAGATGTCGTAAAAAATTCCAAAAAGTAACACATTTATTAATAATTCCCCATCCCAGTCATGTGCCTTCTCCTAACCAGGAGGTTGGCTGCCATGATGTGACTCATGATTAACTGCGGACTTAACGACATACGGTGAGAACCCTATCTCTTCCACATATTGCCGTAGGTATTCATGGTTGTAAATTCGTGTGGGTGGGTGTGTGTGTGTTAACGAGGCCGGTTTGCCTGTTCTGCGGGACGAAAACCTCGAGAATTTGTTGGAAAAACCGTCTACCTCCGTATGAGCCAGCTAACTTACCTTTAGTCGAAAGAGAACAAGTAAAGGATCCTCACGTCATGGACAGGAATCGAACTCAAGTCTTTCCGACGAAAGGGCTTCGTCTGTAACGACTGAGCTACGGACGCTCAGATTAATAATACTAAACGGAAAAAATGTTTAAGGTAAAACTGTTACAGGAAGAATGTATAAAAACGCTATGCAAACGGAGAATAGATGAGCAGTTTAACAATTAATGAAAACACAGAACGGAATGAAAGGTGGAAAATCTCTCAAAATAATAATAAAAGCCGCAATGAATCCTTGAGAGATAGAGAGAGAGAGAGAGAGAGAGAGAAAATATTTGGAAATAAAAATAAGAGATGAATTTTATCAATAACTGAATCACTCAGAAGTGATTCAGTTATTGATAAAAAAGAAAAAAAAAAGCCGTTATAGCATTTTTGCAAGATAGATCTGTCTTTGAAAAAATAAAAATCTAAATTTTGTAATAAATACAAATCAATATATAAATTATAAGAAGACCGATTTTAACTGTATATCTGAAACAAGAGCTAAGACAGTTAAGAAAAATAAATTGAAGTACTGTTAAAAAAATAAATAAAAACTCTTAGGAAAATTGCAGGAAAGCAAAATTTCATAAAATCAGAAGTGAAGAAATATATACAAAATATGTGTCTTATAATCATTAAATGAATGGGCAACAAGAAAAGCAATGCCAAAAAGCATTTCATCAAACTAAAAAAAGAAAGAATAATTAGACTAATAAAATGATGCAAACGAAATACTCAAAGATCCTTTAGAAGACCAGGAAAAGGATGGAAAGATCAATTTGCAATAAACCTTTTAGCAATAGGTCTCAGATCTTAATCGAAATTAATAAAATCTTCTTCTTTCTTGTGCATACGTTTCCCACCTTTTGTATTTGTTTCTATAGGATAGAACTATTAGGTAAGGAAAAGAAATTCATGATTTCTCAGCAAGACATTTATCATCAGAGAAATTGAGAGCTGTGTTCGTTGAGAGAAAGATATGATAAGGCTGTTACAAAGAAAAGCGGTGGATGCAATGAAGTAAGATGATGAAAGTTACTTCAATAGGGTTGCATTTGAACTGTTAGTGGATGACTATTGGCTGCTCAGAGATTTTACATTATTAAAGGAAAGCAAAGGAATGGCAATTACCCTTTCGGTGGAGCAACACCCGTGAAAGTAATTCTAAAAAGTATTACAGAAAAGAGGCGCCTATGAGAAATACAGCTATGGAAGTCTGTAAGATTGAGACAAACAAAACAGAAATTTGATTTTGGAGGGTGAAGATTATTGGTGTGATTGGTTTGGGAACGATAATCCAGATGTAAAAAGCCAAAGATAGAAAAATGATCATGGCTGGAAATCAGAACACTATCAAAAGTAAAAGGCAGTGAAGTAGAATCTTTCTTCAGAATAACGAGTAGAACTTTTTTTGATCGTTTTGATATCCACTAGATTATCTTCATCCCACTTGAGAATGGTAAAGGCACCATGCTACTAGGTTTTTTGAATGAAGAAGATAAATGGAGAATGCAGTTATCAAAAATATCCATAAATAGAATATGATGTGCGAGAGATTAGGTTATTGATGTGTAGCAGGATGAGAGTACAGAACTTAGAGGAGTAGAAAGATGATGTTGCGGCATTGATAAAGAAATCTGACGAGGAAGCCATAGATGAAAGGTAACTGTGGAAGCCAGTAATCCAATCACAAAGGGCTCGAGTGAGATCATATTATGCTAGTTTGCTATGGAGAGCTCTATGGCAAACATCAAAAAGGCCTTGAAATATTAAGAGCGATCATAAGAATTTTTCCATATCTCTCCATGGTTGTTTCCAAATGCGGGTAAAGTTAGTGAGGAGATCCGTGAATGGCAGAACACAGATAGGCCACCAGGTAATGAAGACACTGGCTGTTGATGTCTTTTTCTATCTCTTTCGAGAGTATTGAGGACGAGAAATGGAAAAATAGCTTGACGGCTACTTTTTCCCTCCATTTTAGTGAAAAAATGAATAAAGGCTTGTTTACCGACTGTTGCATAGATAAGATGAGTAAGAGCTCTTATACAGACGATATAAAATTAGTATTAATTCTCGAAAACAAGTTACTAACATAACAGGATGGATATCATCCGAACCAGTAAACGTATTAGTGTTAAGACCAATGAGAATATTTTTGATAGCCTTTTGGCGAGAGATCATAACAGGCATAGTGTGAGCAGTTGGTAGTATAGTAGAGGACAGTTGAATGGAATGTTACTTTTGATGAACTGAATACAATATCAACAATATCTCACCTGCTTAGCGTGCCCTCTGATAATGTTACAAACTAAATCATTAATTAAATTAATACAATGGAAAAAATCTAAACAAAAGGTAAACAGAATAAAATCCTTGACGTCCTCTGGGGATGAGAAGATTATTTTTATTACGATAGATCTCCAAAGAGTGAGGGACTTATCGAGGGAGACCACATACTATCACCAACTATCATACTCGTTCTTGAATTTAATCACATACAACATCCAATGGCAATCCATTCTAATCACCCACCACTCTATGAGAGAAAAATCTAGCCCTAACCCCTGCTTAGCAGTATTCATTCCAGTCTACAAGGATACCCTCTTTTCCTTTCCCACCCTCCCACAATCCTGTATGATCCTTTCTGAAGTTTGTAAGTCACAATCATATCACCCCTCTTTCTCCTGTTTGCTAGTGTCTGCATTCTACAAATTCTCAATCTATCTTCATAATTAGTATTCCACAATCCTGATTTCCTTGTAACACTCTATTTTGCATTTCTCTCCACTGTATCAGAATCACAACGGAAACCAGAAGACCAGTCCTGCGCGCAATAATCCAAGTGATGTTCTTATCAAGGCCTTGTAAAGAGGCAAAATGACATCCTTATCCTAAATGTCAAGATTCGTTTCAGAATTGCAATTATTCTTTGAGTTTTATTTACAGTTTTTGCTATATGACCCTTGAACTTCAACTTCCTGTCTACAAAGACTCACAGATCCCTAGCCTGAGCAGTTTCTTCTAGCATACTCCCACCGATATCATACAACATTGGATATCTAATTATGCCAAAGTGCATGACTTTACATTTACTGACATTGATCTGATAGCCATTTTCACATGCGCACAATTCCGACTTTTCAAATAATTTTGCAAGTACTGCATATCAACCTCATTTCTGATTACCCTGTCTATCTTAGCATCATGAGCAAATAGTTCTATGTCACATGTCAAATCCTTCCCAATGACATTAATGTACAGATTAAATAACAGTGGACCAAGGACATACCTGATCCTTGAGGTATATCTTGGTTACTTTAAATTTTTATAAACTCTTTAAACTACTGCCGAATCTTGCTTGTTCTGAGACTCATATTATGCAGCCTGGTCAAAGGAATAGCCATTTCAGCTGAACTCTTTTAGCACACGTGCTAATATCCCATCAGTCTTTATTATAGAATTTTCATTCAGTTTGTGCAACATCTCTAATATCTCGTCTTCATACCCCTGAATTCCTTCATCCAGTGAAGAGGTAGCAGTGATCTAAATATTGCAAACACCAGATTGATAGTTTTTATCAAAACTATTACTCATTAGTTTAACAACCTCTTCTGCATCTGTAATCCTCACACTATCTTCATTCAGTAAAGTTATTCTTTCATATTCATTCTTTTTTTACTTGCAGTACATCGATATAATTCTTTGGGATTGTTTTTAGCTTGTAAACGCATTTTATTTTTTCACTCATGCTCACTTTACGTACAACAGTTGTGATTCTTCTGGCCTGCTGCTTATAACTTTCATAACGGACATCATCCTTATGAACACAATATTCCTTCGACATCATCCTTTTCTTACAAATCTCTTCCTTAATAAGAAGTGTTGTTTAAAATACTTAAATGCTACATATCACAATATATCCCAAGAGTTCGAAGAATAAATAGAATAGTAGTGAAATTTATTCTTCGAACTGTTGGACATATTCTGATATCTAGCATTTAAGTATTTTAAGCACTTCCCTGGTACTATCGATATCCTTCCAATCTAGCAACTGACAACATGGCGCAGAACCTATCATATTCGTCAGATGGTCATGATTTCCTCATTTGTAGTTCACCATGTAACCGTTTCTGAAAAGAATTTTCATAAACTTAGCCACTTCCCAAGTGATCACTTCATGATCACTCTCTCACCAACCGGAGACAGAATGGTTACGTCTTTAACTGAAACACACTTTGACACTATAATTTCCTTCTATCGCATTGCAGCTTAAGGAATTTGTCTCGCAACACTCAATAAATTCAGTTTCATTCTTCTCATGAGATTACTCTGTTACCCATCCAATATTTGGTTAATTAAATTCTCCCATTATGATTACCCTTTTCGTGCCTATCGTCTCTATTTGATAATGTATTTCCTCATCACTAGCAACCTATCCCCTGGTCGGTAACAACACCCCACTATGTATTTGATCGTGTTAGACTCTACCTTACACCAGACGTCTCAAACCTCACTGCCAGATGAAAGAAAAATTGTTACTAGTATTTCAGTCATAGGTCTCAACTCTAACTAGATTCAAGTTACCTGATATCATTATCAGCATTTCCCTATCAAGTCTATCAAGTTAATAAATTAATTAAACCTCGTGTATATAAAACATAGATGAGAGAAAGAGAAAGAGAGAGAGAGAGAGGTGGAGGAGTTTTGTTGATGTGCAGAAAAAGAAAGATAATATTTCATTTAAAAATATTATAATATAATTAACAAAAAAACAATAAAATATAGTTAATATTTTAGTAACACTATTTCTTAAAAAAAGAAGCGTAAAATATACCAGGGACGAATCGAACACTAAGCCAGGTTATTAAGAAGGTACCAGTGTGATGAACAAGGTGGAGAACCGTCACTTGGTTCAGTTTTTTCCTTAGAATGAAAAAAGCCTAGAAGGAAAATAATGAGTATTTCAGTTTACTACACCGTAATTGTGAAATATATATGCATTTACAATATATGATACAAGCATTTTCATACTAAAACTTGAAAAATGGATATTTCCTAAATTTGTTATTTTTCATATGTATCATTATGAATAGTTGGATATGCTTTATTGTATTTAATAAAAATACATAATAAATTTAAAGTTTCGAAAAAAGTTACAAGCTTCCGGAAATGACACCTAAGTTAATCTCTTCTGAAATTTTGTCCCAGTATCCCTCCCGCAAATGTTTTATTTCAAATCAGAGTAAAATATGACTGAAGCAGATGGTTAATTTTGTGCTTGTGGAACTGATTCTTTTGGGTACTACTGTTTTAATTTTATTTAGATGCATCGGTAATCTAATTAAGTAAATCTTAGATCCGTTCGTTTAATAATAATTAATTAAACAAGACATTTAATAGATTTTTAATCAAGTACATTTTAAGTTGGATTTAATAAATATAGTGTTTATATCTTCGAAATCAGCACTTTTTCGTAAAGAAAAGAGAGTATCAAACAACAAATGATGTCATCAACATCTCTTTTAAACAAATATATCTATTTTCTATATTAATTTCGAAATATGAAAAGTCTTCTATCAAGTTAATAAAACTAATTAAACCTCGCGTATACAAAACATAGATGAGAGAGAGAGAGAGAGAGAGAGGTGGAGAAGTTTTGTTGATGTGCAGAAAAAGAAAGATAATATTTCATTTAAAAATATTATAATATAATTAACAAAAAACAATAAAATAATGTTTCAATATATCGTTCAGTAAGAAGAAGCCTAAAATTCCAAGAATTATAAAAATATTATAAGAATCTACAAGAGATTTACCTTGGTTACACAACAAAGAAGCTGTAAGATATTCAGCCACCATTAAATGTAATGGAATATACAAAGTTTGTAATTGCAGGTATCAGGTTTTTTCTTCTCTTTGTTTTATACGCAAGAACAATTTAATAGTTGATAATATCTGCGAAATTACATCTTCAAACGTGATATCTATAAGGAGAGATAAATTATTAATTTCTATTTCTAAATATTTAGAATTTTCTGAGGTTCCAGATGTTATTGGTCGGTGAACAAATTTGTAAAGTGCCTCGTTTCAGTTTGAAATATTTTTACACCATTTAGGGACAAGCTATGAGTGTGATCCAGACCGCATAAAGATTGGGATTTATCTCAGACACAAAATTAAAAACTGCTTCAAGTTACTCTACAATTAAAATAGGATATAATTACTTTCTCAGAACACTAGAAAGAAAGAACACTGTCTATTTCAATCCTACTTCAAGAAATGTCATATTTTAGAATCATGAGTGAGCTAAACATACATCCAAATATCTTACTCTATAGTTCAAATATGGAAAAACATTCTCTGGCCACTTAGATCTAATGAAAAGAATGAAAAACTATGCATTACAAAGGAAGATCAGAATTTTACATGATATACTATGACTTGGATAACTGTGATCTAATTAATATTATACTTAACATAGAATTACAAAAATTATATTCATAACATACGGTATCAGCAAAACCCGCCAACTTTGTCATGAAAAAGATCCAAGCAATGAACTGGCCCTGAAATTGAAAAAATTATTGTTAAATATTTTATTTTTATTTGTTTGATATTTGCTTATATTTCACCATGAGAGTGAAAGATGTGTTCTTTCTTTCTTATTTTATTTTTCATTATTTTGCTTCCATTATTTCTTATTATATATATTTACCAGTGCTTTATCTTACAAGGGTGGAATTAGTATGCAAAATAATGCGTACTAATTTTTTGTTTTCTCAGAAAATAAAATTTATTTAATCAAAATTATTTTTTACATGAATTATTCCTGCATCTTTATCGAGCATTCTCTCATATTTAACAGTCTCCATCATTCTCTATATAAATATACAAATGAGGAAGGAGCTAACTCAAAGGATACATTTTTCCTATTTCGGCAAAGTGTTTAAATCAGGTTCTGAATGGATCCTACTCTTTCTTCAAAGGCATCCGCAGCAAAAAGAAGTCGAATAGAGAAAAAAAACTGAATTCTTTCTTTTTTAATTATGAATTCTTTCTTTAACAGAAAGTATTGAGGTTTTATTTTCCATTCGAAGTTCTTCAACCTATAGTACATCAGTATTATGAATTGTCAGAAATTTAAGGACAATATTCATTTTTTAAATAGTCGATTTGAAGGACCCGTAGATTGTCCACTTTGAGAATTATATGAGGGGAAGAGGTTTTGAC
This sequence comes from Typopeltis vanoorti, assembly GCF_054136105.1. Classification (NCBI taxonomy): domain Eukaryota; kingdom Metazoa; phylum Arthropoda; class Arachnida; order Uropygi; family Thelyphonidae; genus Typopeltis; species Typopeltis vanoorti. Next base: position 30,402,928 of record NC_143572.1, read on the forward strand.
AAATGGCAGCAGGAATTTTTTTAAAAATATCACTTAATTTGGAACTGAACTGTAAAATGGTGTTGATCAGCTGTTGCAAGTAGATGTATGAATTATGCATGCCATTTCTGATGAAAACTGACTAAAGAAGAATGGACATTCCACAAAATTAAAAGAAACTCCTCAAATAAAAATTACTTGGTGACTGTATGAATATATGAAAATATTAATGACATTTATGAGTTTATTAATTATTAATCTCATAAATGGCTCTACTGTTTACGAGGTGCAATTAATGCAAAAGTAAAAATATGATTTGAGTTATATGAATAATAAAAATATTCTTTAATATTTGCATTTTCTTTAATACAAACGCAGCTTAACAACTGTCGGTTTAAATAGAAATGAGTTTTGAAAGCTAATTTAACAGAATGCTTTCAGGCCAAATTTATAAACCTGGAAGGAGACGTTGGCATAGTATTTTAAGCAATGTGGAGAACCGATCGGGATTCTGATATAATATTGTATTAAATCCTCATTATCTGTTGGTGCATCCAGTTATTAGGCGTTTTCTTCGATATTGAAGGAACGAGAATGGATTGACAAAATTAGGATGTAACCAACCAGATGGTATGGTTTGAACCAAAACATAATGATGGACATCCCGCTTGTTCCCAGTTTGTTCCAGTAGCTTTCACCTGTTTTCACCACAGAGAAATGGTTAAAACCTAATGGAACAAACCCCAACTAAACATAAACAACAACAGAATCCAAGAAAAGTGCCATCAATGTAAGAATTATGAATGAAAAATAAGTGGGAATTGGAATTGGGCAGAAAAATTAAAATAGTCATTATCACGTGAAGGCAGTCACACAAAGATAAAGGATAGGCTGATTCTCCTTAAAGATCTAAACAGCAGAGTAGGAAATAAATAAAAACATATATGTAGAAATGTTTTCAGGAAAATAGGAATGAAACAATAAATTAATAATAATGATAAGTACATGTAAATATTTATAAGTAATTTAGAAAGTGGATTATTCATTACGAACATCATGTTTCAACACAAAAAGGTGTACAAATTCACATGAAGAGAAGAACCAAGAAATAGGAAAAGTCTCCCTGCTTTTTATACTGTCATTATTCTTAATGATATAAGGGATATAAAACAGGAAGTGATCACTATTTATTTTTGAGCAGGATAAAATTGAATATTATTCTGATTATTAGGACGCTGGGTAAGTATACGGGTGCACTCACTCCCGCTGATATCGCTGCTGCAATTTTTATAGTTTTAAAGTGGTTTTAATTCATGTGTTTACTTTAAATGTGATGCAAGGTAATTCTACGCTTCACACCGAAGACATAGATCTATAATTAATCTCAAACGGCTAAGTAGAATAAAAATTTTGTATGCTGAAAGTCTTACACAGAGAGGACTGTGATCACAAACGAGCGAAGAACAAAGAACGTCGCATTTTAACACACACACACATGCTACAGCGGCTAATGGGAAGAAAGTCCAAAGGACACCGAGACAACGAAGATCACTAATCAAAATGTCCTGTAACAAGTGTACTAAACAGTTAAGCGACGAAGGGGAAGGGCCGCATTGCTCTGGCTGTGATCAAGGACTACACTATCAGTGCTATCAAAAAACCAGCATCTAACACAATGCTGCAACACAATATACATATATATATATATATATATATATATATATATATATATATATATACATACATACATACATATATATATATATATATATATATATATATACATACATATATATATATATATATATATATATATATATATATATATATACATATATATATATATATATATATATATATACATATATATATACATATATATATATATATATATATATATATATATATGATATATATATATATATATATATATATATATATATATGATATATATATATATATATATATATATATGATATATATATATATATATATATATATATGATATATATATATATATATATATATATATATATATATATATATATCTCATATACAAGAAGTGCTTGACCTTCTTAATAAAAATCTTTATATATACAAGTAGCTCAGACGTGAATATATTTCACGCGCAAAACTTTGTTTTGTTTACTTTGGAAAATGATTAAAGCCAAGTATAAAATTTCTTGGTTCTTTAACGTATAATACACCCAAGGTAAAAAACTTTCTACATATATATATATATATATATATATATATATACTGTGTGAACTATATTCTGCAAAGATTACTGTGATCGTTATTATTCTGTTACACGAATTCCAAATCATGCAATTATAAAGGTATTAAGAGTAAAAATAACGTCATTCTCTGAGAGGTAATGATCAGTGAACGTAAAGTGATGTACCGAATTATACACATGGTTAGTACAGAATTATAAAGTTGTAAAATTGTAAAGTCTCATTATTGCTGTCGATATATTTTTTTTGTTTAATTTTAATTATTATTGTGAAAAGTGAAATGAATGCATATAGTATTATCTATTCTATGTTAATAAAAAAGTAATTGTTAATGTGCATTGTGAATAAAAATTAATTGTAAAATAAAAATATAAATGACAAAATGCAAAAATATTTGTTTAACTGTTTTAATGTAAAACTGTAACTGTATAATTGTTTTTGTTAGGATTACTATTAATCTTAACAATAATGATAATATTCCATTGTCCTAATCATAATAATTTTAATAATATGTAAACAAATGTACCCTACACTTATATAATTTCTTGGAAAGATAATAAACTGTGTTACAATTATTATTATTATTATTATTATTATTATTATTATTATTATTATTATTATTATTATTATTTCACAATCAACCGCTTCAGTGTAAATCAAACCTATTAAACTGTTTTGATTTCCTAACTTCCCAACACAGCAAACACCAATAAATAACAGCTAACTGATGTCATCCTCAGATAAGCTTACAAATAAGCTTCGGGGATGAAAGCTGAGAAATTACTCATACAAGATTTTTAAAAAAAATCCAAACCCGTATATCACATTTCAGTGCTGTAGTTACAGCACTTAAATAATTGTAAATATATATATAACTCATTAAATGAACAAATAATGTATTATTATTATTATTATTATTATTATTATTATTATTATTATTATTATTATTATTATTATTATACAATTAAAAAAAATAAAAGAAAGAAAAATCATAAAACCTGTACGATTTTCATTGTTACAAAAAAAAATATTTAAACCTGTTGTAAATAGGTAATCTTATGTCATAAATATGTATTCACAATACTAATCATAAATTTAATTTAAAAAAAAATGATTGATTTTTTTTAAAAGAAAAATATGTAATCAGGGATGTAATGTATGTTTCATATGTAAACAAATGTACAATGTTATATCATATATAACCACATGTATGTAATGTATGTATCATATGTAATAAAAAATATTATTATTATTATTATTATTATTATTATTATTATTATTATTATTATTATTATTAAGAAATACTCCAACGCGAAACTCCAAATTTCGGAAAGAAGTAAACACACTCAAGTGTCAAATGGAACACATGCTACAAAAAGAAATAAAAAAAGAACTTCAAATTGAGGGAATAACGAAAGAAAATACAGAAGACGTAAGCAACATAATGCAATTGGTCGGCTGCAAAATTGGAATTCAAATCGCAACCACAGATATCACCTATATCAACCGAGGCACACAAAAAAATAAAGAGAGTCGGTCACCAATCATCGCTCGTTTTACTAACAGAAATCTGAGAGACTCCATTCTTACAGCAAGCAAGAAAACAAGGCCGACAACAACGATCCTAACTGATAAGAAACTCCCAACACCAATCTATATAACGGAACACTGGACTCCATACTTCAAAAAACTTGTATACCAGGCAAGGAAGACAAAAATAGAGAAAAACTACAAGTTCCTGTGGACAAAGAATTCCCAGATATTTTTGAGAAAGAATGAAAACACTCGAGTATGCATAATTACAAGTGAATCCGACTTACACAGCCTACCAATATAAAACACTAACTCTTTACATCCTTAAGAATAAGATTAGAACTCATTTAAAATCTATATAATGGAGATCTCAAACATAGGCGAACATATCCAGTCAGACAACATAAACTTCAAGGTCTTTGACTCTTTGAAGAAATGGTCAGACAACATTTCCACCAACACCAACTTCACAATCATACACACAAACATAAGAAGTATAAAAAAACACTGGCTTACATTGATAGCACAGTCAATTATACCATGATAAACATAGATGCGCTAATACTGACCGAAGTTGCAATAAACGACACCGAAATTTACGCATACAACATAAATAATTATCAAACCTACAACTTATGCAGACCAAACAAAAGAGAAGGTGGAATTGTGGCATTTATCAAAGAAAAATACAATGTGACAGAAAAACAAACTCACTTCGAACATGCGGAAACACTAATTTTGGAACTTACAAATAGCTACAATAGTATCAAATACACAATAAACACAATATACAGACCCCCAGATAATAATCCACTCAGTTTTCTTCACGAGTTAGAAACATGGATAAGCGGCATCGAACCGCGTACAACACACAGGCTCATCGTAATAGGAGACATTTACATAAATACGCTTGACAACGCTTCTTCAACCACTAACACATATCTAGATATACTAAGTCAGTACAACATAAACCCTACCATTAACTCCTCAACAAGAGAAGAAATACTCAATAACTCACTAACACAATCATGCATTGATCATATCAATATACGGGCTCCCATCCATACATATACGTCATCAGTAATTAACGTAAAAATTGCCGATTACTACTTTGTCTCAACTTCGTTTTATTACGTTTCCTACCCCCCCCCTCCCACCACCACAAAAGTCGACAAAACTCGATCATACTAAAGAGTATTGTCGATAACCAAGTAAAAAATACAGACTGGAATTCCCTATTTAAAATAAACGATCCTGTAACATTACACGAGAATTTTCAACTAAAGTTCACAGAAATATACAAAAAAGCAACAAAACCTACACAAACTAGGCGACAAACAGACAGCAATCCATGGATAAATGACGATATACTAAATACTATTACTGAAAAAGAAAATCTATCGAAAAAACTTAAAAAGTCACCCAGTAACACAATTTACAAACCTTATACCAAAACACAAGAAATAAACTAACAACAAAAATTCGTAGGGCAAAAAGACGCTACTACTTCCAAAAATTCATGGAATATAACGACAACACTAAGCAAACATGGGATACCCTCAACGAATTAGTAACCCGAAAAAAACTTCAGCACAAGATTTTATTACAAAAATGCTTCGGTCAGGACACAAACCAAGAGGAACTAGCAGACTCATTCAACCATGCTTTCACAAACAACATCACACAACTCAAAAAAGACAAACTACCAACGATCAACAAAAAACTACCAACATAAAGTTAACAACAAACGATGTATTTTCCACCCATAACATAACAGGAACTGAAAGAAGCACTCCTAAAACTGAAACCAAAGACGACTTCAGCAATAGACAAAATAAGACTCACAGACCTTATAACATACTTTGAACAAATAAATCCAATACTTTTGAAACTTGTGAACATAATATTCGACACAGGCATTATTCCACAACAACTAAAAACTGCAGTAATTACTCCAATATACAAACACGGCAAAAGAAACGATACTCAGAACTACAGACCAATAGCTACACTACCAGTCATCTCAAAAATCCTAGAAAAAAAAAACACACACCAGGCTACAGAACTATTTACAGAAGTACAACATCATCTCACAAAACCAATACGGCTTTCAGAAAACAAAAAGCACCATTACGTTATTAGAAGACATCGCCGACACAATAAACAAAGCTCTCGACAAAAACAAGTACGCCGTCCTCATACTGATGGACCTAACCAAAGCATTTGACACACTTGAACATGACATACTATTCACCAAACTATATCAATAGGTATAAGAGGAACACTGCATACATGGTTCAAGAACTACCTCTCAAACAGGACACAAGTAACAAAAATAGGTACATGTCACAGTCGGAGTATACAAATAAAACACGGTGTACCTCAAGGTGCCATATTATCACCCACTCTATTCAACATATACATTAACGATGCTCATAACATACCCATAAGAAGTCAAATATTTCAATACGCAGATGACACTGCACTACTAGCAATCCACACAGACATTAATACAGCTCTCTGCAAAGCACAACAAGTCCTAAACGAAATCACAACATACTTCCACCAAAACGCAATTCTAATCAACGGCACCAAAACTCAGATGTTGATAATACCCAACCCAAGAATCATACTCCCAGCATCACTATCGATACATTGTCACACATACCGCTGCATTAACAACAAAAATACCTGCCAATGTTCCGAAATCAAACCTGTAACACACGCAAAATACCTCGGACTCTATATAGATTCCCACCTTAAATGGACAAAACATCTTATCTGCTACCCTAGCAATATATTCTCTAAACTTTAACTCTCTGTCTACCACCACCCCTAAATCTTCAGCTTCATCTATTTCCTGGAGTACAGTTTCAACAATATGGTACACAAATTGTAATCTATTTTTCTCAAAATGCTAACTTGATATTCACATTAAACTGTCTCCCATTATCTTTTGCCTATATTGACAGCATATTTAACTCATCCTACAAGCTCTCCACATCGCTTTCATTAACTATTGTACTAACTAATTTCAATTCAGTTGTTTGCTTATGAGAACGTCATAAGCAAAGAACTGAATATTTACTTTCAGATTATTTCCTATATCTTTTATGCACAAAATAAACAGCAATGGTCCTAACACTGAGCCTCGTGGTACAACACTAGTCACATGTTTTTGCCTCGATTCTTTCCCTCCATATACCACGTTTTGATATCTGTCCAACAGCCACCTTCTTATTCACTTAAACAGTGTTCATATCCATCTCCATTTGTTCTAATTTGCATATCAGAGTTCCATCTGGTATTCTGTCAAATTTTGTCAGATGTGTTTGCAAAATCTAGCAAAATCATCGTGTAGCCATTTCCTTTATCCAACTCAGCTATTACTCTATAAAAAGTTAGTAAATTGCTAAGGCATAACCGACTCTTCACAAAGCCTCACACAAAATTGTTTCAAATGAACAGCCATTCTCCCGCCTGTTTTCTATTCGTTTTTGGCTCCAATTTACATTTTACCATCAGCAGTACTTCTCCCTCCACCCGATCTTCTGTATCTTCCCTGAAAATACTAAACCTTTCACATTTAATCCCAGCAACTACATCATCTCCTGTTAGCCAAGTCTCACTAATGCCTATAACTTTTGGCGAGGTTGAACTAATCAATGCCAAAATCCTTTGCCTCTTGTTTCTGATATTTCTAGCATTAGTATATAGGAACTACATAGTCATTTAGTCTCTCACCCACCTTTACTTCCTTAACTGACTACCCTATTCAATATGTTGGCTTGAGAGACTAGATTCTCCACTTTGTCATTCTCGCACTCACTTGCCTAATGGGTGCCTTTGCAAAAAATCACTTGATTCCACTCTAATTGCTTAAGTTTTCCTGAATTTGCATTTCAGCATGCTCGGTGAACAAAGCTCTCTCCACACATATAACAGGAAAACCATTTAGATGATCCACTAGCATTGTACAAATCTTTCATTCCGTCAAACACAGATCAACAAATCCTCCATCATTCCTTCTGCATGAAATTGAATATTGAAAAGGAAAGTGTGTAAGAAAAGTTTTTAAAAACATTTAACTCCGAGAACATTTCAGTGCTGAACTGAAAATAAAAAGAATATATACAAAAATGAGTTTTAAAACAGAAATCAAACCTTAAAGCCAATGGTAGAGAGAAAAGAAACATTGATTGATTTAACCATAATGCTTTATCAATGTTATATAAGTCTGCAATGATAGCAAAATCATAGCACACAATTTTATCCTGCTCATGAATGCTGGACAAGCGTAGTTAAACATGGAAAAAACGTATTGAAAGTTCTTGTAAAGTAAATACCCTTGTGCTCTGTCAGAGAGAGAGAGAGAGAGAGAGAGAGAGAGAAGTAATATAATATGAAAGCAAAAATAAGCTAAACTCATTCGTGGAAAAGCTTTGGTAAGAATAAATTCAGAATATGGCTATCATTAAGGCAGCAAATATTGTTGAGGCTATTGAAAAAAAAAGAAAAGAAAGAAACGGTTAAAGATCTTCTAAATGTCCGGAATAATTACTATTAAAATTGTTATGTGAAATATGTGACATTACAGCTGTAAAAATATTCAAGAGGAAGGCATTTAGGATAATATTCCATAGCTAGGTAGAAAAACATGAACTGAGATCAAGGCGGCAGAAGGAGATGATATCTCTCCAAAAATATTAAAATATGAAAGTATAAAAGTTTTGGAATGACTTCACTATAAAATAATTAGAAGGCTAACATAGGATGGAATTTCTTGTTGAATAAAGCAAAATACATCCGAATTTCCCTGATGATTTATGCAAGCTGAGAAGAGGCTAAGAAAACTTCTGGAAGAAACTTGGAGGAGAATTGGGTTCAGGCCGAACATAGGTTATCAGATCAGAATCTGCGACAAATAGTTGAGGCAAATTTGCAAAATAATGAACATTATAGTATGTGTTTTAAGTTTTGTAGATCATGTGTAAAAAGGCATATTTTGCAAAGTGCTAAGCGAAAAGCTATTCAAAAGGCAGCCATTGCTCGCTATATGAGTTGTAAGTATGAGTGTAGAACACAAAGGATGTACTAGAAGATGGCCTGTTCTAAAATCAGGTGTAAGATCAGGACACAGATATTTCTACTGTTAATTCTTGCTATACAGAATCATATTCTGAAGTGTTATAAATATTATAAACCTGGTATAAAAATTGAAGTGTTTGTAGCTCTTTCTTTACTTTATGCAGTTTCTTAAATAAACCTAGTGAAGGCTGAACGATTTCTTACGTTAACTGATAACTGCTGTAAAGTTTGGGTTGAAAATGCGAATAAAATTATAAAATATATGTTAAATAAGCGGGACCAATGAAGACAGTAGATGGGTCCTAAATAGAGAATTATAGAACAAATAAATCATTGATTTCAATTATTTAGGCAAACTTTTTTCTGAAGATATCAAATAAAATAAGGAAATAGACAAAAACAATAAGCCAAGGTAGTGTAGAAAGTCAACTCTACCATAATAATTCCATAAAAGCATTCTGTTACTCTCGTACTCTTTTGTTATTTCTCAAATATCTCTCTTATTCAATTAAAAAAAATAAAACATTACTGGAAAAGACTTTACTCAATACAATATATTAGCTGTATACACAGCTAGTTTCGTGGTTTAGTTTTCATTTTTAGAAGACAGTGTTCAAGCCAGTTTTAACTTATGTATCTGAGAGCTTTTTTTAAATATTAAGGAAATGAACGCACTGCACGAATGGCAGAATCTTATTAAAATCAAGAATGTTAGGAATGCTTAACGTTCTTATTATTCAATAATGTGTGAGAAGTACTAATCTCAGGGAAACAGGCCGACAGGATGAACAAGTGCCTTAAAAACAAATATAAGTTAAAACTGAATTGGAGTCCTGACAGATAAGGATTAAGTTTGAATAAAATTGCCGATACGAAGTTTTTTATGTAAAAAAGAAACCGAACGTTTTTAATAGAAAATAAAACACAGGCCAATTATAATTATTCAATAATTTATTTCAATCAGTATACTCTCCCTCAGCTTTGATACACGTTTGGCACGGTCAATTGATTCGTTAAATGAGTATTTTATATCGGTTTATGGGATACTGTTGAGGGGTGTGGTTACTGCCGCTTGAACGTTTTCAATGGTGTGGTATCGCTTTCCTTTCATCGGCAAATGAAGTCGGAGGAAGAGAAAGAAGTCATAGGGTACTGAATCTGGTGAAGACGGTGAGTGAGCAAACACACAAACTTGGTTTTTGCTCAAAAACTCTCACAATGTTCAAACGATGAGATGATGCATTATCGTGCAAAAGTGACCAGCTGCCGGCATCACGATATTCATGACGCAAGCGAACAATTCTCGCTATCAATCGCTTTAAAACTTCGAGATAATACTCACCATTGACTGTTTGGCCAGGCGGAAGGAATTCTTTGTGGATAATGCCCTTGGAATCGCAGAAACAAATCAGCATTGTCTTTACCTTTGATTTCTCCAAGCGACTTTTTTTCGGATGCCTCTCTTCTGGTGGTCTCCACTCAGCATTCTGACGCTTTGTTTCGGGCTCATACTCAAAACACTACGTTTCGTCACTAGTAATGATCGTTTCAAGGACGTTTGAGTCATTATCAGCGGTTTTAATGAGGCCCTTGCAGTGTTCAATTCGAACTTGTGGGAAACAAATCACGAATTCAATTTATGAAGGCCCGAACTCTTCTCGGTCAAAATGTTGTTTACAGTTGAGTTTGGAATCCTGAATTAATCTTCAATCAATCTCCTGAACGATTTCGGGTTTTCTTTGACGAAATCACGCAGGTTTTGGATGTTAACTTTGCTCAGTCCAGTTTTTGGACCGCCCAGCTTTTCGTCGTCCTCAATCGTCCAACGACCACTTTGAAATCGCTTAAACCACCCGTAAACTTGAGTACGGGATAAGCATTCATCACCGAATGCTTTTTAAAGCATTTCATGCGTTTCGGTAAAACGTTTACCAAGTTTAACACAAAAGTCAATCGCAGCTCTCTGTTTGAAACTCATTTTCCGACCGTTCGTCAAAACACACTGTCACTCTTGGTACTATAACTCGGCTTCTAATGAAACAAATGTCATAAGCAGTTGAAACAACACTGATGACAGTTGACGCTTTCGGCAACAAAACGATCCAAGAAGTGGCGCCACTAGTTTCTTCTATTTTCGAAACGTTCGGTTTCTTTTTGGACAAAGGGTGTACTATTACTGTATCCTGCACACTCCTTGGTGGTATATATATATATATATCCCTCAACCTTATATATATATAAGGTTGAGGGAGGAGAGAAACTTGATAAAGTGAAGTATTTTAAATCCTTCGCTTTTCTGCTATTCATACAATAAAAAAATGCTTACCCTTTTGATCCCTAAGGGATGCTTCACGTGAGCTGCTGCACATAGAACATGAGAGTACCTAAGGAATATTGCACACACACCCTGCAAATAAATAGCAAGTTTTAGTACAGATCACAAATAAAGTGAGATTTTAAAAAATTCAATCCCATCCATGAAAGTTTTGAAACATATAACACTTTTATCACTGTAGTTTGTTTAAGATTTATATAATAATATTATTTACAGCACACGTGAAATTTATACAAGTCCCTTCAGAGCTCCAGTAGTCAGTTTGTAGACGTTACCCCGGGATATGAAATTCAAGTATTACACCCAAATATATTACAAATTATGGGTCCAGTTCATGGAATTCCAATGCATCGTTTACCAGATTGCAAAGTTCAGTCTCTTCCATTTAGAAGATATCAACCTTAAAACATTACTGCCTATTGCGCTTCATCAGCTTCAAATCAGGCATTTTTGTATTTATTTATTTTGAATATGAATTGTCTTTTTTTTTTTTCTGTTTGTCTTCAGTTGTTGTCGTCCTTGTAAGTCTTCCTGATCATAATTTTGTTTTTGAGATTCTCATAAAGCGTATTGAAATTATGCAAACAAATAAATCACCCGATTATATCGCAAATACATCTAATTTACAGGAAAAGGAAAATATAACGATTATCCTCGCTATTACACTCTTATTCACCGCCTCACTCTTCTGGGAGTTATCAGGGATATGTGTGTTCGTTCTAGACTTCGTTGCTTGATATGCAATGTTAAGTTATCCACATAAAATATTAGCAATCTTTCATTTGGGTGGAGTTTACTTTAAACAATTAAAAATTAAATTCTCGATTAGGTAATTCGCAGAATGTACTGTTTAGTTGAATTCATAAAGAAGTAATTTACATTACAGCTTATTTTTGATAAAATAAAATTAATTGAAAGAGTAAATGCTTACATCACAAGAAATGCATATGTTTATAATGGCCATGACAGAGTTATAGACTATCATTCCCGTTTTCAAGTTGAAGGGTTCCCTATTTTTCATAATCGTTAAACCCCACTTCGTAACGAAAATCGCATAACAGGTTGCAATGAGTAATACTGCTTTTGTGTTTCCAACAAGCGGCCATGTCTCCATGGATTTATCTGAAAAGAGAAAAGAAAACTGTTAAAATAAATCTGAAATTGTAACAATAAAAGGTAATGAAAATAAATAATTTGAAATTAGACAAATTTAAACATTTCTTTTGTAATCTTTTATTTTCAAATTTACTTCGCAGTACGTTAAAATTTTAGTTACGTAAAAATAATATATGCATACACTGTACATATTTATTTATTTAGATAGTTATTTTGCACAGCTACATTCTATGATAGTAGTGGTGGAAGTATTGCACAGCAAGAAATCCCATAATAACGGCCCCAGAAGAGACGCAGTGATGCCCTTGTGGTGATTGCGATGTATTTTGTACCTAGTGTGTGCGCGGAGTGCCTGTGTTGCTATGATGATTCATAGGACGATTCGCATAATGCCTTACAGATCCGACTTGTCATGTATGTCGGAGCTGTCTTTTAATATATTTAATTTTCTTACTATTACCAGAGTGTCGAACACCTGCGAGGTGAATTATGGGTCTACGCGGAAGGGTAAATCAGGAAGGAAATAAGGAAAGGGCCCATAGTCTAAGGCAGAGGTGGGGAACCTTTTCAGTATTAAGGGCGAAAATTGCTAATTTAAACACTTCCGCGGGAAAATGGCAAATTTTAACTCTTATATATATAGTGTGCAAATATATATCAATAAGTAAATGTGCAACATTCTCATCTGATATGGCATCTTTTAATTACAATGTATATAAATAAATTACAATGTAGACATATAATTATAACAATCAAACAAAGGCTATATTTATTTTATTTAAAAAATGATATTTGTTTTATTTTAAGTATAGTTCTGTCCATTTTTTCACAAAACAGAGCACATTCATCACTTCTTTTACGCTTTTCACTATAACTTATTAAAAAAAATAAATTGAATAAAGTTGTTAACTGGTTAATTACAAGGCACTCACAGTACTGCATAAGAAAAACAAAGTCAAAAGTCAATATGTTTTACATGCGGGAAAATGTCATGGCGGTAATTGGGAAGCAACCAATCAGAGAAAGTCTGAACTCTGCCCGCGAGAAATGTTCCTGATTTCTTTTATTTTAATGGCTGGTCTCGATTTGATGGTTGCCAGACGTATGACGATCATATTTTATGTAATATACTTATTTTTGATTTTTATATTTATTTATTTAAATTTAAATAAAGTTAATTATAATAAATTTAAATTATTATAAAATTTTATTTACATGTACATACGAGTACATCAGCAAAGGGGCGAATTGAAATAGACTCGCGGCGAAATTTCGCCTGCGGGCGAGGTGTTCCCCACCCCTGGTCTAAGGCATTGTGTTGTATTCATCTCAAAGTGGATTTTATAAAGTTGGCGTCTGGTGAGAAACGAACGAACGTCGATTAGTAAGATAGTTCATTTCTATGGATTTTAATGGGTTTCCTGGTCATTATTTTATTGAGAATAATATTATAAACAGTACCTATAGGAAGAAAAAGACCCATCAAGGTCGGGTACTCTAAGACTGTGCCATGCTTGAGTAACTGTCATACATCTCCTTGAACACATTGCTAAGACTTACTCACAGTGCCAATCACAGCTTATCAATTCCATGATCACACGGCATAAATAGTATGTAGATATTGTGTGTGTTTCATGACCATACCCTTACTTTGATTCTGAGAGCTATTCTGAGTGTTCATTACGAACTGCAAGATTTCCCCTGTATCTATAATGTAAGATTCCATTGCTCGCTTCTATGTTTCTGTGTCTCTTTTAAATGTATCGCTTTCTCCTTTTGCTGTTCAAAATTTAAAAGCCACAATCCACCAGTCAGTGTTCATATGCAAAGTTCCACACGATAGATATGATATTTGTCACCCATTACTCGATATTTTCAATTGTTTTCCCATTTCCATAGAACCTGACCCTACCTGCTCACAATAATGCAGATTTAGCCCCATCAAGGTAATATAAAATGAGAGCATAACTTCCTTATTTCTATAAAATTAGTGTCTCTTCAACATTGCAGTTTTCGGATGTGGTGCGGTAATGACATTATTGGTGTGTCATCTAAACTTTAACCCACATTATGTCTACGTCGCTTGCTTCATCAGCTTCATCAGTTCAAAGGAATGGAATACAAAGTACATAACAGTCGGTTGATTACCAATTAAAAACTGTTGCCGCGTATAGAAATTAATATTAACAATATATTATTAAATACTTCTTAAAACTATTTCTTTGATGGTTACATAAGATAAAAATCTCCCAAACTTTTGGGAGAGAGAGAGAGACAATAATTTCGATTCAGATTTGGCCGATGTGAAAGGCTTCGCAACTTTTCACATTGAAAAGGCGTTCGTATTTTAACTTGCATGTACGGAGAACACGAGCTTTATCCCATCGGATATTGTGTTTAGTGTCAATACTATGTTGTGCCAGACCAGATTTTTGAGGTTTCATGTATTCGATATAATATTGATGTCCCTTCATTCTTTTTTATCCACACAGGACGGTCTGTCTGCGCAGAGTATGTTAGATTACATTCACATGGCATCTGGTAAACGCCAGCTAATGATAAACGTGCCAGTTTGTCTTTTATAGATGGCAACAGGTGAGAAATTTTGTTGATAGGAAAATATGTGGGAATGAAATGATACTCCTTGAAAATTCTGCCAATCGCTTCTGAGATGCCAAAAAGATAAAGGATTGGATCCCTCTGGTCTGTTGAAGAATCCTGAGGTGTTGAAACACAGGAGTCAATTATCTGCTGGATTTAGGGTTGTAATCATTAAGCCCTTTTATATCGGCCAAATCTGAATCGCAATTAATGTCTTTCTCTCCAAACGTTTGGGAGATTCTTGACTTATGTAACCATCAAAGAAATAGTTTTTAAGAATTATTTAATACTACTTTATTAATACTGATTTCTAGCACGCGGCAACAGTTTTTAATCCACCTACTGGTATGTATTTTGTACTTCATTCCTTTGAACAACTTGTTATCCACACTGATGATATGCTGTTAATTTCAGTATTTTAAAGCGGTATTTTAATGGTTTAAGAGGCAGTGACTTTATGTCTGTAATCCGATCGTTGATCAGATGCTGGGTTTCCTTTAGGTCGTTCAGAAGTATATTTAGTTTGTTTCTATATTAATTTGTTTTTGGATTTCTAACCTGTGGTGGAAGTTGATTCAGTTTCATTTGTACTGTATTTGTAACATCGTATTTTCAGGCGGAGAGATATGCATCGTTTCCACAGACGTGTTTAGTTTTGTATATCTATAAGTATGCTGAGTGTTATTTTGTTTTCTTTATTGCTTTGTTATATATTTTGTAAAACTCAAGTTAAGTTTAATATGCATAATATCAATAGAATTAACCGTTGACAACCTTCAGTTTTTTTTCGTTTGTGTTATGCACATTTATAATACTTTCCAATTGTCTTGTAGATCTAGTTCGTTTTAATGTTTAATGCAGCTTGTAGCAAGGTATACTGGTCTACTGTTTTACAGGACATGACGGCGGCGGTATAGGGAGAGTTCTAGTCTGAATATATGTTCAGTACAAGACGAAATGGATCTGTTTTCTTCCATTGTGCCCGTATAGATGGAGGTGGGTTACATACATAAGACGTGTCTAAGTACTGTATTTTTTTCTTAATATTTATTTAATTATTTATTTATGTCACCTATCACTGTCAGGTATTCTGTTGAGAGTCTGAGGTAGAAAGGCATCTATTTAATTTTTCGAGAAATTTCAAAGATGTTTAAATTAGGTAATCTGTGATATCATTTAATGCTAGGGAGTTTCATTTGGAATTATTTATTTTAGTGTATATTTTCTGGTTTTTCTAATTTAATGTTTATTTCATTTATGGTTTTATTTGCTAAATATTATTATTCTGCCTGCTAATTCTGTCAGATGAATTTTCTGAATTGTAGAAATTTTTTTACTTGGTAGGGTAAATCAGTCTTACCAATAACCCCCAACTTGAAAATTTGAAGGGGGGATTTCATAAGGGAAGACCAGGGTATCTCTGTTAGTCTGCACACTTACCTCTCCACCTGGCAACCTAGGGAGGCCCTCTCATTTGTTAAGATCTTTTCTAGCATGTATTGATAAGTACACTGCTTAGAAAGAAGTTAACGGACACTACAGTGTGAAGAAGAAGCAGCCATGGGACCCACCTTAATAAAATGCAGCATGTTCTCTTAGACATTTCGCTCGGAACTAGTTGGACCTACTTGGAGCATCATATTACTCTCATTTATACCAGCTACAAACACGTGACTTATTACATGGCACGATGCACCTTGCACACTGGGGGTGTCCGTTGACTTATTTCCAAGCAGTGTACTTCTGATCAGAATTCTTCATGACTGTCACTGCTTGTTTCATTTCACAATCTTTCAAAGTAATTGGATGACTTCCGATTTTCCCGGTGGTCAGTGCTCCAGCGAGCAGACTTGGGGTTTGAATTCCGCTGTGGACTGGATATTTATGATTGTTCAGGTGAGAGATGAACTGACTACTCTCTTATTGGCTGCCTGAAGTGGATTGAAAAAAAAGTTGCGTGCTTGTTCTATACAGCAAGGTTTATCTTTATAGAATAATAAACCGAAATAAAAAAAATAATAAATAAAAGCAGAGAAAATTTCCTTATCCCACCCATACAAATGCACTATATGTTATAAAAAATAACTTACTTATGTGAGAATCAAATTAAAAGTCTGTTCCTGTTGGCTGAAAGCTCAGTGTCTGCTCTCTACCCAACCAGGCTACCGGTTTGCATCCAGGAGAGGACGATGTTTTCTGATAGCATTTAGGTCAGAGACGAATATCATCGTCATGCAAAAGATAACTTCCCTTACTAGCACCTTGAAGCGACTTAAAAAATCGATGTTATGCCCTAGTGCAGGTTTTTCGGAATACTTGAAAATAAATAAAAATAACAGTAAACGTAAAATGCTCCTTCCCCCCTCCCTCCCAGTTTTGATGTATTGTAGGCTTCGAATCCCTACCATTTTGGATATACGTGAAACATTACTCTGATTTTTCAAAATATGTTTAGCGCTAGTTCTTGTGTCACTTGATCATCTTCAATTCCTTTTATTTTCTCATTTCTTCTTCAGTAACTTCGAAAAATATTATTACTTTTCTAATATTTATGTTTGATATTCTTACCAGTCTTACTTTTGTTAAGTTACTATTACAGGAAAGTAGCTATCTTACATTTTTTTGTAGCATATTCTTGGTGCATTTTCCCCCTTTCTTACAAGGGAGTTCGATTTGCTTTCTTTTTACCCCAACTTCTTGTACACCATAGAGTTCATGCCTCTGTAATGGGATGAATGTTATCGTCAGAGTTTGTCCAAGGTTTGCTCTTGTTTTGGAAATTTTGCCTTTTTTCCCTCAACAATATTTCCATTGCTATAACTACAGTTCATCTTTAAAAATTGATCAGCTTTAATTCTCTTTTTGAAGCTTTCTTGCATATTTTCCTTTCAGTACGATATTCATTTTTATCCTACTTAAAACTAAGTGATGATCACTTCCAATTTCACATTCCCTATATGCTCTGAACCAGTGGTTTAGGCTATATTATCTGAACAATAATATAGCCTAAACCACTTTTGTTATTCTTGATACTTTATTGTTGCCTTGATACTGCTTATGTTGAAGGTGCTGATCTTTGATTCTGCTGACGTGTTTGTCCTAATAGCTGACTTTTCATTTTCACTGTTAATCCTAAACCTGACTTGAATATGAGGCCTTATTGTAAGACGTGACCACCACCACCTAACATGAAATTTCACCATTTTGTCTCACAATGTTTGATTCTGATTTTAGCTAACACAGAATACAGCTTTGTCGGAATATCCCAATTTCCCAATTTTCTGAAATATTATTTCTGAAATATTACAGCACCATATAACACAACGCTCGACTGCAATCACTTGAAAGTGCAGGTAAGAATGGGGAAGGGGAGAATTTATACAAAAGATAAGAACAGAGTATAAAACCAATCTCGCCAGAAGAACTCAAAACTGCATGCAAAACCTTTCCAAAGTATAATACCATAGAATCGGAAAATAGTTTCTTGAAGTCTTCTGGGATCAACTAGAATCGCATTTTCTTATAATACTGCAAGAAAGTTACTTCAAGGGGCTTCCACTGTGCTTCCCCTCAGCTGCACCTCATTCCTAAGAAGGGGAGACGAAGAAGACGAATGTACATGATGTTATAATGGCCAAAAATGCTTACAAAGTCACCATGCAATTCTTCGTAAAATTAATTCAATCCACTGAAAACATCTTCCATCATTCAAAATACAATCCTACGTATTCTATAGAATTAACCCAGCTGTACAACCTACCTAGTACCCAGCAAGTTACTAAGGGGAAAATTACATTGAAGATGTGGTTTTGTTTTGTTTTCAGGAACTACTCCACTTGGAACCAAAATTACATCTTTCAGGACCATCATTCTCATAAATACGAATTTATGCAACAACTCCCGAACACATTCTAAGTGCCTTCCCCGGAGGACCACAATCAACAATCTTTCAAGTAGTCAGTGCTACGTTTTCACATCCCAAATCGATCTTCATTTCACCGAAATCTTCTACAGGACCGCCGGAAAAAGTACAGAATCTCA
Organism: Typopeltis vanoorti; assembly: GCF_054136105.1. Lineage (NCBI taxonomy): Eukaryota > Metazoa > Arthropoda > Arachnida > Uropygi > Thelyphonidae > Typopeltis > Typopeltis vanoorti. The sequence continues at coordinate 30,421,858 of NC_143572.1, forward strand.
TCATACACTGATTGGATCCACACAATCAACTGTGCTTACAGAGCCATTTTTCTCAAGCAAAAATATAATCATTCCCATAACTGGCTTTGCCTTCACGGATCTAGAACCTGCGGTGGAACTTCAAATATCTACTCCTGAAAACTCCTGAGGAAAACATACTGACTCTCACTTCTTTGTACCGAATTTAAAAAATTAGACCACTTACTCACGTCTTTGTGTCCAACCTCACCAGTTACAAGTGCAGCTAACCTTCATTCTCCCACAAAGATGAAGACATACAGTGGAGACGACTGCACGCATCTTTTTCTCCTCTATAATATCCCAAGTTCTTGGAATGCTCATATCTGACGTTTACCGCAAACAAAGTAATTATCATCTATGCTAGTGACACCACCTCTGGCCTATGCACTCACTCACATGCACAGCCAAGAATTCCACACATATTTATTCATATAAATAAGAAGAGGCACTGAAACAATGCTTCGTATTAATTGCTTTCAAGGTCGTTACCTGCTGCGTATTCCTTAAACGCAGAAGAGATTAACAGCACCCGTCAATCACCGAAATTGAGCAACACCTCAAATGGATATTACTCAGTAAACAACACATCAGGTTTTACCTTGAATATTATTCTAACAAGGAAAGAAGAACGTAAGCCATATTCAACCAAAACCGAAACCTGACAGTAATCTTTTATGCATTGGAGATAACAGAGTATTTTACGGAGATTAAAATTATCCTTAACTATCATGTTTCCTAAGCTCCAAGAAATAATGATACGTTTTCGTTCAGTATATATTTTGTAATATGTAGATAGTTTGAATTTCATAAGAAAGATTCCGGTAATTGGACCACATGTTTATTAAGCAAAATGATAAAAAAAACAAAAAAAAAAACAAGTTTCGTAAGTCATTTGACTTACATCTTCAGGGGGTCAAAGGTAACTAAAAATATAAACACAAGAAATGAGAAATTACTCAGAATAATTCATTATATACACTTGTGGCCGTCTGTTATTAAATTGAATATCCGAATGCAGATTCTGTGCAATGCTAAGTTTCAACAATGCTGGATGCTGCCATGTTCTGTTGTTCACGTTCACATTGTCCAAGGTCTGACTTGGGTATATTTTGTATCAATGCTAACCAAACTTGGTGTACAATTAGGTCCTGGTTTTTGTTACACTGCGTTGGAAGTCTAAGCATGTTTGAAGCTTCCTTAAATTTCCTTATGTTACAATTTTTTTCAATGTAAGACATGTTTGTTTTTTATCAGAATACATTATGGTCGATGGAAGTTGTATGGTATGCAAGGCCTGATTTGTGTTCTCTTCTTTTTTGTACGTGTTTTTGGTTTTCGTTTATGCGAATTTCCCCTGATCTCCCCGTCTGGCCTACATAGCAGATGCCACAGAAACAATGAATTTTATATACACCTGGTTTTTTAAGGATGATGTGGAGGTTTTGGGAGATGTAGATATCTTGACATTTTTTCCAGCAGTAGAAAGGCCACTTTGATGTTATGTTTGTTTAGTTATTTGGCCATTTTGACTATAACATTCTTGATGTTTGGAAGCGTGATTGCGTTCTTGAAATCTTGCTTTTGTGAGATGCTTGTAGGAGGTGAGCTGAGGATTCTTTTTATTGTCTTAGCTTCATATCCATTTTATTTTGAGGATCTGTGTTAAATAATGAAATCCTTCATTTCTCTGTTTTTCTGTGCTGGAAATATTGTTTTTTTTATTGTCATCTAGCTTAATAAACATGTGGTCCAATTATCAGAATCTTTCTTATGAACTGCTAAACCATAGAAACCTTCGCATACATACAGTTTGGATTTCATTCGCTTAAATATATATTATATCAAGTTAAATAAAAAAAACTACTATGTACCCATCGGTAGAAATTTGAGTACATCGGTAAAAATCGATCTACGATTTGCACTAGACGGCAAAGACTACTGTACGTAAGACATTATCTGTTGCTGGCCACTTTTTTTTTCGTTTTTTCTTAAGGGAGAGCCAAGATGTTGCGTAAAGCTGTTTACGTCTTTCGACAAGCTTCCCCTTATTAAATCTCTGATGTATTGTAATTCAGCAACTTGTTTCTGAATTACAATACATCAGAGCCAAGAAGTATACGTCCTAATTCATGGTTTGGAAAACCAATACTAGGGCCTAAGCCATATAAACCAATTATGTGCGCACCCTGTCAGTAAAGATCATGTTATTCTGCATCTTATCGTTAAATGCAAGAAGATATGGTTCCTTTATGAAACACGCTAATCAGCTGGCTCGATCCACAAAGCATTCTTACCTTTTCTTATCTTCGCTTCCGTGGCTAAGGGCTTTAGGAAGATGGGGAAATGTCCCTATGAATTCCCTGCATCAACAACATCATGTGCCAGTAATAACTCATAATCTTCGCTAAACCATTAAATGCGAGACGTTTCTACATGATTCTAAACAAAATCCTCCTTCAAAAACCAGAATATGTAGCAAGTGTTCAGTCTTTATCTTAAGACTGACTCAATTCAAATGAGTTGCAGCTGTAGACCAGGCAATGGAAAAGATGATAGTAATAGTATGCATCGGCAAATAGACCCAGTGATGGAGGACAGAGGTAATTATTATAGGCCGATAGAAGAGATGAAAGCATGGTGGTGAAGTCTAATATCCTGATACAATGTTATGAGTTCCTTTAAAGTAATGTTAAGATCAGGTAGTTGAGCTCTCAGACGAAAGCCTCTCATATCAGTCTCTACTTTTGGCCATAAAAACACATAAGAAACACATTAATAGAGAACCCCCCCCTTTCAACGTATGGATATAGATATAAACTTATCAGACGCCTGCGCAAACTGCTTTTTTCTTAAAGCAGAGCACTATAGATCCATATCTGAAATACTATAATACTATTAACCAACACCAGCTCGATGGTAGCTTCCAGGAATCAATTAGAGAACCAATTACTCAAGCATGCACCTCCTTGCCGAAAAACAAATACGGTGGCATTAGTGGATTCACAGAAGTGTCTTTTCCTTTTCTGGGAATAGTTTGTTGCTCTATTTTGAATGCTGGGAGAATCCTCCTCCCACTTCGTTTCACAATCTGCCATGTCTTTAGCAGCACGTTGCATTACTAACAATAAATATCAGTCCGATCTTGGAAACTGGAGACCTATTTCCCTGATCAGTAGTGAGTGTAAAATTATTTTAAAAGCTGTAAGCAGAAGAGTACAAGAAAGTACTCGTCTGCTTGAATGGTTACATTCAAGCAGAATGCAAGGCTTTATCTCTGAAGAATGCTGTATACATGAACAATAGAACATTTCCTGAAAAAAAAAGAAAAAATACACAACTAGCTGTTATCCAGACGAAGATAGATATACTTCATTGAAAAAAATACTCTATCGTCATAAACTGATGCATCACAATCGCAGTAAGAAACTAGAAGAAACAAACACCACTCAACAAAAGAGAAAAAAAAAACATTGGCTTATGGATAAGGAACTGAAAATCCATAACCGAATTTAAACTGGTTAAACAAATGACAGAATATCCGATGGGCTTACTTAGGCAACGTAGAAAACTATGTGACACTCAGCTGGACAGAATTGCGCAACAGATTCACCGAAAGAGTTCTTCCATTATATTAAATCACTAGCCACATTTTACATGTTTTAGAAAACAAACTGGATATCCTTCTTAGCACTCTGCAAGCCTCTAAACAATGTGGTCAGTGCTTATTCTAAAATAAAACCAAAATTATATTCTTCCAAATCATCCTCTTCCCTGAATAGTCTTCAGATGAAGCATAATCTATTCACTTCCTCTGGAATATTTTCTATAAAAACTATTAGATGTTTTCTATAAAAGGTTTTCTATGGTCAATTTACTAGCACGTATACAATGGTATAGCTTTTACCTTAATACTATCTAGATGTAGAACGACCAAAGACTGCATCACTCATTAAAAGGATAATTCTTGTAAGATGGATTAAGAGCCTTTTTTACAAAAAGAGGCCACACAGCTGGAAAACTTCTCCTATCCTGCATAAAACTTGGCAAGAATCAAAACAGTCAGATATAGTCTAAGAAACTAAAGTGGAAAATCGTTGAACATCTACAATTAAAAAAATTCCAAAGCAAACTTACAGTATATGCAAGAGAAAGTTCTACTTACATTGACCTTTCAATACCTTACAGCAGTGCAAGGTATTCAAATCCCTACTAGGTATTCTGAAGAGCATATACCTACTTTCCAACTCAAAAAACCTCGCACTTCTCGATTTCTACTACTCGCTAACGATAGGAAAATATAACTTTCGATTATGTCACAGTATCCTGCAGAGTTCTTAGCAAACTGAATCCATATAATCTACCTCTCTTTAACTGTGAGCATCACACCACATGCAGAAATCCACTGGAAGCTGTATGAAAACATCCTGACTTCGTCAACCGAGCTACTTAAACAAACCTATTGACATAGATCATTGCATTTACTGCAAAACATCTGTCTGACTTTGCCTTTGAATACGCGATTAACAGATGACACTGCTTTTACAACCTGTAGCAGAATCACAGCCTAGAAAACTACCGGTATCTAATCTAGAGGAATTTAAAGAAACGCAGGATATTCAACAACTTCTCCATTGCTGCAAATGCCATAATTTGTAGCAGATATCTAAAATCACACAAGTAACAATCTTCGTTCATTCGGCCAAAAACCCTCAAGTGAGCTTACGAAAAAAGCTTCATAGACTGCATAGTATGCTATTCCTTGAATATGCTCAACACAGAGGGGACATCCGTTTCAATTTACTGAAGGCTGGTATCTTTCTGAATCACAGAAGACGCCAATCCATTCAAAAGTAGAGGAGAACCACTTAAAACTTGGAAAAAGCAATAAAATGTCAGATCTCGGTAGCGAAGCTGGGAATATTCATCGTTACCAGAGGAACATTCAAATAATGGAGTCATTTATTTATTTCTAATTAAATGTGTAAATAAAAAGGTAATTACATAAATATATGTATCTTTGTATACAATCTATTTTCACAAAAGTTCTTTCCTTTTAAATGTGGGCAGCATGCCATCTTAGAGATAATGACATTCTATATTTTAACCACGTTTCTTTTTTATTCTATATTCTTAAACAATTTTTTGAGATTAGAATTTTGCTCATTTTTCTTCATCTCTCCATTCCTGATAACTGCTCCTTCAGTTGAAGTGACTGCCACTGCGCTATTGGAAGTATACGGACAGTTCTTGCTGATTATGGCTCTCTCTTAAGGAAGTAAAAGCGATGTGAGGGGAGTCATCGTGGAATGTACAGTATGCGTGATTTTAATTATAAAGATATTAATGATGTTCATTATTCCGACATGTTCATCAGGATTTGAGGTGACTGCTGACATTTGTGTATATTTCCAGGTTAGGGATTTTAAAGGGAAATTTAGATACCCTAGCTTTGGTCGGTGTAAGTGATACTACGTCTAGGTGATATCAACACCGTTTTAAAAAGTAATTTGTGTCAGCCAGGTGCAACTGTAATAGATCAGTATGTATGTTCCTCCTACACCCGATATTTCAATAATGATTTGGACCACGCAAATTGGCAATTGATGTCAGATAATCTTCCAGAGTAGTCTTTCGTTTACTGGCAAAAACAAGCATTTCATTTTCTTTCTAGATGACTCTATTAGTGGTTTACTAAGGGATATTTATTATTGTTTCCTAGTATCGAATTAGTTTGAGGAAGCACTGTTTTCACTGGCGATAAAGTTTTAACTTTTTCTGGAATAACTGATAATTGCTACCTGTTTTCCTTCTGAAGGTATTATTTCTCAGACCTGATGATCTGTGAGAGTCTTGGTTTCTTTTGCCTGGGGGAAATAGTCCTACTGCAAGATAAATGTAGTCCAGATCCACAACAAGGGATAAAGGTAAAAGCAACTCTGAAGTAAGGGGAGTCTATTTTTATTTGAGGAAACAAGAGTAAGCAGGTTTAATCACATATATTATATAATGATGGAGCTAGAACAAAGAATATCAGGAAAAAGGTTAAAGGAAATCAACCCATAATATCTCAAATTCCTATAATCCGTAATGCGTCTAGGCATTTTTTCCATATTAGCAAGAGCATACGTATCAGGTTGCTCTAGCATCAAAAATAATGTCATTCAGGCAATTCATTCATCTTTGCAAATTTAGGAAGAACATATCTTAATTGTTGAATACTTCAATTAAACCCGATACCTTGTAATATAATAAATATTGTAATTCCATTTTTAAATTTCGTGGTTGTTCATATTACTATGTTGAAGTTTCTGGAACATATACGCAGATACTTGTATATAAACAAATAATTAACTACACTAAACTATGAACGTTTTCAACCACTATATTTCAGAAAATCATAAAGAAAATGAAGCGATTGATCTTTTTGACACCAGTGTTCAGAAAAGTGGTCCAAAACTAGCTCAGCTCTACGAGGTTTCTCTATCATGCACCAATATAAATATTCTTTCTTATATGTCAAACCACTGCATCCCTAAACTGAAATTCTCACTTTCCTCCAAAGTGGACAAAACAAGAAGCCAAAGTCATCAACCGAACCCTCTATGCTGCAAGATATCTTCAGAATATTCCAGGTTTGTTATCCCATCTTAATCAAGAGATACCATTCAATCCATAAAAGCATGGTGACCGTACCTGAAATCTCAATTTGAATATTCAGAGAAATTTATAGACAGAAACATTAAATGAAGAACATCAGATTCGAAGGAATTCTACTGAAACCATACGCCAATTAAATACATAATTTCAACGGATATTCCACTTCCCCCGCGTCAACGGATTCAGTTTTGTCCTTTTCTTACGCATCATCATCACATCCACAACTCTTTACCTGCATCTGTCACTACTGTTTTTACTGGAGATCAATGGGATCTCCAGTACAAACTTGGACCACAATCCAACCAACCATAAAAAACGCAGAACTTTGCTCTGCAATACATCAGATCAAACCAAATAAAGGCCAGGAATTGGTGGTATAAGACGTAAGGATAAGAATATCAAGCAACACGCAACTAGCTTAGGCCCTAGTTTAGATCCTACTAAAATTAATTAAAAAAATAATTAAAACAGAACAGATACCAAGTATGCTGAAGACTGATGTAATCACAAAAATATAAAAACATGGAAAAAGAAATTTAATCAGCAATTATAGACCCATAGCAACATTACCAATTACACTCTCACATCAAACCATATTAGAAAAGCTCAGACATGTTGTAATAGATTGGCCTCTAGACAGGTGGTTTACAAATCAAACTAGAAAGCATATATCACATGTATTGGATCAAAGAGAAGTAGAGAACCACCAGTAACCTTTGGAGTGCCACAGGGAACTATACTCTCCCCAACTCTATTCAACATATATACGCACGATATTAATTAGCTACCTCTGAAAGGTAGAGTCTTCCAATACGCAGACGATACAGCAATAATATCCATCCATAATAACGCAAACATAGCCCAAACAAAAATATGCAATATGACATAAATCTGCTCATAGACTGGTTCACCAAAATCTCCATACACCTAAACTCAGAAAAGACAAAATTAATGATATTCAGAAATCCGCTGAATCGACCAGTTGATAACAAATACATAACTATCCAACATCCACTTTCCAACACAAAAAACACACAGAACAGCAAAACCGCTACGATCACTCAGGTTGAAACAGTACGATACCTTGGAATTTACCTTGATGCAGATATGAACTGGAATAGCCACATAAACCATCTACACAACAAATTCCGAACAATAACTGGAAAACTCTTCAGGTTAAAATACAGTTCCCACACACCTAAAAACACTAATATGCAAAGCACTATGCCAAAATATACTAAGATACGCTATAACAACGTATGCGTTCTGTGCGCCCTGCAAACTAAATAGATTAATGTCGCTACACTACAAAATGATAAAACTGATATTTTGAGAACAAAGAGACAATAACGACTTTATATACACTGCAATGTCAGAACATAAAATACTGACAGCAAAACATTTATGTCACCATGCAGATTTGCTAAGACATTATTTCGATGCCAACTACAGGACAGTCAGGAATACATACCGTATAACAAGACCTCAGACTACTAATTATATCACATATAAATACAATAATCACTACGAAAAGGCTACACGAAACTTCTACATCCCAGACATGCTAAATAAATTCCCTTTTGAATACAGAAACCTTACAAACTACAATGGCCCTAAACTGAAAACAGCCCTAAGAACATATTATGAACAAGAAATACGCACTCTAAATACCTTACTAACTTAATGGAACATAATATATTAGTTCACGCTTTCGTTTCAGCGACGCACGCAGACATTCCAAGTTATCCTCTGTGTGTGTGTGTGTGTGTGTGTGTGTTGTGTGTGTGTGTGTGTGTGTGTGTGCGTGCGTGCGTGCGTGCGTGCGCGCACGAATTTCTCAATCAACGCCTGTAATGGAAATCAAACTTATTAAACATCAGCCTACTTCCCAACACAGCAAACAAACCAATAAATAATAACTAACTGGTGTCATATTCAGAAAAGTTGAACAAATAAGCTTCGAGTATCAAAGCTGAGAAATTATATCTCATCCAAGATCAAGAAAAAAAAATAGGGAAAAAAAATCCATATATCACATTTAAGTGCTGTAATTATAGTGCTTAAATATATTAAAATCAAAATCGTATATATATATAACTCATTGTTAAATGAATAAATGCTGTATTATTATTATTATTATTATTATTATTATTATTACATTATACAGGGGGGAAAGAAAAGAAAGAAAACATCTGTACGAATTTCATTGTTACCAAAAAAATAAAATAAAATAAAATAATTAAACCTGTTGTAATTATGTAAGCATGATTTTAATAATAAAAATAGGATTGAATTGTTTAAAAAATGTAATCAATGTATGTATCATATGTAATCAAATGCATGTAATGTAATGTAATGTATGTGTCATATGTAATCAAATGTATGTATGTACGCAATGTATGTATCACATGTAATTTAAATATGTAATCATAAATTTTAATTAAAATATTATTATTATTATTATTATTATTATTATTATTATTATGAATGAGAGACTGCAACTTATGTAACAAAACAGTCAAAACGGCGTATATTAATAATGAAGATACTGATATTAAAAAGAAAAATTGTATATGTAAATGGGCTGTATAATAATAAACTACGATATTGATATTGAAAAAAAATTATGTACATTTATATTTAAAAAAATCACTGTACTCTAAAGTTTGTACTGAACAGAAAATGTAATAGTATGCTTTATTGTATATATGTAAATACTCTATATGATGATAAATAAAACGTTATGACAGTTCAAAAAAAATTATCTGAGGACTACTGTGGGCTACTCATCCAAAGAGCCATACATCACCCATACAGGATATCGTACCCTCTCTTAAACTCATTCACACCAGATGCACTAAACACTACAACGGGAAAATTGCTCCAATCACTCACTACTCTGTAAGAGAAAAATCCAGCAATCATTCATTCTTTCTTAGCGGCACACACCACTTACATGCCACAGATGCCCCTTGACCCTATCTTCACTTTCTATATGACGCAAAAATCATCAAATGAATGACAACTTATAATTCCATTTCTTAATTTTTTTTAACTCTAATAACAGTTTATTTATCATCATACAGAGTATTTACATATATACAATAAAGCATACCTCAATTATATCACTCATTTTTCTTGTTTAAAAAAGTCTACATGACTCCCCTCCCCTCCCTCTCTCTCTCTCTCTATGTCTCTCTTATTAATGCACTTCACTCACTATCACACAGGCGTAGAAGTTATGTTGTCTGCATCTTCTATAAACTCTTTTACGGTTTCTCTTCACCAGAATTAGCATCAATGATTCCACAACTGTCTGTCAAATCTGTTTAATCGCATGATGCAGATAATCAACTCATCTTAAGTTCATCTCTGAACCGACGGAACAAATGTCTCTTCTTCTTCGTTCATCCGTTTTACTGATAGCCTCTGGATCAAACTCCCACCTTTTGTTTCCGAAAGGATTCAATCCACAGCTCTTTAAGTAAACTGTGAATACATTCTTTCTTGCTCAAGATTAGTGGAGTATAAGTTGGACAACATCTCATGGATGGGTTCTGCATAAAAATAATAAAATAAAAATATATAGAAACATACATATGTTCCTTGCTTTCTTGTTCTTATTATTTTTAATGTTATTCTGTTTAATATCTAATTTACACAGCTACCTCTACACTTGCCCCTGGAGACAAAATAGTCTATTGTAGAAATATGATTGCTTACTACTACAAACAATTGTAAGAAACCAGGAATTCCCCCATCACTTCATACCGGGAAGGGCAAACGAATATTCATACGGAAAACATGTCAGTAAATGTCAGTGCTAATGTTAACGTAGAAGCACGTATTTAAAAATATATTATTCCCAGCTAAAACCCAGTGTTTTCAAATGCAGACACAATACTAAGAAACAGTGGATTAAAGTGTATTTCTTAACAATACATTAACAACGATAACTCTCAGATAGCATCCATTTGGAATGGTTTTCAAGATTGTACCGTATAAAATAATCATGCATCTCGCGTAACGGGAACCGTTTAAATTGATTTCATCCACACCTCATGGTCATAGACAAGTGCTTCACAAGGATATCAGCATTTAACACCCAGACGTATTTCTAATACAATTTGCACCGATTATATTAATGTAAATATGAATGTAGACAAGGCCCTTACATTGAAGACAACGATGTTGACAAGGCCCTTAGAATGAGCAAACACTCAATAATCACGAGGAGGAAATGAAAGCCCTTCATGAAATACACGCCAACTCTACGCATCTACATTTTCCATTAAAACATCCAAGAAACATTAATTTCTCACTTAGTCTAGAAAAAAATTCCAAGTTGAGGTCACGTAGAAAACTGCAGAGCACACTATTCCTTTTGTATCACTATCACAGATAAGGAAGAAGTCTATCTTTGTTCACTTAAGAAATGAATCCGATGATATTATTTTCAACATCGAAGAAGAAGATATGTACATTCTCTTGTAGCTAAGAGTCTACTTCAAACTGAAAACTACTAAAAATGTTGTTTCTCCTAAGCGGAACCGAATACGTCATCTTTCTTAAGATAAAGATTAATTCCTGCAGGCAGCAGTTCACGTTCCTTTTCTCTTCAGCATTTATATACATGATGTTAATTAGCAACCTGTCAGAAGGAAGATCTTTCAATGCGCAAAATAGATATGCTATTCATTCATCCTGTTGTATGTAATAGGGCAAACAAAAAGGAATGTAATCTTAATCTGGACAGGACTTAGTTCACTATAAACTCCTTTCATTTTAATTTTTGAGAAGGGAAAATTAATTATATTCAGAAACCCACTAAGCCAGCCAATTAACATAAAGTACATAACTACCTTTACACAGCTTTTATCGAAAAACAATCATATCATAGCATATGATGCTCGGCTTTACTGACGATATAAATGCTACATATATCAAACAATATAAGCTACAGTACAGTAAAAGTGAGGCCACTTAGCATAAAATATAAGGAAAGATCTATAGATGGTCCAGGGGTTTTCTTGGCTTCAGTCGGATCGTTTTTAATTGCACAATGTGTAGAATGTATAGAATATGTATTTACAATAGATATTTACAAAACTGTATTTATAATACTATATTTACAATACTCTTACAATAAATGAAGTAGTTTTCATTATTATAACATTTCTTCTGGAAGACGTAATGCAGTAGCGAGCATTCATTAAGGGTTTGTGTTTTTTATCTGTATAAAATATGTGTATGAAAATAATCCAAACCAAAATTCAAATAATTTTAAATCTGTTTTCAATCAAACAATTTTAAATAAAAACAAAGTAACCTATTTATGGATTTAAGCCAAAAACCGCTTTAACTGCAACGAAATGTTTATCGGTTTTCATATTATTCATTGTTAATAAATAAACACATACCTGATGGTCCAAATATTGATTCCATATCGGATGTGTCGAAAGTTAGTTACCTTAATTAAATATAAAAATAAATGGATGATTATTGTCATCATGATTATAAACTGGAGCTGTAAAATTTAATTACTTTAAGAGATAGAGAAAACTCACTGAACTACTTATTATATTTCTTAAGGCATCTGTCACTTACTTGGTTGGGAAAGATATCTAGGTTAGGTTCGTAAGTCAGGAAAACAACTGTTGGCTTTTGTAAAGTAAGGTTCTCGATATGGTGAGCATGAGGACATACTTTTTTTTGTATATCTATTATTGTAGTTTTTCCTCCAACAAACTGGACTACCTCGACAAAATTCATATATTTGAGAGATACAAAAGCAACCTAGCTGTAATCAGGACACTTCATTTATCAAGTCGGTACAGAAATGTCTGTTTAGAGAATAATTATGAGGTGTGACTTTGAAGAATTGACAATACAGGAATAGACGAGCGAGAACTGCCAATCAATTTAATACCAGGTTAATAAAAAATATTAAAAAAAATACTTTCCAGATATACAAATGTTAGGCAAACGCAAAATGTATTATATATGTTATATCTGTTACCTATTATATATTTGGGTATTTTCGGTTTCAGATAGTGGTGCATCCAGAATAACTTTTTTTAAAAAAAAAAATCCTAATGATTAAATGTATATTAAGAGGAACAAAATGTCTTCATTATTTTGTTACACAGAATTCCCAACCAATTACTGTTAATCAATAAAATGCTAGCAGCGACATTTTGGGCGAAAAAAGTGGAGAATTTACTGTTAATAAGGACAAAATTTATTGTCATTGTACAGTATTCATGGATGTTTCAAAATTGATGTACGCTGTATCACAAAGTCAATTACCACGTGCGATTATTGGTAAGTGTGGCAACCGACTTACCTATACGGAAGTTAGAAGTAGAAACACAAGCATGTACTTTGACTGAAAACACTTGAATTTGATCCTCTCTGAGTCTACCTTTTCCTTTCGGATGGAAAGCAGTGCGTTCGATCCTATTTTCGACTTGGGGAAACTTTCATTATAGATTATCAACTAAAACAGAGTTAGCACATCGGACTTTTCTCCCCCCAAAACAATAAAACCTGTAAGAGAATTCAGTTCATTAACAGACCTAATACGCGGCTTCGTATAGTGAGTTGTAATTGCCGTAATTATAGCCAAACCAACCACAGCACAACTTTAGGCACTGAGTGGCCTCTTTATTAAAAACACCTCCCAAAGTAGCCATTGCATGTATGTTCTGGTACTCTATAGGATTAAAATGTTTATTGCATCCGCCGTAAACGTTTACTTTTAATTCAATTAGCCGACATCGGTAGTCCAGTTGGTAAAAGGCAGTAATATAAAGGGATTCGAATTCCTCATAAGACATGCATATTTGTAAAAGAATGCTTTAGGCGAACTTGTATAGCGTTTTGAGTTCATGAATCACGATATATGAATCACAGAATGAACCACAGTATATCAAGTATAGTTTCTAGATCAATCGCGTAAGAATTCTTGATTTCTAAACTTTTAAATTCGTAAAAATGAATCAGTCTATCGAAATTTTATAAATTATTAACTGTTATAATGTGTACTATTGTCATTAATAAATAACTTACCTGACTGAATCTTCAATTAACTATCGGTCGGTTTTGACAATGAACAAGTCGGGAAAACAGTTAGAACATTTATATTAATATCAAATGTTTCCTGAAACAATTTCCTTCAATTGTTTATCTGCATACTGTGCTGGTAAAAGAAAATAAGAGTTAAGGAAACGTTTTTAACAAATCAAGGTCAATAAATAACATCAGTAAAATGCATGACTGATTCGTTTGATTTCAGTACCACTGGAAGAAATTGTTCAAATTCTATTTCTGATGATAATAATTCGTAAGATTTAATCTGACAAGATGTAAAAGTTTATTGAGAAACACTAAAATCACGAAAATAGATTATCCCCTTGCGAGTATCATCATTGAAGCACATGCTGTTAAATAAATAATTCTGCACAAACAGTTGGTTTCTAAGAACGTCATGTTAAAACAAAGCTGGTATTTTCTTTGACGTCAAATTGAATTTCTCAAGAGAGAAAAAATATACATTCGTCGTTGTTTATATAGTTACAACATTTAGGGGAAAAAAGTGTTCGACGTCATGTGTCATTTATGTGTTAATGCTACATCTTTTCTGGTAAGTGAGTCGACATTCATGCACATGTTTGAAAACATGCGCATGAATGTCGACTTATTTATAATTAAGATGAAGAATCTTCTTACGGTAAAAATTATCATTATTAGACTCAGGAAAGGCAATAATTTTAAAATGCACTGCTCTTCCCTGAAAAAAAAAATTAAACAAAACAAAAAACAAATTTCGAAGCTCCTTTAATAACAATATAAATTTTATGTGACGTGGATTTTAACAGTTTAGGAGAGATATCTTTCCAACATCTGTACTTCATAAATGAACAGATAACATGTTTATTCTTTAAAGTTATATAAATGCAGCTGAATATTCGAGAACAGAATTTGATGAGAAGTTAAATTATATTTCCTAATTCGTGCCTAGTATTAAAATACATACCTTACTTCTAATGCATTAATCCTGATTTGCTACAATTAGGACTCGAGATTACACTACATATTTGTTTTTGACAAAAATGAATTACACAAATGAATATACCTGTTCTCGTTACTGATCGGCTTTGCTTATAGAGATACATATTTTGGTTCGGAAAATGCAAATTTTGGAACTTAAACAAAGGTTTTATGGTATTCAATGCTTTTATAAATAGATGTTCTCCTTTTCCCTATCAATGTGTAACGAGTGGTTTTTAACTCTGCATGCATATATCTGGTATTGTTAACTGTATCGTTAAGAGTCGAAACAGGAAATGACAGATATACAGTAAATGGATAAGGTTAAACTCTATTTCCACATTATCTACCTTAGAAAAGGAAAAATTAATGTTATGTTATTCTAATTCTTATTCAAGTGACATATCCTTGATCCCATCATAGAAATCCAGCGTAAACGAATAACTTGAATAACTAAAATAATAATAATAATAAAGAAACAAGTGATAAAAAGTTGACAAGGAGGAAAATTACTTAGTTTTAGCATAGAGTAACAAATTGTAATATGTATTTATATGTTTATTGATTTCTTGACTTTGATTTAAGGAGAAATGCTGGATAATTTTCCACTTATAACAAAGAGGTGCAGAACCACCCTCAATTAATTTAGAAAAGAGAATACAAAATTAAGGAATTTAGAAAATAAAATTCAAAAGTATAGAGCCGAAAGGCTTAAATTATGAGAATAATTTATTATGATCTTATCTTTCGAATTTCGAGTGCTTCCTGGAAAATAAAATTTAACTAATATTATTTGTGAGATCAGTAAAGAATTAGCCTTGTGTTTGACAGTTAACAAATATTCTGTCTATTTCGTCATCTCGTTCTCATTTGTCCATCGAGACACAAAACAATTTGTAGAAAAAAGAGAGTAACGTTTTAAGAAATGTTAGTAGAAAATTTATCTGAATAATGTTCAAATTATTCAGATAGTTTAATGTTTTAAAAAGGAATATTTTATAATTATTATAAAATTTTAATATGTAAGACTGATCTGTTAATAAAGGATAATGCATAAGTGATATATTATATATTTGCATCAATTTATATCACCATCATCGTTTTTGGAGGAATATCCTCAGAGGCTGAATATGATCCTATGATATTTCAACGCAATTAATGTGTCAGATTTTTCCAGTATTTCTTATATTTTATTCTTCTTAGATGCCATTAATTAATCAATTCAATTCTCCTGTGTTTTATGTGGCGTGAGAAGAACCATGTTTTAAAACGATGCCGTTTTGATTCAAACGAATTATGCAGATCTATTGTTCCCTATTCTGATTAAATAAGCACACAAATTTCGATTAACTCGCTAAAAGCTGATTCGTGAAATATTAATAATATCAATCCCCGTTAGTTCTCTGGGCAAATTTCGTATCAAATTTTTATAGTTTCTGTATTCGGCTTTGAAATAATGCTGGATTTATTTTCATTTATATAATTTTGCATAGCCGAAATAAGCCTTCAGGCTCTTTATTTTAGTAAATGCTTTACTCACTGATCGAGAGTTCGCTTACGAAAAAATAGATCTCTCCAACACTTCGATTTTCCTTAGTACTGAACGAGAGATTTTGCTCTCTTATATTTCTTCCCAATCTAGTTCCCGATGAGGGGGGGGGTAGATTTGAGGGGGTTTGCCTTGAGAGTGCATTTTAAGTCTCCGGGGAGAACATTTTCTGGCGTGGCTCGTGAGGGATCTAGTCGGTGGATGCTTTCCCTAGAATATGAGCGGTTCTGCTCAGTGGTGTGATGAACCTGTCACTGGGTGGAACAACGCTGAGTTGGACGATCTTTCGGTCACTCGTATGGAGTAATCTGTGGGATCGTCCCAATTTTTAGAGAGGGCATTACTTAAAAATTGTCCCGCTGAAGGGGCTTAAGATTTCGGAGGAGTTTGGCCTTGAGAGAGCAATTTGAGTCTCCGGGGAAAGTGTTTTCCAGCTTGGCCCGTGTGGGGCTTTGCCAGTGGATGCTTTTCTCTGGAATATGAGTGGGTCTGCTCAGTGGTAGGGGAAGCCTGTTACTGAGTAGAACCACCACTGAGTTGGACGATCCTTCAGTCACTCGTACGGAGCAGTCTGGGATATCGGCTAATTTTTAGAGGGGCCTTTACTTATAAATCGGGGGCTTAAGATTTCGGGGTAATTTTCCCTTGAGAGAATAACTTGAGTATCTGTGGACTGGCGTTTTCCGGCAAGGCGTCTATCAGGGATGTGTTGGTAGGTGCTTTTCCCTGGAATATGAGCGGTTCTTCTCAGTGGTGGTGGTGGTGTGTGTGTGGGGGGGAGCTGTCACTGAGTGGAACTAACACTGAGTTGAGCGGTCTTTCAATCCCTCATAGGGAGTAGACTGGGGGATCGCCTAATTTTTATAGAGGCCTTTACTTACAAATCGGGTCTTGTCCGCTGAGTGGGCTTAAGATTTCAGGGGTTTTTCTTTGGGAGAGCAATTTTAGTCTCTGGGGATTGGCGCTTTCCAAAAGTGTTCTATCGGGTCCGTGTTGGTGGGTGCTTTTCCCTCGAATATGAGCAGTTCTGCTCAGACGGAGGGGGGGAGCCTGTCACTGAGTGGAACCAACGCTGAGTTGGGCGGTCCTTCAGTCACTCATTTAGAGTAGTCTAGGGCCTAGATGGCAAACGTATGGCAAGCGTGCCCGAGATGGAACGTCCGAGAATTTTGCAGGCACGTCAACGATTTACAAGTTATATCCTTTTATATGCTTATAAATTATTTAACTTTTTTTAATTGTTACAATACATACAAGTTAAATTTTGTTTTACACGAGAGCGTATTTATGAAGACGTGCATATGATTGGTGCGGTATTAACAAAAGATCGCGCGACCAAAGACAAAGGCAACCGACAATTGTTGAGTTGAAATGCTAATTCTATTCAAGCGAATTCCATAACATCTGAAACTGTCATAACAACGTTCACCATATATTTCTTAGTTTTAACACATTCACGATGGGGTGTCGTTTATCGTTCCAAGGAAACTTCTCATTAAGGCGGGATCAACTCACACAACATTACATCCCTTGGTTCAATTTTATGGCTGCTTGTTTGTGTTTGAGCTGGCAGGCGAACTCACACACACTCATTATATGGCATGTTTCAATTCTCGGTAGAATTTTATTTGAAATTAGCCTTTGTGATCTGTCATAGTAACATCGAGAATTTCGAATGCAATAAAACTAACACTTATTTCATATAATTGAAAAATTGGACAAGAGGTTTTAGTTAGATACTGTGTTTCCAGTGCAACATATGGCTCAGCATAGTTTCTTTGAGAGGGGACATGTGATTCATTAGTTAGCGACGTTTTTATTCCAGCTGTCTCTAATTGCAGTATTTGTTGAGAAATATATTACACAGACTGCAAAAGCCTCCTTGCCTTATTCAGGTATAAAGTAAAACTATTTGTTTTTCTTGCATCTGCAGTATAATGACTGTTAGGGAGGTTGTGTTTTTACCTCAGGGAGCGAGTTACTATCGCCTTGATGTGAACATGTTTAAACATTTTTCGTGTGCAAGATATATGCAAAACGTTTTATTCATGTCTTTTTTTCGTAAAGAAAAATCGGGGTGCAAGTTATAAACGAGGGCAAGTTATATTTGAGTAAATACGGTAAGCATTTCGCCGACAAGTTGACATCCTTCTGTTGCTTCCCTACTCAGCTGGCGTCTATGGTGAGTTGCAATGCATAAATAATTTTCTCACTACCGTTTTTTTTTTCAAACCAATATCATTAAAATCAGTTTAATAATACAATAATCAATTTTACACTGAATAATATTATAAATTTCTATATAAATAAATATAATATATATATATATATATTATAAATAAATACATTTTTCCCCTACTAAAAACTTCCCAACACGTTAGCAAATCGTGCTGGGAAGTTTTTTGGAAAGTAAAAATTTGTTTACAAATTTACCATTTGTAAACAAATCGAATTTATTTACAAACTCGATTCGTTTGTAAACAAATCGAGTGTACAAACTTGATTTGTAGGCCTATCCACTTCAAGATAGCACTAAGTATTTCAAGGCTGTTTTTTGATACACGCCATTCGGTATGTGAGATTGCATTAGTCTCACATATTCTTAGGTTGTGTGAACTTGAAATTTATGCAGTTTTCCTAGTTGCTCAGAGAAACTTATGTTTCAATCAAGCACTGCAATGTCTTAAAGCAAAGATGAAAAATGGCGTGTACAGTCACGTGTAAAATTATGAATAAGATAGAAGTCATTTGAGGAGGACATTTTTGTGTAGGAATCAGAGAGGGCACGAACGGGCAGTTCTTGTAAATGTATAGTATTTGTAGCTCGCTTAATATGAAGAAAGGAAACTTTAATCATTCATCTGGTAAACGACTATGGATGTAACTGCAGATATTTTACAAAGGATGAAATGTGGCTTTCCATGGGAAACACTTTTCGAACTCATATTATTGCTGAATCAAAATAGAATATGATTAAGTCATAAAAAAACTACATTGGTTGAGAATCTGTGTGCTGAAATGATGTTTTGTTTGAATGATATTTGTATGAGTCGTTAGGAATCAAAAGTATTTTGGTAGTACCCAGCTAAAAGCACTCTTGAACAACTGATTTGATAAAAATCATAAATCAAGTAATGCCATGAAAATATTTAGAAATGGTATCAAACGATGGCAGTTAACTGCAAACAGCAGTTGATGATATTTTATTTCAAGTAATAATAAGATAGATGTTTGGAAGAAAATAAGATCACAGTATTAAAATGTAAGATTAATAGCAGATCATTCTCATATAATTAAATGTTAGAGCATCAATCCCTAAGGGTCAAATTTTAAACTAGTGATCGTAACCTCCCCAAATAGATGACACCAAATTATAGTTTAACGATAACATTCTTAATGTTGAGGTGTACGGTGGGAATTAATCTTTTCATAAGATACCGAAAAATAAAATAGGAGACGAAAGTTATTGCTTATCCGGAAAGATTTAAACCACGTGATCAGAATTACATTGAATCACGTATCTCATATAACAATGCACTGTCTCAAACGTCTTCAGATTTCGAATAGACTAAATATCTGCACCGATGATGACAGATATGCTGAAAGAGAAAAACAACAGTCAGTGCCGAATCTATGGGTTTTGGCGCCTCAATGCAATTTTAAGCTGAGCGCTACTTTTTTTTTTATTTAATGGACCTAAAATTTAAAGATTAAAAAAAATCAAAACACATATATTTTATGTAAAATTGTGTACTTTGAAAAATACATATATTAACCTACCAATTGGCCATGACGTCTATATACGTCCATCAAAATCTGGATATGATGCATGCTATCTGTTGAAAGAACATGGATAAGAAGTGCGATTTGGCCTTCATGTCCATTAACCCTCCTACCGGCCGAGGTGGATGTAATGTCCAGACCACCCCCAGCATTTTTCATGGATCAAAACTTCATCGGGGTTCTACCTTTTATCAAGTACTGTATTTATCCTACACCGCCGTTAATCCCTTAACTGCGATTTTAGAGCCATTAGCGGATTAACTGTGGTGGAGCGACTTTTGTGTCACTTCACTTTGCATGTACTGTGTTACTTGGAATTTCGTTTACTCTATTAGGATATTGATCGTTTTTTTTCTGCACAATTTATTTATTGTGTCTCTTCCCAAAAATAAAAACGAGTTTTACATCTGCGAAAATAAATAATCAATCCTGAAATGACCACAGATCAGCCTTTGCGATTAATATATTTTAGTAATAGTATTTTCCTTCACTTTACTGAGAATATAGATTTTTTTTTTGCGAATTTTCAAATGTTTATTTGCATTTAATATATTTTGTCAAATATTTATATTTTTAAATAACATTTGGTGATATTTTGCTTTCTTTCTTTGCAAAGTACCTTTATATGGATCGACACATTTCAATTTCAGGAATGATTTTTTTTTTTTTATGGAACAACAAATGATTATAAGCTGCATTACCTGGTTTCCGATTGTGTCTTTTTTAATATCAAAAATTTATATCCAATGGTATTTTATCAGAGACTCTTCGCCGCCTTCTTTTGCTTAAAATTGCAACAGATTTTATTTTTGTAGGATGCACGATACAATAATATCCAATACTTAACCACTGTAGATATGTTGAAAATATAACAGCAATAATAATGTTGTATAATCGAAGCTTCTAATTACTTCAACGACTCACTTTATTGAGTACGGGCATGGAAAACCCGAGGTACCAGATGCTGGATCATGCGTTACTTCATGTAATATACATCTGTTATATTATTCTATAGACTGGTCCCTCCCCTTCTTTCTCCTCTCATTGCTCCTTCCCTCTGATGCCATTAGAGTATTCGAGGGCTAGGGGTGAGTCTTTCCTATCTTGCTAAGCCATTTTGTCTTATGCAGCCACCGAAGGAGGTAAGATAGCCTCAATAATATACATCTCCATCAACCCTCGCCATTTATCCGGTCCCAAGCCCGGATAAATGGTTGATGTCACGAAGGGCATCCGGTCGTAAAACTTCACTCCCAGCTCTAGCTATGATATGAGTCAAAGAGAAAATGACATAAGGGCTAGGGCGTACTCCTTAATCGACGCGCAGCCACATCTCCCTACAGCTGCGAGAAGTGGACGAGGGCTACCGCATCAAGGGCAGGTGCGGTTAAAGAAGCGAGCCCAGCAGGTGGAGAGGATGTTGCAAGTGGGAACACTGAACGTTGGAAGCATGACTGGAAGGGGAAGAGAGGTGGCAGACTTGATAAAGAAGTTGGACATTTTATGTGTGCAGGAGACAAGGTGGTAGGGGGAAAAGACAAAGGAACTGGGAGATGGATATAAATTGTTCTACTCTGGAGCGAATAAAGAGGAAAGAAATGGTGTAGGAATTGTGGTGTGTGGCCGAATGAAGGTCTAATTACTGGAAGTGGGTAGAAGAAACGACAGGATCATGAAATTGGGTCTTGAATGAAATTGGGTCTTGGAGAAGAGCAGGTGGTCGTATTATGTGTATATGCTACGCACGTTGGCTGTACAGCAGAGGAGAAAGATGAGTTCTGGAACGTGTTAGATGAAGAAATGAGGGAACTTGAAGAAAACGAGATGATGATTGTCGGAGGAGACTTGAATGGACAAATAGGGAGACAGAATAGAGACTGTGAATGGGTGCATGGTGGCCATGGAGCGGGAATGATGAACCAGGAAGGAGAGAGGGTTGTGGACTTTGGAGTAGCGTTTAATCTGGCAATTGTGAACTCGTTTTTCTACAAGAGGGAAGAACATTTAATAACATTTAGGAGTGGTAACAACAATTCACAAATTGACTACATTTTGGCTAGAAGAAAACATCTTAAGATTGTGACAAATTGTAAAGTAATTCCAACAGAACAAGTGGCACAGCAACACCGACTGCTGTGCTCAGACTTTAAAATAAGATCGAAGATAAGAACCTCTGGAAGCCATGGTATGAAGACAATTAAGTGGATTCGCTTAAAAAGAAGAGAAGAAGAGAGAGTGAGGAATCGTTTTAGGGAGAGGGTGTTAGAGAGGATTTCGGATGGACTGGAAAGTGTACAAGATTGGTGGAAACATAATTCAAAAGTAATCCTGAGCTGTGCAATCGAGGTGCTTGGTGAGACATCTAGAAAGATTAGAGAGCAGAAGGAGGGTTGGTGGTGGAATAATAATGTACAAGTGGCAGTGACAGCTAAGAGGAAGGCAAAGCAGAAGTAGGATGAGTCAAGAGTGGAAGAAAACAAAGAGGTGTACAGAGAGAGAGAGAAAGTAAGAAGCCAAAAGAGTTGTGGCACAGGCGAAGGCCATGGCATATCAAGATCTGTATGATCAATTAGCAACAAAGGAAGGACAGAGAAAAATTTACCAACTCGCTTAATGTAGAAATAAAGCAGCAAAGGACATCTTACATGTGAGGCAGGTCAAAGACGCTGAAGGAGGTGTATTATGGAGGGATGTGGACATAAGAAACAGATGGAGAATATACATTGAGGACATTTTGAATGAAGAAAATGCAAGGACTCACAGAGAAGATGGGCAGCCTTCTGATGGGATGGCGCAGAACATCAATAGAGTGGAAGTGACGGAGGCCATGAAGAGGATGAGGAATGGAAAATCGGTGGGCCCTGACAGGATTTCAGTGGAGGCATGGAAGGCACTGGGGGAAGAGGGAATTGACCTGCTGTGGGGCACTGTTCATGAAAGTTTGCCAACAGGAAAATATACGCGAGGAATGGAGGGAGAGTATTCTTGTCCCCATCTACAAGGGTAAAGGGGATGCACAAGACTGTAAGAATTACAGAGGAATAAAGTTGATGTCCCACACAATGAAAATCCTAGAAAGGGTTCTTGATGGAATATTGAGGAAGGAGGTGGAGATTGCAAAGGAACAATTTGGCTTCATGCCTGGTAGATCAACAACAGATGCTATCTTTGGGTTACGGCAGATGATGGAAACATTTTGAGAGAAACAACGGGAACTACATCTGGCATTTATTGATCTATAGAAAACATACGATAGAATGCCAAGGCAAGAAGTCTGGAGGTGTCTGAGGGAGAAGAAGGTTCCGGAGAAATATGCCAGGTTGTTGCGAGAAATGTACAGAAATGTGAAGACAAGTGTTCGGACCTTGACTTGCATCAAGGGTCAGCAAGTCCGTTCCTGTTTAATATTGCGATGGAGGTGGTGACGTAGGAGCCGAGAGAAGATGCACCTTGGACAATGTTGTATGCAGATGACATCTTGCTGTGTGAAGATTCAAGAGAAGAAGCGGGTACTAAACTGGAAAGATGGAGAAAAGTACTGGAAGAGAGAGGTATGAGACTGAGCAGAAGTAAGACAGAGTATATGTGTTGCACAGTGGACGGCAGCTAGGAGACAGATCTGGAGCTGGAAGGAAATGTTATCAGGAAGAGAGGGACTTTAGATACTTAGATTCAACAGTGAAAGAAGATGGAGGAGCTGAGAAGGAAGTGGGATGTAGGATACAAGTGGGTTGGAGGAATTGGAGGGAGATGGCTGGAGTGTTATACGATAAGAGGGTGCCGATCAATCTGAAAGGCAAAATCTATGGGACAGTAGTGAGGCCAGATATGACGTATGCTATGGAAACTCTGGCCCTGAGGAAAAATAACATCAGCAGGATGGAAGTAGCAGAGATGAGAATGCTTAGGTGGATGTGCAGTGTGACCAGAAAGGATCGTCTGAGAAATAACTATGTGAGGGGAACAGTGAAAGTTACGAACTTAGGAGCGAAGATACAGGATGCAAGGCTGAGATGGTTTGGTCAAGTAATGAGGAGGGAGAACGAATATGTGGGAAGAAGGGTCATGCAGATAGATGTGCAAGGAAGGAGGGAGCGTGGGTGGCCAAAGAAAAGGTGGAGGGAGCGTGGGCGGCCAAAGAAGAGATGGAGGGAGCGTGAGCGGCCAAAGAAGAGATGGAGGGAGCTGGTAGAAGAGGACTTGAGGATCAAGAACTTGGATATGGTGACAGCCGAAGACAGGACGATGTGGAGGAGACTCATTATCAACAGTGACCCATATAAGTGGGAGAAGCTACAGAAGAAGAAGATTCGAAGCTTCTAATTCTGTACTCTTTCTTTGCATCTGAAATCAGCTGTTCAGCGGTCTGCTGAGATTTAGAAATACTATGCTATATTTTCAATATGTAAAATTGTTTATGCATATGACACAAAGGAAAGTTCAGTTGTGTTATTTTTGTTTATTTGTTTCTTTTTTTTTAATTATAAATACTTCTACTGCTGGTTGCTATTTCTGAAATACGGCTTAGAAATGCTGGACAATAAAATCCTATTAGCTAGAGGAAAAGATATAGGTCTTAGATTACTAATACTGTACTACTTTTGAGAAACACAAGAGAGAAAGATTCCCAGAAGTCACAATCAATAGTCTCAAGCAAGAATGTCTTGTTTCGTTTTCAGTTGTTTTGACATCCTAACATAGAAAAAATCTAACATTTCTTTTACACATAATGCAGTAAGTATGCCAAAAATGATTTCTCTATTTATCAGTTTCATTTTTATTATCGAACAATTCTAAATTATTTGATACAATTATCTTGAAAAAAAAAAGGATTTGAATTTTTTAAGAGAAAAGGCACATATCTGTTACATAATCATTTATTTTTTGGTTGGGAGGGGTAAGACATATTCAATCTGCAATTGTTACAAACGTAAATCACTTCGGGAACATGCTCATGCAGTTTAGTGTAAAATAGTAGCAAAAGTTTAACTACTTCAATAATATCACGTATCTAAACCAGAAGAAACTATCGTTATATCTGCTGATGTTAGAAATCTCACATAAATATTTTTTCTGGCATGAATTCTCTATCAGCTATAATGTAATCAATTTACAGATTTTTACACTCATGTATTGACAAAGAAATATGTGCAGTAATTTCTTCTTTCTACTACAAGAAAAAAACATAATAACAGAAGAAAATATGTAGTATTTTCTTTTTCAGCGGGTTAATTTACAATGTTCTTTCTTTGCGTTTTGAAATGAAAGGGCAAATGATTATTTTATTACCATTTTTGCCAATAGAAAATCTGCTATAATTATACAAGTGATATTTTACCGTTTTTCTCCAACAGGAGAACAGAAATAATGCAATAATATTGTTCAATCTGTCGAAATTTATTGTAGCCCAAATAATTATTATCAAACTTTGCTGTTTTGTAAAAAAAAAAAAAAAAAAGAAATATTCGTGATACTTTGAAAATTTCTAATCTGTGGCACACACTGCTATGAAAATTTAATAGATAAAGTTTCGGCAACTGTATTCTTATTTAGGAAAAAAAATCTTATAATAGGCATATTTGAAATTTGGGAATCATTCTTCGAAATATGATTTTGAACAAAGATAAAATAATCAAGAACGTTGGCAGCCTTTTTTTTTTCAATAATATTTCAAATAATTATCGTGTATTTATTTTTTCGAAAACAAAGAAAATGTTCTGTCGAGTAAGCGATTAGACAAATTTAGCACAAAAACATTAAACATTGATTTCGCTACTCACTGATGAGATCTCAATAAAGATCGAAACCGGTCTGGATAGTGACCTCCCACCATAATGTATAACATCATACATCTTCTAGGAGATGGGTTTTACATTATGGGAAATACTAAGAATAGCGATCAGACCTTTCCACACCTTTGCTACGAGTTGTCCTAGTTTGTACTACGTACTTGAACTACGTGCTTTAGCTTACGCTAGTAGTCGCCGATACTTTTATAATCACTCTATTCGGCATGAAACTCTTTGATTCCGATATTTGAGTTTCTTATTCGGTTTTAAAACAATGCAGGATTTAATATCCCCTTAATTTAAATAATGTTTACATGACCGAAATGAAGAGCCTAATGGTTCTTTATTTTAAATAATTAAACATTGGTTCTCCAAGTTAATGCAATATTTAAGTGAAGAAAGATTGCATGGATTTATATTGTCCTAAATTTATAAATTGTACAATAAAAGAGAAAATAAAAATAATTTCTATATTTTTAGTCTCTCTAATATTACTAAGAGACCAGTTGCCCAGCATAAAACAAGAAAATGCGTTCCTTGTGATAGAGAAATGAGACTCATCTTCGCGAGATAATCTGTTTAAGTGTTCTCTACACTGTGAAGGATTATTAAACCTTCTAAAGGACAGACCTGCCAAATTGCACTTCTTATCCATGATCTTTCAATAGGTGTATTGAATAGTATCCAGATATACCTGGGAGCATATATACGTCCTGGCTGTTGGAGGATTAAAAGGTGCGATAATCCCTCATGCTGAAGAGAAAACTTAACCAGATTATCTCGCGATTATAGATGCGTATCAGTTACCTATAACAAGAAACACAGTTCCTAGTTCTGTGCTAGGTAACTGGACTTTTAGTTATATTTGATAGACAAAAAATATAGCAATTATATATACAGGGTGTTCGGGATAAATTTGACATATTTATAATTAATTATATTTTTCCGTAAGTTACATGTATTAACACACACTTCTCTTCATTTAAAAGTTTGGACCCTTCTTCATTCATATACAAGATGTCAGAAAGGATGGATAGCTGGAACCCACCTGAATCATGGAAGAGAATAACTTGTATCATGATGATTCGTGCCCGCCATCAAAATAAGGATATTACGACTGCTGCCCAATGCTCCCTGAATACAGTAAAAACAATCAGGCATGAACTAGAGACTTGCAATGGTGACTACGAGGATGTAGCAAGAAGAAAGATCCCTAGCAGACGATCTAATTGCGTTCGTACAGCAGAATTCCTCGCAAATCTGCAGGAACAGGTGTTGAAGAACCCTGGCATTGGAATTCGGGCTTTGTTCGTGGAGTTGCTAACTGTAGTCAAGCCCTGGATAACAAGGGTAGCCAATGGTAGGCCGTATGTATGGCAGCAGGATTCGGCCCCTTGCCACACCTCTGGGAAAAGTCAAAAATGGTTGTCTGAAAATTTCTACGACTTCACCAGTCCAAATGTTTGGCCTCCAAACTCCCCAGACCTTAACCCCATGGATTATTTTGTATGGGGCGCAGTTGAAAAAGACACCAATCGCACTTCCAGTAATACAAAAGCCCAGTTAATGGATAAAATTAAAACAGTTTTTGCGGCCCTTCCCAGGGAGACTGTAGCATCAGCTTGTTCGAGGTTCCGAAGCAGAATTGAAGCTGTGATCGATGCTAATGGTGGTTATTTTGAGTAAATCTTGTTGATAGTATTGTAATTAACTCTGCCTGTAATGTTTTTTTGTCAATTCATTAAATTTAATAGATACAAAGAAGATTTTCTTTTTCCTTACGAAACTGTCAAATTTATCCCGAACACCCTGTATATATATATATATATATATATAAAGTTTTTTTTTTACCTTGGGTATATACTACGTTAAAGATACAAAGCAATTTTATAAGCTAGGTTTTAATCCTTTCCCCAAGTAAGCAAACAGATAAGTTAGTCATGTTTGCGCCTGAACATATTTCAGGTCTGAAGCACCTCGAAGTAAAGGTAGTTTAAGTTCTGATCACTTTCCTTAGTATTGCCCCTAATGCAAAGCATATCCCCTTGCGGAGATGTATGATGCATCCACAGTATTTGCTTTTCGGCAAGGAGGTGCATGCTTGAGTAATTGGTTCTCTAATTGATTCCTGGAGGCTGCCATCGAGCTGGTGTTG
Source organism: Typopeltis vanoorti (assembly GCF_054136105.1). Taxonomy (NCBI): domain Eukaryota; kingdom Metazoa; phylum Arthropoda; class Arachnida; order Uropygi; family Thelyphonidae; genus Typopeltis; species Typopeltis vanoorti. The sequence continues at coordinate 30,449,864 of NC_143572.1, forward strand.
GTTAATAGTACTGTAGTATTTCAGATATGGATCTATAGTGCTCTGCTTTAAGAGCACTATAGATCCATATCATATCAGACATAAACTTATCAGACACCTGCGCCACTTTCAGTTGGCGCGGGTGTCTGATAAGTTTATGTCTATATCCATATGTTGAGGGGGATTTCTCTATTTATGTGTTTCTTATGTGTTTTTATGGCCAGAAGTAGAGACTGATATGAGAGGCTTTCGTCTGAGAGCTCAACTACCTGATCTTAACATTACTTTAAAGGAACTCATAAAATTGTATCAGGATATTAGACTGCACCACCATGCTTTCATCTCTTCTGTCGACCCATAATAATTACCTGTCCTCCATCACTGGGTCTATTTGCCGATGCATACTATTACTATAATCTTTTCCATTCCCTGGTCTACAGCAGCATCCCATTTGAATGGAGTCAGTCTTAAGATAAAGCCTGTACACTTACTACATATTCTGGTTTTCGAAGGAGGATATTGTTTAGAATCAAGTAGAAACATCTCGCATTTAATGGTTTAGCGAAGATTATGAGTTAGTACTGGCACATGATGTTGTTGATGCAGGGAATGATATTATTCATAGGGACATTTACCCATCTTCTTAAAGCCCTTAGCCACGGAAGCGAAGATGAGGGAAGGTAAGAATGCTTTGTGGATCGGGCCAGCTGATTAGCGTGTTTCATAAAGGAACCATATCTTCTTGCATTTAACGATAAGATGCAGAATAACACGATCTTTACTGACAGGCTGTGCACATATTTGGTTTATATGGCTTAGGCCCTAGTATTGTTTTTTCAAACCATGAATTAGAAAGTATACTTCTTGGCTCTGTTAGCGTCTGCAGGAACTTTGAGTTGGTGTTGTGTTTACTGCTATTCTTGAACAGAAGTCTGTAAACAGTAGTTTGTTGTTGCAGATTTACTATTTACAGACAATATGCTAACTGTCTTGTAATACCACGGCGGTTCATCAACAGATGTGCGTTTCTTGTTAGATGGCAAATGTTTATGCGCAGAATGATACTCATGCATGTGTTCATGCTTTTCTGTTTCCTAGGAGATTATTAGGTAGAGAAACATTTTTTAATATAGTTTCCTTATTTTCGTCATCCTCTTTACAGTTTTCGCTGTGTGAATTTATGGCTACACGACTGGTCTATTCTTGAAGGCAGTTTCAGTCAGGTCATTTATTTTTGCATCATGGGAAATAAAGAGACAGTTCTTCCTGATATGTCCTTCACGTGATTTTGCTGAATCGGATATACTTGTATACAGAACGTGTGATTAATTTTATGTCAGTGTTTATGTAATCCACAAATAATTCACTGTTAGCGAAATTCGTAAGCAATTGTGAATTTTTTCCATTGATTGATCCCCATCCTGTTAATATTCCAGGGCTCAACGATAAGCAATGATATGATATGAAACATAAGCGGTGTTTCATATCATTATTTTTGGTGTATAAGTGGTATACCTATCAGTGCTGCTTCTGTATGGTAGAGCCTATATCAATGCCCTTTTGTAGCACTTTGTGATCATAAAGCATGGCTAAATTTATATAGTAGCATGGTTTCAACTATATAAGAAACACTGACGATGTTTTTCTGCTGTTTTAGAAATGACTATTTAATTGTCATGTTCTTCTCAAAAGGGTTGTTTTCTTTATAAGCAAAAATATCACTCGAAGAAAGTTATTCTTATGAGTGATGTTGGTCGCGGATGGCTATGCGACAGAAAATGGGACAATAGCATTCAATTGTTGTACTAAGGATACCGGTAGATGCAATACATTAAATTTTGTGAAGGCATAAAACACACTTTCAAGCACAAACACTACTTTAGAGAATCAAATAGCTGGTGTGCTCGTCTCCTTCCAACAGTAAGGTAATAGAAGGGCCTTGATATTGTACTTCACTTGTAAGTCGAGCTGGCTGTCCAGTTTGCATGTTAGGGATGAATTAATCTTTCCCAGGCGATAATCTGAAGCAAGAGTGAAGATGTTCTCAAAACTGCAAAAAGAATTTAAGTTGTCAAAACAGTCAGGTTGCCTAGGAGTACTGGGAAGAATCGTTAATAATCTTACTAGAAACAAGTTGCTGAATTACAATACTTCAGAGATTTAATAAGGGGAAGCTTGTCGAAAGACGTAAACAGCTTTACGCAACATCTTGGCTCTCTCTTAAGAAAAAAAGAAAAAAAGTGGCCAGCAACAGATAAAGTCTTACGTATAGTAGTCATTGCCGTCTAGTGCAAATCGCAGATCGATTTGTACCGATGTACTCAAATTTCTACCGATGGGTACATAGTTTTTTTTTTTATTACTGAACTTGATATAATATTTATTTATGCGAATGAAATCCAAATTGTATCGAAGGTTTCTGTGGTTTAGCAGTTCATAAGAAAGATTCTGATAATTGGACCACATGTTTATTAAGTTAGATGACATTAAAAAACAATATTTCCAGCACAGAAAAATAGAGAAATGAAGAATTTCATTATTTAACTTTGATCCTCAAAAAAAATAAAAATGGATATGATGATAACACAATAAAAGGAATCCTCAGCACACCTACTACAAGCATCTTACAAAAGCAAGATTTCAAGAACGCAATCACGCTTCCAAACATCAAGAATGTTATAGACAAAATGGCCAAATCACTAAACAAACATAACCAAAGTGGCTTTTCTACCGCTGGAAAAAATTTCAAGATTTCTACATTCCCCAAAACCTCCACATCATCCTTAAAAAAACAGGTGTATATAAAATTCATTGTTTCTGTGGCATCTGCTATGTAGGCCAGACGTGGAGATCAGGGGAAATTCGCATGAACCAACACCAAAAACACGTACAAAAAAAAGAAGAGAACACAAATCAGGCCTAGTATACCATACAACTTCCACCGGCCATAATGTACTCTGGCAAAAAAACAAACATGTCTTACATTGAAATAAATTGTTACATAATAAAATTTAAAGAAGCTGCAAACATGCTTATAATTCCAACGCAATGCATAAAAAACTAGGGCCTAATTCTACACCAAGTTTGGTTAGCATTGATAAAAAATATACTCAAGTCAGACCTCGGACAATGTGAACGTGAACAACAGAACGTGGCAGCATCCAGCATTGTCATTGTTGAATCTTCGCTTTGCACTGAATCTACATTCGGATATTGAATTTAATAGCAGTTATTCGGCTACAACTGTATATAATGAATTATTCTGAGTAATTTCTCATTTCTTGTGTTTAAACATTTAGTTACCTTTGACCCCTTAATAAACATGTGGGCCAATTACCGGAATCTTTCTTATGAAATCCAAACTATCTACATATTACGAAATATATACTGAACGAAAACGTATCATTATTTCTTGGAGCTTAGGAAACATGATACTTAAGCATAATTTTAATCTCCCTAAAATACTGGGTTATCTCCAATGCATAAAAGATTACTGTCAGGTTTCGGTTTTCGTTGAATATGGCTTACGTTCTTCTTTCCTTGTTAGAATAATATTCAAGGTAAAACTTGATGTGTTGTTTACTGCGTAATATCCACATGAGGTGTTGCTCAATTTCGGTGATTGACGGGTGCTGTTAATCTCTTCTGCGTTTAAGTAATAAGCAGCAGTTAACGACCTTGAAAGCAATTAATACGAAGCATTGTTTCAGTGCCTCTTATTTATATGAATAAATATGTGTTGAATTCTTGGCTGTGCATGTGAGTGAGTGCATGGGCCAGAGGTGGTGTCACTAGCATAGATGATAATTACTTTGTTTGCGGTAAACGTCAGATATGAGCATTCCAAGAACTTGGGATATTATAGAGGAGAAAAAGATGCGTGCAGTCGTCTCCACTGTATGTCTTCATCTTTGTGGGAGTATGAATGTTAGCTGCACTTGTAACTAGTGAGGTTGGATACAAAGACGTAAGTGGTCTAATTTTTTAAATTCGGTACAAAGAAGTGAGAGTCAGTTTGTTTGCCTCAGGAGTTTTCTGGAGTAGATATTTGAAGTTCCACCGCAGGTTCTAGATCCGTGAAGGCGAAGCCAGTTATGGGAATGATTATATTTTTGCTTGAGAGAAATGGCTCTGTAAGCACAGTTGATTGTGTGGATCCAATCAGTGTATGATGAGATTATGTACTTTTTCCAGCGGTCCTGTAGAAGATTTCGGTGAAATGAAGATCGATTTGGGATGTGAAAACGTAGCACTGACTACTTGAAAGATTGTTGATTGTGGTCCTCCGGGGAAGGCACCTAGAATGTGTTCGAGAGTTATTGCATAAGTTTTTTTATGAGAATGATGGTCCTGAAAAATGTAATTTTGGTTTCAAGTGGAGTAGTTCCTGAAAACAAAACAAAACCACATCTTCAATGTAATTTGCCCCTTAGTAACAGCTGGGTTCATTCTGTAGAATACGTAGGATTGTATTTTGAATGATGGAACATGTTTTCAGGGGAATGCATTAATTTTATGAAGAATTTCGTGGTGAATTCGTAAGCATGTTTGTCCCTTATAAGATCATATACATTCGACTGGAGAGTTCGTTTAGACTTCTGTATCTCTCACCACAACATGCGAGTAATTTGGGCAGGATTTAGTTTGATAACAGATGCTTGTTCCTGCATAGTCTACGTGCTTTCTAGATTATTTTTTCTTCATCATATATTATGATGGTGTAAAGAATCAGTAGGTTTGAAATTGCATTGGAAATGATTATCTGTGTGTAGTAATTAGTGATGTTAAATGCCGATTTGAAAGTCTTCTTCGTCTCCCCTTCTTCAGAATGAGGTGCAATTGAGGTGAAGCACAGCGTAAGCGCCTTGAAGTAACTTTCTTACAGTATTATAAGAAAACGCGGTTCTAGCTGATCCAAGAAGACGTCGAGAAACTATTTTCCGATTCTATGGTATTATACTTTGGAAAATGTTTGAATGCAGTTTTGAGTTCTTCTGGCGAGATTGGTTTTCTACTCTGTTCTTATCTTTTGTAGAAATTCTCCTCCTCCCTCCCCACTCTTAGATGCACTTTTAAGTGATTCCAGTCGAGCGCTGTGTTATATTGTGCTGTAATGGTTCAGAAATTAGTTTATTTAGATCTTCTTTAATGAGATCAGAGCTGAGGGGAGCTTTCCATATAACTTTAATGAAAGCTGTGAACCAACTAGCACTTCCGGCCAAATGTCTCCATCTCATATTTATTTAGTACACTCGTCAATAGGCTCTACTGGATACTGACCGAACGAGGATGGGTGAGAATATTTGGGACATTCCGACAAAGCAGTATTCTGTGTTAGCTAAAATCAGAACCAAACATTATGATACAAAATGGTGAAATTTCATGTTAGGTGGTGGTGGTCACCTCTTACAATAAGGTCTCATATTCAAGTCAGGTTTAGGATTAACAGTGAAAATAAAAAGTCAGCTATTAGAACAAACACGTCAGCACCTTCAAAATAAGCAGTATCAAGGCAACAATAAAGTATCAAGAATAACAAAAGTGGTTTAGGCTATATTATCGTTCAGATAATATAGCTTAAACCATTGGTTCAGAGCATATGGGGAATGTGAAATTGGAAGTGATCATCACTTAGTTTTAAGTAGGATAAAAATGAATATCGTACTGAAAGGAAAATATGCAAGAAAGTTTCAAAAAGAGAATTAAAGCTGATCAGTTTTTAAAGATGAACTGTAGAAATATTGTTGAGGAAAAAAAGGCAAAATTTCCAAAACAAGAGCAAACCTTGGACAAACTCTGACGATAACATTCATCCCATTACAGAGGCATGAACTCTATGGTGTACAAGAAGTTGGCATAAAAAGAAAGCAAATCGAACTCCCCGGTGAGAAAGGAGGCAAATGCACCAAGAATATGCTACAAAAAATGTAAGATAGCTACTTTCCTGTAATAGTAACTTAACAAAAGTAAGACTGGTAAGAATATTAAACATAAATATTAGGAAAGTAACAACATTTTCCTAAGTTACTGAAGAAGAAATGAGAAAATAAAAAGAATTGAAGATGATCAAGTGACATAAGAACTAGCGCTAAAGATATTTTGAAAAATCAGAGTAATTCTTCATGTATCACCAAACTGGGAGGGGTTCGAAGCCTATAATACATCAAAACTGGGAGGGGGGAAAGGAGTATTTTACGTTTATTATTATTTTTATTTATTTATTTTTATTTTATTTTTATTTATTGTCCGAAAAACCTGCACTAGGGCATAACGTGGATTTTTTAAGTCGCTTCAAGGTGCCAGTAAGGGAAGTTATCTTTTGCACGACGATGATTCGTCTCTGACCTAAATGCTATCAGAAAACATCGTCCTCTCCTGGATGCAAACCGGTAGCCTGGTTGGATAGAGAGCAGACACGTTAGCTCTCAGCCAACAGGAACAGACTTTTAATTTGATTCTCACAAAAGTAATTTATTTTTTATAACATATAGTGCATTTGTATGGGTGGGATAAGGAAATTTTTCTCTGCTTTTATTTATTTTTTTTTTTATTTCGGTTTATTCTTCTATAAAGATAAACCTTTCTGTATAGAACAAATACGAAATTTTTTTTTCAATCCACTTCAGGAAGCCAATAAGAGAGTAGTCAGTTCATCTCTCACCTGAACACAATCATAAATATCCAGTCCACAGCGGAATTCGAACCCCAAGTCTGCTCGCTGGAGCACTGACCACCGGGAAAATCGGAAGTCATCCAATTACTTTGAAAGATTGTGAAATGAAACAAGCAGTGACAGTCATGAAGAATTCTGATCAGAAGTACACTGCTTGGAAATAAGTCAACGGACACCCCCAGTGGCCAAGGTGCATCGTGCCATGTAATAAGTGACGTGTTTGTATCTGCTATAACTGGGGGAATATGATGCTCCAAGTAGGTGCAACTAGTTCCAAGCGAAATGGCTAAGAGAAGGTGCTGCATTTTATTAAGGTTGGTCCCATGGCTGTTTCTTCTTCACACTGTAGTGTCCTTTGACTTCTTTGTAAGCAGTGTATATATCATTACATGCTGTAGAAAAGATCTTAGCTACTGAGAGGGCCTCCCTAGGTTGACAGGTGGAGAGGTAGGCGCCAGACTAAGAGAGATAGCCTGGTCTTCCCTTATGAAATCCCACCTTCCAACATTTCAAGTTGGGGGTAAGTTTGATTTACCTTACCAAGTAAAAAAATGTCTACAATTCAGAAAATTCATCTGACAGGATTAGCAGGTAGAATAATAATATTTAGCAAATAAAACCATAAATGAAATAAACATTAAATTAGAAAAAGCAGAAAACATACACTAAAATAAATAATTCCAAATGAAACTCCCTAATAATAAATTATATCACAGCTTACCTAATTTAAACATGTTTGAAATTTCTCGACAAATAAAATAGATGCCTTTCTACCTCAGACTCGCAACAGAATACCTGACTGTGATAGGTGACATAAATAAATAAATATTAAGAAAAAAAAATACAGTACTTAGACACGTCTTATGTATGTAACCTACCTCCATCTATACGGGCACAATGGAAGAAAACAGATCCACTTCGTCTTGTGCTGAACATATATTCAGACTAGAACTCTACCTATACCGCCGCCGTCATGTCCTGTAAAACAGCAGACCAGTATACCTTGCTACAAGCTGCATTAAACATTAAAACGAACTAGATCTACAAGACAATTGGAAAGTATTATAAATGTGCATAACAATTCTATTGATATTATGCATATTAAACTTAACTTGAGTTTTACAAAATATATAACAAAGCAATAAAGAAAACAAAATAACACTCAGCATACTTATAGATATACAAAACTAAAAACGTCTGTGGAAACGATGCATATCCCTCCGCCTGAAAATACAATTTTACAAATACAGTACAAATGAAACTGAATCAACTTCCTCCACAGGTTAGAAATCCAAAACAAAGTACTATAGAAACAAACTAAATATACTTCTGAACGACCTAAAGGAAACCCAGCATCTGATCAACGATCGGATTACAGACATAAAGTCACTGCCTCTTAAACCATTAAAATACCTCTTTGCACATGCGAGACCAAATCCATCAGACCGCTGTTAATTATTTTACTTTGTGAACTTCATTTGACAACTATAGGAAACAATCTCCATCTGAAAAGCACTATATCACTAGGACTACGCAGGCATTTATTTTCCAACGATAACAAGAAAGTAATTCAACTTTTGCTTTATCATTTAAAGCATTAAAGACAAGGGCCACTGGTTTCGACCTTTATTGAGGTCTCGTCAGTGGGAGCCAGACCCAAAAATGCCAAGGTTGAAGTAATGCAGAGCTTATAAATTTTAACTAAACAAGTTGCCACAAAGTGCTTTGACCTTATTAAATAAAAATCTCAGGATGAGAGTAAGATGTAGAAAGTTTTTTTACCTTGGGTATATACAATGTTAAAGATACCAAGCAATGTCGTAAGCTAGATTTTTATTATTCAATTGGCCCTTGCCTTTAATGCATAGCATCATACATCTCCTCAAGTGGATGTGCTTTGCATTAGAGGAAATATTAAGGAAAGTGATCAGAACTTAATCCACCTTTACTACGAATTGCCTCAGACCTGAACTATGTTCAGGCGCAAACTTGACTTACTTGTCTGTTTGCTTACTTGGGGAAAAGGATTGAAACCTAGCTTATAAAATTGCTTGGTATCTTATATAATCACGTGCAAGAAAGAAAGAAAATAATCACGTGCCCTTTATTTTCAAAAAATACACACTAAGAAAGTACATCACACTTAGTAACATAAAAACATAAACCGCACTTCATTTTGAAATCTCTACTCAATGAAAAAGAAAATCGCATTTTCTTTTTATTATTATTCTTAGTATCATCATGTGGCATTTTCTTTTAGTACAAAGAAATCAACACATATTTGGAAAAATATTTACCTCTAGTTTAGATAGGTGTAAAAATAGCTATAATAGGTGTAAAGTAGCTATAATTTTACAATTTTATACTGAAATGTATGTGAATGCTCCTAAGTGATTTACGTTTGTAACAATTGTATCTTGTGGTTTTGAAAATAAAAGCTGAACACTTATGCAACACATATGCACCATTTTTTTTAAATTCAAATATTTCTTTGTTTCTTAAATAACTGCATCAAATTAATTTATAAGTTTTCGATAATAAAAGTGAATTGTGATTATTATAAATTAAGAAATTATTTTGACATAAAAAGAATTATCAGTATTTCTATTTAGGATATATTTGAAAAGAAAACAAGAGATTGCTAATGTATTATGCACTACTGCTTGTGGTTCTTTAGTGTGACTTTTTAAACAAGTGATCTTTCTTTTTCAGTAACATTGGAATATTCTAAGTTTTTAGTTTTTACTTCTAGCTTAGTGGATTATTGTCTACCAGTAAAAGTCGTCATATTAGGATGAAAAAAAAAATTAACACCACTAAACTTTCTTTTTTGTTGCATACATGCAAACGGTTTTTATATGGCGAATCTGTAGAATATAATTTCTGAAACTGATAATAATGTCAACAGACAGCTGAGTAAATTATTGTAGATTGCCAAGAAATAGTCCGAAATTTGAAGTATCTGCTTCGGCGGATACAACAATATTATTGGCTTACTTCTTTTATCAAAGCAAAATTTAGTAATAGATATTGAATCCTGTATGTGAAAACTTTCAATCCTGTAGATAATTAGACAGAGTAGTTATTCATAATTAAGTTCCAGGAGTTCCATCCTGAAATAAAAAATTTGTTAAGACATAAAAAATAAATGTAAATAAAAAATAAAAATAAATATTTAAAAAATGCATACATATTTTTTTTTCATTTGCAAACCTTATGTTAAATTTTGTATCTACTTACCTCAGTGTGAATTAACTACACATTCACTATGTGTTTAGCAATCAACAAAAATCAATCAGCGAGAAAAACTTGCAGTTCTTGCTAAATGCTATTAAAACTCGCAGTATTTATTACAATATATTTGCAATATATTTGGTGCATATCCACATTTAATAAACGCTAATATTAAAATTTGCATTTATTTTATTTTTTTCTACTCAATTCGGCGCCCCTTGAAGCAGGCGCCCCAATGTGATGCATTGTCTGCTTACTGTTTTAAGCCCGCCCTGACAACAGTATCAGTAATGTGGGAATTTGACAAGGAAAATATTGATCGAAGTGTGTCAGTAGCTCAGTCGATGTGGAAGATGCCCTTCTGTAGGAAAGGCTTGGTTTCGGATCCCATTTATGACATAAAATAACTTTATCATGGCTGTTTAATGAAGGTGCGATAGCCAGTCTCGTAATGGTGCTGGAACGATTTTTCCCTCCGTGAAACTGGGTCTTTCGTCCCTCCCATCTCAAAAAAAAAAAAGGAAAGAAAAAAGGAAACTGGTTTTGTAGACACCCTCGGTTTACACATACAAAACATACTAGAGGCTTAGGGCTAAGGATATTCTGACAATATAAAAAAGTGTACTTGCCAAGGTCTGTCCCCCCCCAATATTTATAATGATATGGTCCAACAATTCATAGATTTTATCAAGTAACAAGTGGTATGTAGAACATTTCCTTTGTCTAACAACCATTCCAAGAAAATGTCAATGAATAATAACAGGTAGAACAATAAAAACAACATTGATTTTTTGGGAGAAACATAATTTGTTATTTAATTTTTTACTGAAATGACCCAAACATACTATGTAGATTCTTCTGCGTTTCTTAAAGTTAAAAATATATTTATAAAGCTGATTTTATGAAATAAAAATCATTTGTGTTATCCAGCCTGCAGCTATTCACAAGCTAGCAAAATCTTCTCGCCACGGGAGAGTTAGGCCAGCATTTTTCCTGAGTCCTGAATCTTATGATTAAGGACATACTAAAAGTCATTGAAGAAACAGAAGAAGAATACTGGGTGAACAATAAATTAGCGAAATATACCACTCTTGGATTTAATAATGACATCACAGTTTTAGTAATATGCGTTATTTCAATGAATCAAACATACAACGCTGTGATTTCTTATTATAGATCTGATAATCTTTACAAATTGCCATGTGGATGTCACTTTCAGCTTTTCATTTATGTCACCTCAGTGGAATATCAATGATATTCAGAGTCATGGACACTTCGCAACTATACCAGTCTTGACATGTAAAAAAGTCAAGGCTAGTTGGTTGCTTTTGTCTATTTTAAGATTAACGTTACAATAGATATTGATAATTTGTATAGTTTACTGCAAGCTCACACTTTCTCATTAATTTGTGCATTCAGTCAATGAATATTTTTTTTTATTATGCTGACTTATTTTTAAAAATTTTATGTGAAAAATAGTTCATAACGGAAGCTGAATTTTAACCACTCTTTCGCCATCTAATTACAAGTAACAACGCTCATGTTATCTGGTCAGTTGGTACGATTAGAAAATAGCTGTTAATTTCAAAGAAACAAAGTATTCCTTTAAAGAAACATATTTCACCCTGAAATGACGGTTTTGTTTTTGCATTTGTGTTTAAAAAGTTCCAAAATTCTTCCCAGTATTTTTACTTATTTTTTTTTATCAAAGTTGATAAATTAAAATTTATTCTCTATGTCATTAAACTGCGTCTATAGAGGGAAAGTGATGTGAACTATTTCTTGCAGAAAATAAGACATACCTACGTTTGCTCATGCAAATGACTGATAGCAAAGGCGGTGACGGTTAGAGAAATGGTTACTAAAGGTCTTGAAGATCTTTAAAACATTGTGCACTACAAGGTTTGGCAAATGAAAAACAGAAATTAAGCGTATTATCATCAGCAGCAAATCTATGAATAGGATTTGCGGTCAGTGAGAGAATGTCATTGACGTAGCGGAGGAATAGAGTGAGTGAAAATGCAGAGCCAGTCCTGAGGTGCTTCGGCCTTAGTGAAAAACTAAGGCCGAAAAAAAATGAAAGTAGTCTATAACGGCATTTATTTCCAGGCTAAAAATAAAGTTATTGAGCCAATGGAGTTATGATGAAATTCTCAAATCAGCTGATGGCCATCTCCGTGTGGTGAAGAAATTCTCTTTTGATGATTTGCTCCATGATTACTGAAATTAACCAAATTATTAGAATCCCACCAGTGAATGGCTTTCAGGTTAGGAATTTAAGATACGGGGTGGTCTGAAACGTTCTCGGCCTCGACAATAGATAACACTATCAGCAAAACGTTTTTTTTTTTTTTTTTTGAGTTGGTACATCCTTCGTAAACATCCTTGTGAAATTGCAAGTCATTCTATAAGTAGTTTGTTTTATACAGCTGTCTGAAGCAAAAGTGTTGTCTGTATCCCTTGAAATGGATAAAATTGAGTATCGTGCGGTTATAAAATTCTTTGAAAAAGAAGATTTAATGCCAAAAGAAATTCATTGGAAGTTCATAAAAGTTTATGCGTACTCTTCTCCTTTGTTTCGACAATTAAGAAATGGACTGACAAGTGGTCAAATTGCGTGAAATTGCTGAGACTATAGGTATTTCAAAATTTCCTATTCAAAAGAGCTTGTAGGATATATTTTTCATGAAGAATTGCAATTGAAAAAGCTTTGTGCAAGATGGGTGCCGCGCTTGCTCGTAGCAGATCAAAAACGCACTCGCACGAAAATCTCTGAACATGCTTGGAGCGTTTTAACATGAATAAAACCGATTTTGTGACTCGAATGTTTACTATGGATGATACTTGACTTCACCTTAACACACCAGAATCAAAACAGCAGTCAAAACAATAGACAAAAGACGGTTGTTTAACGCCAAAGAAGACAAAGTCGGTTCCATCAGAAGTACAGTCATGGCACGGTGTTTTGGGATGCTAAAGACGTTTTTTTATTCTCTTGAAAAGGGTAAAACAGTAACCGGTGAATATTATTCCGATCTTTAACCAGACTAGACGAAAACATTCGTGAGAAAACACCTGCTTTGCAGAATAAATTTCATCTTTCATCAGGACAATGCACCTGCCCACAAAAGTGTTTTGGCAATGGGAAAATTACGGGCTATATGAACTGTTGGAACATCCACCCTGTTCCCCCAGATTTGACTTCTTCTGACTTCTATCTCTTCCTAAAACTAAAACTCTTCCACACTGGTCCGAGTTTTTCTTCGAATCAAGAGGTGATTGCTGCTATAGAAGGGTATTTTGCAGATCATAACGAGAACCACTACAGGGACGGAATAATGGCACTGGAGCATCGCTGGAATAAATTAGTCTTAAAAAATATTATGTTGAAAAATAAAAGGAATTTTAAAATTATAAATTCGTTTTTTCATTGTTAGGCTGAGAACTTTTCAGTTCACCCTCGTAATACTAGAATATTTTCTGGAGGTTTTATTAATCTGTAAAGCGCAAGGTTTGTAAAATGAGAGCGAAACATTCATTGCTGTCATTATAGTACTATAGTTAACAAAATTCTGTTTAAATTTGCAACCAGCATAAGTAAAGAAAACAAAAACAAAACAGAGCCCCAAGCCTTGTGGAATTCCTAGGATTGATTTAAAAATTTGAGGATAAAATCTATTATACATTACTGGAAATGATCCTGTCGATATATCTAATAATGAATCCAGAAGTTAGAAGTTAAAAAAACGTGTGTGTGTATATATAATTCATTTTTATGTTCATAATTAAAAAGGTTAATTTTAGATTTATAGAATTAACTGATTTATTCTCCCCTGAATGGAAAAAATAAACTAGAAAACAAAATAGAGTTATCTTTTTTTTCACCTCCATAGTAACTGGAAAAGTTAATGATTTCATAAACTGGAATTCTGGAAGACTTATTGGAGACAACGTTGAGATGGTTTGGTCATGTGACGAGGAGGGAGGACGAATATGTGAGAAGAGAGGTCTAGCAGATGGTTGTACAGGGGAGGAGGAAGCCGGAGCGACCAAAGGGATGGGGGAAGTTGGTAGTGGAGGATCTGAGGATGAAGAACTTGGATGTGGTTACAGCCCAAGACAGGAGAATGTGTAGAAGACTCATTTGAAACAGCGACCCTACTTGAGTGGAATAAACTGCAGAATAAGAAGTCAAGTTTGTTGTCATTTCCCAATTATGTCACAGCATGTACTAAAAAGAGCCAAATATGAATCAAAAATAAAAATGTTATATTACCCTCTTCGTTATTTGTGACAATTATTGTGGTATTATCCCTTTTCAAATAGGAATGCATTCAAATTTAATTACAAAAAATAACATGAATACAACAGGTGAAGTGGTTTCTATGAACATGAGTGTAATAGTGATCTCTTATAATACATGTTGAAAACAAAATCTCATCTCATGAAATAGCCTCTCAATTCTCTTTTTAAAAGCATATTTTGTGGTTCTTCTTCTCTCCCATTGTCCGAAATGGACTGTTGTGTCATTCATGGCTGGTAGATGATGTTCTTTGTTATCCTCCTCCTCCAATCATCTCGGTCTCTTGTTCTTGATGTCAGTTGAGAAAGGGAGGAATTTGTCCATTTTGTGATGTTGTCAGTCCATTTTAATCGAGGTCGGCCCCTAATCCTTGATCCCGGAATGATTCCTTCTAGTGTTTGCCTTGGAATGCCATTAACCCTCATCACATTTCCGAACCATTTCATCCGTCTTCTTCTGATGACAGTCAGAATATTTTCCCATTTTTTCCCGTCTATTAAATTAATCAGTTTCCGAACATTATCATTGGTTTCGTGAGCAGTATAGGGAATTCTCAAGAGTCTTCTGTAAGTTTTCATTTCAAAAGACAGGAGTCTCCTCTCATCTTCCCTCAATAAAGTCCAGACCTCACAGCCATACAAGAGGATAGAATTCACCAAAGTGTCAATTAGTCTTAGTCTGGTTGTGATTGCTATTCTGTTATCTCTCCATAATGGTTTTAACTTTTGTAGGGCCACAGTTCCTTAGCAATTCGGTATTTAATGTCGATTTTGGAGCGACCTTCTTGACTCAGCCTGCTTCCTAGATAAGTGAACTTGTTTACATTCTCAATTTGTTTATTGCAGATTTGTATCTTTAAGGGTTCAATGTTTGATTTTGAGGTTATCATTGCTTTCGTTTTTTGCAAGTTTATGTAAAATGCATATTTTTTAATGTTCCGAAAATGCGGTTGGTTATCTCTTTTAATTCTTCTTCATTTTCTGCCAGAAGATTGATATCGTCTGCAAAACATAAGTTGTTTATTCTTAGTCCGCCAACTACTGTTCCAGTGTCATATTCATGGAGAGCTTCATCTATGACATATTCCAGAAAACGATTAAAAACAAGAGAGGACAAGATGCATCCATGTCTTACACCCCCCCCCCCCCCCGTTCTACCCGGAACGGTTCACTGCTGTAAATTTTAATTTCAATTCTCATATGAGATGAGGAGTAAAGATATTTAATAATCCTAATGATTTTATTGTCTATACCATAATATCCTAAAATTTTCCATAATGCCTCATGCCATATTGAGTCAAAAGCTTTTTGAAGGTCTAAAAAGTTGTGACAAATTATTTCGTTAGTTCTATGTATTTTTCACCTACTATGTGTATTGTAAAAATATGGTCGATTGTACTTCTGGACTTCCAGAAACCTGCTTGTTCATCTGATAGTCTTTTTTCTATTTCATTTTCGATTCTTGACAATAATATTTTTAACAGGATTCTGCTTGGATGGCTAATAAGCCTTATTGTTCTCTAGTTGCTATATTTATTGCTGTTTCCCTTTTTAGGAATAGGTACAAGGACAGAAGTCTGCCAATCAGAAGGCCAAGTCTCTGTGTTCCATACATCCTGAAATAAATTTAGCAAGGTGTCTATGATGATGTCATCTCCTTTACGTATCAGTTCCATTGTAACACCATCAATTCCCGGTGATTTCCCTATTTTTGAGGAGCCAACTGTTGCAATGACTTTTTCTTTTAATATCGGGTAATCTATTTTCTCCGAACCTCCTGGCAAAATTCCGTCCAAAATATCGTCAGTCAATTGGGGGTCCTTTTGAAAAAGCTTGGTTACGTAACATTTCCATCTATCAACTATTTTCTGGTTATCCATGATAAGAGTTCCATCTTCATCTTCTATACTCCAATTAATTGCAGTAAAAGGTTTGGTTAATTTATTGATAATTTGAAAAGCACTTTTAGGATTATTTTTATTTAGGTCCTCTTCTATGTTTTTGCATTCATCTACTATACAAAGGTTTCTAGCATGTTTGACTTCTTTTTTAATAATCTTGGTAATATTTTTATACTGTTATCTATTGTCACCCCTATTAATATGAGATTTCAAATTTCTTCTTTCATCGCATAGGTCCAAAATATTTTTGGTTATCCATTGGTTTATTAACTTTCCTTTTGTATCTAAGAATTTCTTCAGCTGTTTCAGTTATCTTTTGTGAGAAGTATTTGGTTTTAGATTCGATATTATTATATTTTTTGAAGCTTGTGTCAAAAAGTTCTTTTATTTTCTGTATATATAATGTATTGATTTGGGGGTCTTTTAATTTTTCTATATTATATCTTTTATGAGTTGATTTTGTAGGTAACATTTCCCTCATTTTCATATTCACAGCTGTGATAACCATATTGATCTGGTTCTTGTGAGGTTGATATTTTGTGGTTACTGACTTTTAATTCGCTATTCCTAGGTATTCAAAAGATTTGTGAGAAAATTCTTTATTTCACTTGGAAACTACCAGGGAGTTACGGCCATAGTGTGAACCATAGTGTATATTATATACAGAAAAAAATTACAATGTTATTTTTACATATAATTTACAACTAGAAAGTCAGTTTCTCTAATAGCAAACTGGTCACTAGTTGAATATACGAAGAAATCAGTAATGATGATAGCTTTAATTATTCTATTTTGTATTCGTATCAAAGGAAGCATATTGTTGTAGTAAACGTCACCCCAACAGATTACAATGAAGAATTTACTCAAGAATCGCATAAGAATCTTAAAAATTCTGCATTTACAAATTTTAACAAGATATAACCTGTTTTTTATGTTATCTTTATTTATATCCTGTTAATCGATCCGCTACTTATTAAAAATGAGATGTGGGAGTTCTATTTCAGACTGGAGTCGATAGGGAGGCACAAATACATTTTTGGGGGGGGGGGGCTAAGCTACAGTTACTCTTTTGGATATCACTACGTTTCGTGTCCTGCAATTTTACAGTTATATTATGATCTAGCTTATCTGTTAAAGTATATACATTTATTTTATTTCTATTAATTTCCAGCTTATTATCGCTAAATCACTTGCTTAGTTTCAACATATCATGGTTGACCCAGTACATTTATATGAAAATACATAAAGTTTGCTGCTTTTTTATTATTTACATTTATATTTCGATAATCTTTATGTTGTGTATTTAATATAGATATTTTACAACGTATAATTAGTTTTAATAATATTGATACTAATAATAATTTAATATCAATATCAAAGTTTGTTAGTATACAGCGTATATACTCTTAAATCATCATCGATACATTTCAACAGATTCAAAAATTCAGTATACCAAGTACTGACTAAATTCATTTTTGATAAATTTGTTTGTTTGTTCGGGTGACGGTTCTACTATCTTCTTCGAAGATTCTTCTAAGCATATCTGAGGAAGTAATAGATGATAGTGGTTTCGTGGTTTTGTTTCAGACTTACTGCGAGCCTGTTTTAACTGCTTTAATTGTTTTAACTACATTTAACTGTTTATATGTATATTCTTGGAAACATATATAAAGATATATATAAGTTTTTTTTTTGTGGTTAATGTGTACACGACCACAGACAACCGCTGCACGCTCAAGGTTTAACCTTTTTGAAGGATGGGGGTTTGGAAAGTTCGTGTTTGTGTCCTTGTATTGGTATTTGAGAGAAATGCGTTATAGTTTTATTTGAGTAATTTCCGCTCTAATTTTCCGTGTCGCTATCACATCTATACAAAGACGGTTTGAGCTCTTGTAGGTCCCTTTCTCTTGTCGAATGGCAGTTTATTATTCATGTCAGGTATGTAGACGTTTCTGGTGGCTTTTCCATAGTGATTATCATATTTATATGTTATATAGTTCGTTGGCTGTGGTCTTGTTATCTGACATGCTGTTCTTGTCACTCTGTAAGCTGGTTTTATAACTGAAGTAATGTTTTATAATGACTGTGTACTGGCATAAATGTTTCACTTTAAATACTATCAAGTTAGTGTTATACTAAGAGGGATTATCTAGGTAAGTATTCGTGGCAGTAGAGGTAAGATTAACATATTAATGTTGAGATCTCCTATTAGAATAAAGCGGTCTGTTGTGCGAGTGGTCATATCGTTTATCCAGATTTCTAGTTCGCGTAGGATATTCTGAGAGGTTTTTTTTTTTTTTGAAAATGAAAATTGTTAATATTGTATACATGTGACTGTATCATTTGTAGAAATTTCATTAGAATTAGTAGGTCTGTGTCAGTATGAGTTAAGCAGTGCTGTTGGAATAAGCAAGTGTTTCTTTAGACTTCTTATGTTAGTATGTAAAATGTCGAATTCAGGGATTGTCTTTTCAAAGGTTCAGCGTCTCGTTAACAGTAGCGTGTGAGAGTTCTGCATGAACATTTTCACCTGCATGTAGGATACTTACAGTTACATTTTATTGGGGGCGGGGGAGGTATTGCCATGTTATACAGGCAGATGGGTTAGATCAGAAGCAGGTGCATATACTCGACTCTGATCCTCTTTTCGCATAAATATATATGATATATAGTCCACATGAATTTATATATTTTTTTGTTTCTGTTTTCGTCTTTCTAGATTGAAATAGTAGGTCCTTGTAGTATGGGGTCCAATGGTTTATTACATATATCGGTGATGCTGAGTGCTGTAGGTTAACTATTGCTGTTGTTGGCTACCTTTTTTTTTTTTTTTGCATGCAATAAACATACGCTCTCTCAGATTTCTGCTGCTTAGATGTGCAATTACTGGTGCTGGTTTATCTTTGCTGCGTTGCAATCCACGAATATCTGAAGTGTTATCTGTTGCTGTCACAGGAATTCCAACTTCGGCGGCTACCTTTTGCATTAGGATAGAAAAGTCTTCTACCTTGTCACTTGGAATTCCTTCTACAGATAATTCTTGTTCCCTTTCGTTTTGTATCATATGTTAAATCTCTATTTTTAGGATGGTTACTTCACTTCTAAACTCCGTTTTTTCTCTTTATAAGTTTTCCTACGTGTCTATCACTTCCGTTAATTTGCCTTTTATGGCTGGAACTGTTCCCAATACTTCTCCTGCACTCTCGTTATTGAACTTTAAATACTCTTCATATGCTTGGCATTTTTGTTTTTGTTTATTTCTTCCAAGTATGAGTTTAGCAAATTTTGTGCCATACTTTTGATCGCGTCTATGTTACTTGCATAAATTAAGTGAGGAATTGACTTACCTTGTTTGTTTTCACTGCTTTCGATGGATTACTAATCTGCAGCTTTGTCACAGAAATTAGTAAATTTTGCTAATTTATGTGACAAAGTTGGTGTAAAAATCAGTAATAAAAAAGACTAAAACTACGAAATAGGCAAAAAAAAAAGGGAAAAAAAAAAGAATAGTGTGCACCTCATCGATGGTGCACACTACTCTATTCCGCTAGACATCTCACTGTCTACCCCCCTGCTAGCAAATTCTTTGACTACTTAGAACGATACTTAGAACCACAACGCCATCTACTGCCAACAACAGTATTATTATCTGAAAATATGCACTTGGAGAAAATGGACAGGATCTTTCAGCAGTAAAGTTGATTGCTGTTTACACTTTATTATTATTTATTTATTTATTTTATATATTATTCATTGTTTGCTTCATCAAGGGAATTTCATTAATTTTTTTCATAGATTAGCAGAACGTTCTGAGAATTCTGATAAGATACTTTACCGTTTGGCTTTCAAGATACTTTACCGTTTAGTCTATAGATGGCACCACAGTCAAGAATGATTCGTACATTATATCTATCATTGGTATTTTATAAAATTAGTTTCGTTTTAACTACAGTAAAATATCAATTATATATGGTAATTGTATATGGTCCGGATAAGTGAAAAACACGGTTAATCCAAATTATGTTTTATTAGATTAAATGCATAAAAAGCCTATTAAAACATAAGAAAACATTATTCTGGTATGTAAATACAAAACTAAACATTTTTATACTTAATTAGATAGAAAGGATGTGAGTTTTGTTTGTTTTACTTGTAGTATTATATTTTGTTTTATTTTTCTTTTATTCGTCGACAGATTTGTAAAACTTCAATGTGATGAACACAATCAAGATTTTCCACGAATTTAAAAAAATGTTTCTGCAGCTGTTGGGGGGAGGGGCTTCGTTTGAACTAACTTTGTAAGCTGGCTATAGTTCACCATTGTCGTCGTCGGGAGCAACCCATTGTCCTTCAGACTTCTAGCAGAGTTTGATTTACCCACTATGGTTAAATTAAATTTGTCTTTCCCTGAATTGTTTGAGGAGCAGGGAACATCAAGGAAATTCTGTCTTTGATTTTTCTTGTATAGACGTTAATGGATGGCCACTGCTCGACTGTGCCTCTCTAAACTATTTTAACCAACCAGAGGAAAATTTAAATGTCCCGACATGTCTAATTTTTCCTAAAAAATATGTTGCCTTATTTAAAATCAGTGGTCCTGATATTGGAGTTCCTTCAGCGCATTTTAAAAAACCACTTTATCATTACACCATCTACATTAGTTGTTCATTTATATAAGCTTTGAGCGATTTTCTTTGAGAAGCGCAAGCAAATATACCACATTAAGAACAAATTTGTCTAAACTTGGTTGATTTTTAATTATATTCCGTATGTTTGCTGGCCAATACCAAATTTGGTTGCAAGTGATGGAACATTTTCACTTTTTCACATCTTTTAATAATATTTAATTTAATTTCCTCTGTTGAAGCAACTACTTTTCTTTTCCTCAAGATTTTATGAGTTGAAATACTAGATAAATTTGTTTTTACTAGACGAGCACACAAGCTTTCGTAATATTTTACTGACAAAAGAGACTAAATTAAATCCGTAATACACTTGATTGCGCACCCTAACGGCAGACTGAGAAACCTAACAATAATCTCAAATATGTTCTAATAGAAAAATGATGAAATATTGTTTAATTATGATGCAATGTTATTTAAAATACACAGTAATATCGTCTGTTATTATTCGACTCTACTTCCATAGAGAATTTAAGAACATGAAAGTTTTATGTATTACAGAGGACTACGGCTAATCCGACCCAATAGATAATTGAGCTTAGTATAGTCATTATTTTAACGTATTTATCACGGTTTTCAGCAAACATTTCATTACAAAAAGAGCCTGAGATGTACAATTTTCTTCTCTCCCTGAGATATTCAGTAGAAATATGAATATTCGTTACTCGCAATTGAATCGACATAAAGAAATATATCAAATGAATGAACATAATTTAATTTTTTTAAATAATAAAAAATAAACTTTTAAATAATTTTAAAAAGATTTAAAATAAATTTTAAACAATTAGTTTAAATAAAAAATAAATTAAAAATAAAAAGTATTATATATATATAAATATATATATATATATATATATATATATTTCAACTATATGCTCACAGAGTTTTAATTATTTCGCTTTATATTTAACATTTCAAAAGTGTTTACGTGTAATGGATAAGCAGTTGCAAATGGACACTCAGCTCGGCTTAATTCCATTTTAAAGAAACTTAAATGCAGTGAGAAATCAATTCTTGGCAATCATACACCGAATACATATAATATATACCTACTTTCCCGGCGAATTTCTAAAATGAGTCGTTTAATACTAAATTTTTTCATCACAAGTTAATATTTTTTTTTAACCTTAAGATTAAGGATTCACAGAGTAAAAAATTCTTTAAACTGTGATGTGATTTAAAATAAATCCTCAGTGGGTTTTAGCAGGATAACATGAATAATAGGATGACTTGAATCCTGTTAGAGTTGAGACCTATGATTGTAGTAGTAGTACTGAGTTTGAAGTCATCTGATGTGAAGTGGAATCTAGCAATATCAATTACATCGTGAGGTGTTGTTATATCATCAAATAGACAAGATACGAAAAGAGTAATCATAATGGGAGAATTTAATTATCCAAATATTGATTGGATAGCAGTAGAATCTCATGAAAAGAATGAAAATGCATTTATTGAGCTATTGTGGGACAACTTCCTTAAGCAGTATGTGACAGAAGGAACTCGAGGTCGAAGTGTGTTAGCTTTCATTATAGTGGATTCGTCCAGAGGTATTTCAGTTAAAGATATAACTATTCTGCCTCCAGTTGGTGACAATGATCATGCGGTACTCACGTGGGAAGTCATTAAGTTTATGAATGTTCCATTCAGAAATGGTTACATGCTGAACCACAAAGCAGGAAATTATGACCAACTGAGGACTATACTGAGTTCCATGGAATGGGATCGGTTTAAATTATACGATATCGGAGTGTGTGTGTGTGTGTGTGTGTGTGTGTGTGTGTGTGTGTGTGTGTGTGTGTGTGTGTGTGTGTGTGTGTGTGTGTGTGTGTAGAGAGTTCGAAGAATAAATAGAGTAGGAGTCAAATGGATGTGTAATATTATTAAGCAAGAGATTCGTAAGTAAGGGATGATGTGGGAGGAATACCGTGTGCATAAGGATGATGTGCATTATGAAAATTATGAGCAGCAGGCTAGAATAGTCACAACTGTGGTACGGAAAGGAAAGTCTGAGTATGAAAAGAAACTTTCTCTGCTTGCTAAAGGCAACCCACAAGAATTCTATCGACATGCTACAAATAAAAGAAAGAATGAATATGAAAGAATAACTCATCTAAATGCAGATAACGTGAGGGTTGCAGATACAGAAGAGATTTTTCAACTAATGAGTGTCAATTTCGTTATACGCTATCGACCGACCTGGTGTACGCGACATTCAGTTCACTGCAACTCCTCACAGAATGTAGAAACTCAGGTGTATGAAGACAAAGTATTAGAGCTATTGCACAAACTGAATAAGAATTCTGCAATAGGGACTGATGGGATATCAGTACATGTACTAAAAGATGTTCAGCTGAACTTGCTATTATATAAAGAAGAGGACGATTCCGCAGAAATGGTAAGAATGTATGGTAATTCCATTGCACAAGGGTGGTTCAAAGATTGATGTACCCAACTATCGACCAATCAGCATCTCAAGAGTTGTGGTGAAGTTTTTGGAAAAATTGGTTAGGGCTCGCATTTAGACATGGATTGATTGAGAATCTCTATTTTGCAATGAACAACACGAGTTTACTAAGGGAAGATAATGTTTTATCAACGTGCCCACATTCTTTGGATTATGGAATATTAGCGTGAATAAGAGGATGGAGGACTGATATATATATATATATATATATATATCAAAAATGGTATATGGGGGATGTGCGTCTGAAAGATTTAAGGTAACCAGTGGTGTAGCACAAGGATCAGTGCTTGGCCGGCTGTCATACAATCAATACATTAATGATATTGGAAAGGATTTGACAAGCGATATACAGCTATTTGCTGATGATGCAAAGATAAATAGGGTAATCAAGAATGCTGCTGATATGCAGTACTTGCAGAATGATTTGAATAGTCGGGAATTGTGGGCATGGGAAAAAGGATATCAGTTTAATGTCCGAAATGTAAAATCATGCACTTTGGCGTGATTAGATATCCAATATCGTATTATATTGATGGGATTATGCTTGAAGAAATCTGCTCTTCAACTTGAAGAATATCAAGTTGAAGTTCAGAGACCATGTAGCAGAGATTACAAGTAGAAGTCAAAAGATAATTGCAATGGTGAAACGAACGTTCGCCTGTAAAAAGAATGTCATTTTGCCTCTTTACAAGGCCATGATAAGACCTCACTTGAAATATTGTACGTAGGTCTGGTCTCCCTGTTTCTGTTGTGAATTCGATATATTGGAGAGAGAGTGAAAAGGAGAGTATTAAAATGATATCAGGGTTGTGGAATACTGATTATGAAGACAGATTGAGAATTTGTAGACTGCAGACACTAGCAAATAAGAGAAAGAGGGATAATATGGTTGAGACTTACAAACTTCTAAAAGGATCATACAGGATTTCAATTGATGAAATTTTTCAAATTATGGAGGGTGGGGAAAGGACAAGAGGCCATCCTTGGAAGATGAGAATGAATGCAGCTAAGAAGTGGTGTGGACTATATTTTTCTCTCCGAGGGTGGTGCGTGATTGAAATGGATTGCCATTGGTTGTTGTGAGTGCAAGCGGCTGGTGCTTATATTATGCCACCTCCCTAGATGAGTCCCTGACTTCCTGGAGGTCTCTCTTAATAATAATAATAATAATAATAATAATAATTGAAGTTATATGGAAAATCGGCCCAGCAAATTCTTTATTGAACACAGTTCGTATTTTCAGTCAGAACATCAAAATGGAATTTCGTTGAGATAAATGCGAAATTTTATCTATTAAACGAGGAAAAATTAATGACACTAGCAGTTTTAATTTTGATCAAGAGAAATATATAAAAGCAATTTCAGCTGACGAACACTATAAATGCCTAGGAATATTAGAAGCCAATGATATTCTCCTCTCGAAAATTAAACAACAGGCAGCATCAGAATACATCAAAAGAGTTAGAAATATTCTAAAACAAAACTAAATGGATTAAACACAATTAGAGAAATGAATTTTTGGGCTATACCAGTGATCCAATACACAGCTGGCAGAATAGATTGGACAAAAGAAGACCTGGACAAACTGGACCGCAAAACTAGAACACAAATGACTATGCATCATGCATTACATCCACGAAGTGATGTTGACCGGTTGTACCTACCGAGGAGAATAGGTGGACGGGATCTGTCTGCTGCAAGTGAGACAAACTGTGGAAGAAGAAATTAGCTTGCGAAATTACATCGACAATAGCTCTGAGCCAATGGTTCAAGCAATTACACAACAGGGCCTTCTAAAAGCAACAGGACACAAATCCGATTACAAAAAAGGAACAACAAAATATCCGATATGTGCGCTGAAAAAATAAACCCTTGCATGGTCAATTTTTTCGAGATACTGAGGACAAAATTGACGTGAACAAGACATGGCAATGGCTGGATCACGGATACATTAAAAAAGAAACAGAAGGATTTATTCTAGCAGCTCAAGAACAGGCATTACAAACTAATGCATTCAAAGTAAAAATTTTCAACATCAATAATAACAGCAAATGCAGATTATGCGATCAGAAAGATGAGACTGTAGAACGTCTAATCAGTGTCTGCAGCAAAATAGCTCAAACTGACTATAAATACCGCCATGATGAAGTGGCCAAAATAGTTCATTGGCGTGCATTCAAAAAATGTGGCTTCCCTACTTCTGATAATTGGTGGCACCACAAAATAAAGACAGTATTGGAAAACGAAACAGCAAAAATTCTCTGGGACTTTAGAATACAAACTGATCGGCATTTGGAACACAATAGACCTGACATTGAATTATCGAAAATCGACAGGTTTGGATAATCGATATTGCAGTACCCAGTGATAACAACATTAACAACAAAGAACTGGAGAAAAATTACTAAATATCGAGATCTGGCAATCGACGTTTGCCGACTGTGGCTTAAACACACCGAAGTCATCTTATTAGTTATCGGTGCACTTGGTGCAACTTCAAAGAAGCTGTCCAACTATTTACAGCAATTAAAAATCAATGAAGTGACCCCATATGACCTACAAAAAACAGTTCATATTTTACGACGCTATCTGATGGACTATTCTTAGATTTTTGGGTAGAATCTGAATTGTTCTGTATCACCAGTCATATTTTTATTCATATGATATCTTGTTTTGACTGTGTATCAATTATGTGAATAAAATAATAATAATAAAAGTTTTGATCTTGGATTTAAATTAGTTCGGTTAGAATTGCTGCTGAAACAACTAGGGCTACTAGGTCAGTATATAATGTTTGTTTAGTACGTTTATCTTACAGACTTTTACGCTTATTGACATTGCCTCTCGGTTGAAAACCCCTTAGGTTTGATTCTCTTTTAAGGCGCGAGGAGCCATTCTGAGCGGTTTATCATGCGAAGTTGGGTTAGCTGGTGTTGTACTATCACAAGGATTTTGCTTCCGGAAACTTGTATTTCTCACTCTACAAAACACGTTAATCTACAGGAGAATACATGAGATTAACAACAGATATAATATACTAATCTTAGAAACTTAGTTTTGTCGGCCGTAATTAAAAACAATCTTGGTTCAAGCATTTTTCGCGTGATTAAAATATCTCAAAACGACTTTTTTTTTTTTTTTTTTTTTTTTAACCACTGTATGAAATTAGTTGACTCAATTTCATTTGTAAAGAAGAGAAAATGTGGTTCATCTAATTACGCTACCGGTTACTGTTGGGATTAAATGACTTCATATTCCAGTAAGGCGAATAAGATTTGAAGTGTACAAATCCTATCAACTAACGAATTTGCAACTGTGAATTTTGAAATTGGTTCCACAAGTTTTTCGTATAGGAGTTCCACATTGCTCTTGATACTCCCCACCTCTCACTCTCATTGAGGGGAATTTGTTCGGATACATTATTCCAAAGAAAGTTTCTTGTTAACAATTTGTAAATGACTTACGT
Source organism: Typopeltis vanoorti (assembly GCF_054136105.1). Classification (NCBI taxonomy): domain Eukaryota; kingdom Metazoa; phylum Arthropoda; class Arachnida; order Uropygi; family Thelyphonidae; genus Typopeltis; species Typopeltis vanoorti. The sequence continues at coordinate 30,476,565 of NC_143572.1, forward strand.
TTAGTTGCTCATCTAACACAGTCAGATGAGATTAAGTTGTTGTAAATAGCTGGTTTCGAATATCACAAATCCAAAAACACCCCGCGATAATAAAGAAATATTCTTCATTATGTTATAGCTGCGTTTTCATATTTATGACATGCGCTATCATAACGGTTATTCATTTATTTTTATTTAGAAATCGGACATTCTTACACATCTGTAAAGCTGTCTGAAATTAAATAAAGCTAATATTTTCTAAAGTTTATAAGCCAAGACTGTATATTCCAGATTCAAGAATTTTTTTTTAAAATTCTATGGTTCTTTTATTTCCCTGATAGCTGTTGCTTTAATAAGTTGTGTTTAATTTATTACTCGAAATATCTAATCAGTTTTATTGTTCTTTTTATCTTAAACGCCAATTATATAAATATGGAATTTTTGTACAACATCAATATGATGAACATACAAGTTTCGCTCGACGCTTCGCATGCTAATCATGGTGATCTTCGACTCTAACATTGCTGTCTTTCTTCCAGTTGCTTACTTTTTCAGCGTTCTCTCCAGTGGCGACTCTTCCTTTCGCTGTTCTTAAATTGTTATATATTTATCTAAAAACCGTTATTTTCTTGTTTGTAATACAATACTTTGTCAACAGTATTTTATATAATTCATCTTGTAGCAATAGTCGCATTTTGCAGTAGTCAATGTGCTGTGTGTGTGGGGGGGGGGAGCTAGTATCAGTACTGGCTAGTATACTGAACTCTGGAGCTGCATTCAATGCAGACCCCCACCAAATCGCTGCCTAGTGGGGATAACGTAGTGGGAGTAACGTGTGATTTACATGTAGTTTGGGCTGGTTGCAAATGCAGCCCAAGATACGATGCAACTACACGAGTACAAACAACACAAATTAACTTCATTATCGCAGGTAAATATCGTACGGCTTTTCTTTTTTCTATTTAATTCTAACATTTTTGCCGTAATTCTGCGGCCTGGTTGGTTGAGTGGATAGCGTATCAACTCTCTAGCCAAAAGGTACAGGTTCGAATCCCGCCGTGGGATTGGATGTTTGTGATTGTCTGCGGAAATGCCAGTGGTGGTCGACAACAGATGGCGTGGTATAGTTGAGGACAGTTGGTGAATGAATGGTGCAGACGGAGTTGTAGAGCAGATGCCCTCCCTCGATGAATGCTTGGACTCCCTGGAGGTGTCTAATAATTTAATTTATATCATTGTAGAAATGAACGAAGAGAAGAATTCTGTTATATTTTAGTTTTATTAATGATATAATTTTTTCAATCCATATTTATTTTTTTTTACTTTTATGCTGCATCCCCATCACTACAAATTATTACGGGCTGCCACTGGTCCTCTCTCTCTCTCTTTCTTTTGTTATTTAGGTGATTAATGAACGAATCTTTTAATATAGAGTGCAATAAAAGAATTCGAGGACAGATTAAATGGATTAAAATCTTCATTTCTTTCAATTTTCGCATTCCTCACAATACATTTGAGAGATCATGTTCCCCTTACCTAGTATCAACAACTAATTTTGGTTTTCTTTAATAGCAATGAATATTATGAATTCTTCTGAATGAATTACTTGAATATTATCAGCATGGTTTGCTTGTCAAACCAGGAAAAAACCATTTTTTACTTCTACAAACTTCAATAAAATGTTTGAAGTAGAAAATAAATATTAATGATCCACTGGTTTAATCAGGTTGTTCTTGATATTCATTTGTTGCCGCGTTAGAACGAGATTCAGTAGTAGAATGCCAAACCATCATCAAGTTAAGAAAAGGAAAAAGCAGTTAGGATTCACGATAAAGGAGTCACAATAACTGGACACCGTTGATGAAACATGGAAGCATGTGCTAGGGGATGAATTATGCAACAGATTGGTGAAGTTTTTTGATTGATGTCTGCTTTTATTTTTCTCTCACTTTCGTGCACTGTTTCCAATAAGCACTTTAGAAGCTCCAGATAAAAATTTGATCTTGAATGAACAAATTTTGCATCCAAGGTTGGTACTAATCATCAAATTATGTTTTTCTCCCTTTGAACTACTTGTGCTGAAAGCCTTGTGCCTTTCTCTCTGCAAAGCATTTCATAATTCTCTTGGTAATAACGATTACCAAGAGAATTATGAAAAATAAAAACAGCAATAATAATAACACAGAACAAAAACACGTTTATTATCATTCCAAATAAAAATAAAATCAGGAGTTCACACACACAAATATAAACCTTATCAAATTACCTCTTTTCATCTAAAGATAATTCTTGGATGGAAACTGGATTAATCCAGTTTCCATCCAAGAATTATAACAGCTAACGTATTTATTTTAGGCGATATTTTACATCATTCAAATAGGAATTATAAAAACAATAAATAAAGGAACACCTGCTCATTGTTCCTTATTGTTTACAGATTTTGAATTATAAATTATTTTCTTCTCTTTTATATTAGAATTATTATTCACTGAATTTGATGCCCAGTTCGATTGCATCTTTTCAGCGATTATCTTATGATCTCCCATGCATGCTGTGGAAATTGATTTCACCATCGGAGAAACGTTGTCCCCTTTAAGATATGACTGAATATAAAAGTTCACGAACAGCGCAAATAATAGTCCTGATGTAGACATGTACATCATGCTAAAAATAACGGGAAATTCACAATTTTGGAACAAGAGAAGTTGAAGGAAGTAGGCGAATATAATGAACAGCTCCACCTGAAAAGAAAAAATAAATGTAATAGTTACAGTATTCACATACGATACGAAATATATTCTGTGTATGTGAACTTGAATAATAGAAATTTTTGCAGAATGAGAAAATGGACCTAAGTAAAATCCATTTACGGACAGTTAATTTTCATTTTAAAAATCATTCAGTTAAGAATATTGGTGCAAACACCATTGAATTTTAATTTCCTTTTTATTTTACTTCTGATTTCTTGATTATTAATGGCTCGGTAAGACAGAGCTGTGTATAACTGAACATGACGAATTTTGTTATTGATGAACATTTATGAAAAGCCAGAAATCCGAGTTTACTCAAAATAAAAGTAACTGCAGAATTTTTGTTGTAAGAAGTGTAAAAGTATTTATAGGATTTTTTACAAATTATTTTATCTCAGGTATTATTTCAAACTAGGATTGTACCCAAAAGTATGTTTAAATCTGTGTTTTTATCTTATTTCGCTGCCCCCCTCCTCAAGAACGATATATTTGGTCTCAAGGTTGTATACTCAACATTAGTGTCAATAATTCTGACTGTTTCAGTTTACCAGTTAAGAAACACCAACAAACGCAACAAAACTAAAAACACATCTAATCTCAGTGTATCTTTCCTTTCTGAACTTGAGTTAAATATTGTGTATAGTATATGAATGGATTATTGCCATTTTTTTACTACGGATACTCCTCGGTGATAGCAAATGAGTAAACATAGATAAAATTCTCGAAGTATTAAATGGGTTGGAAGACATGAAGATATTCGAAAAGGAACATAATTCAAGATCAAAGAAACAGGTGTCCACTAATAACAAATGGGAAATAAGATAAACCCAACATTGTATTCGATTTTTGATTAATAATAAAATAGAAAATAAGTTCTGAGATGTAAAATACATAACGAAAAGAATCTGTCTACTCACAATAAGTTTAAATGAAAGATAGACCTTAAAGGTTGTGCAAATTTATCTACTTACAGTTATGTTTATAACGAAATGCAAAAATCTCCCATATTCTGATGGGCGATTTTACTGCAATGGCAAGAAATCGAGAAATTTAAACGAATCTCACCAGTGGAGTCTAATTATATAGACACTGGAAATGAGTGGGGAGAAATGCTAGTGGGATATGCTGGAGAAAGAAAGAAACAAACAAAGAAATCTAAACAATGTGAACAGTTTACAAAGAAAACTAAAAACAAAGGATCTGAGATCTAGAGCAGTGGTCTCCACAGTGTGGAACGCCCCAGGGGGTACGCGAGTCGATACGTGGGGGTACGTCAAAAAAGTTTTATATTGATAGGAAAAAAATAAGTAATTAATTAAAGATAAAGAATATTACTTTCTTTTATCAATTAAACATATATCTAATATAGACAAAGATGTTATAAAGATCCTGTAAACTTAAACAGTAGCGTGCATTGGTCGACTTTGCACACATAATCGTCCGTGACACAACTGGCACTTTTTTTAAAACTAGGGAGTAAATCTCTTACTTCTTATTATTGCCATTGTTTGTAGAGCATCCTAGTGTTGACCCAACTAGAGAAGGAAAATTGCTTAGTTATCCTGCTATCTACAGATGACACCACAGTTGTATTAATTATTTGACTATTAGTAGTAAATTTAACGATTTTTTTAGTATATATTGTTTCTGCCCAATTCCAACGCCTTTTTGGGGCTTAATTTTACGTTTACACTAGAAATAGTGAATTAATATTATCAAAATTGCTTACATTTTTTAAAAGTGTTTGATATTATCAATAGTAAATGAATTATATTTAAATTTTACAAATCAATCCTCACAAAATGGATAAATGGTTAAAAATCTTTCCTCCAAAGAAACCGCGAATTGAAGATAATTATGATTGTGCTTCTACATCAGACGAACAACAAGGAAAAGATAGGATTGATTCTTCTATTCAAACAAGTTCGTTATCAGTCAAATTAAGTGATAAAAACATTAATCTGAAACTTAACAAAACCTTGCCCAAGAAAGTTCGAAATTATCAAGAATACTACTTGAAATGGGGATTTACATCGACGATAGTCAACAATGAACCTCCTCCTACATGTGTATTGCGTCATGAAAAGCTATGTAATGGAAGTATGAAACGATCATTATAAGTAAGACACTTAAAAACTAAACATGCTGAACATGAACACAAATCTTTACAATTCTTTGAACGATGTTTGAAGACATCTAATTCTTAATCCAACAACTTAAAAAATTCACTAAAAAATAAACGATAAATATCTGGAGGCATCTGTTGAGGTTGCATTCTTAATTGCAAAAGACAAAAAGCCACACATCACTGGGGAAACACTTATACTCCCAACCGCCATAAAAATGGTAGAAATAATCCATGCAAATGGATCGTATCGCAGTAACAGAAGCCATCAAACCAGAATTTCAAGAAATTATGAAAGAGATGCAAGGCCATGGTTAACATTAAATATTGTAATAAATATGTTTGTAAGCTGTTAATAATAAAAAGAATGTGTAAAAATATCTAGCGTTTTTAATTATTATTATATGATGATACAAGGTATGTTTCCTCTTTATAATACCTATTACAATAGATTTTTGCTCAATCAATTGGGGGTACGTGCTATTTATTTTTTCTGTCTTGGGGTACGCGATCAAAAAAGTTTGTAGACCACTGATCTAGAGAATTATACACAAATGAAACTAATGATAATGAAATGGTTTATATGTTAACAGCAAACCGCATATTGTACAAGACATAAATATTACAAACAGAGAAAAATTAAGCAATGATAAATGAACATAGATAAATAAAAGATTAAATATACGAATGAATATAAGAATAGAATGACAAGTACTAATAAAAAAAGGAAAATAACTGAAAATATCTTAAGCTGGAGATGTTAAGTAAATTTGGAAAAGAGCTTAAAATGGACCCAATATCGTATATTGAGAATACTAACATTAAGAATCCCAATGAGTAAAAAAAGGAAGCAAAAGTGTAATAATAGAAAAACGAAGGAATATAACAAGTTTGCACATGGAATCACAATATATAAGGAAAAAGGTAAGAAAGGATATAAACATTTTAATAAAAAATAATCATAAACACAAGAGAAAATAAAATTTCATGATAATACTCGTACAATCATCTTCGTACGACAGTTGAGGAAGATGGAATACGGATCATAAACAGAACAGAAATGATAGAAACCATAGATAACTTTTATCAGGGCTTATATACAAATAAGAGAAAAGAAATAATCAACAGCAATAGAGGGATAAGTTTGGAAATTACAATGAATAAACAATCAAATGATGATGAATAAACATCAACTAACATTGGAAAGGCATTGATACTTGAAATAAAATGAGTATTCCAGCAGAGGTATTTCATGGAATACCAATGATGAACAGGGGAGTTCTTTCGTATAATACTAGCAGAATTTAATGACTCTTCAAAGGAAGAATCGCTAAAACTTGACATATTGGAAAATCACCCTTTTATACAAGAAAGACGATAAATCAGACAAGGGATATAGATTTGTAACCCAATACTCAGTCCTGGATATGAGAATAAAGAACATTTTCATTTTCTATCAACTAAGCCAAACATCAGAGTTCAGAAATCATTTTCATCTTTCGCTCATCTACAATATCATTTTCATCTGCATAAATCAAGTAATGAAGGGAAAAAGTGTAGAATTTAATTTTAACTATTTCCTTCGCACTTTCATAGCTTATGAAAAAAGAGCTGTGCACTCAGTTGACCTGTGTAAAATGTTCTAAGCTTTAAAACATATAGGAATGCATGATATTTATATTACTATTTATTAACACATATGTATTAAAAAACACCAGCAGCAATGAACATAGATGGAAAAGAAAGAAAGAACAACAGTGATAAAAAGAGGGGTCACACAAAGAGATCCATTTTACCAAAAATATTTGCAACTACTCTTGAATATATTACGAGAAAATAGGTTAGGAAATAATAATTAATAATAATAATAATAATAATAATAATAATAATTATTATTATTATTATTACTGGTCAAGTATATTATACTTGACAAGAAGTTATATTCTGGTTTTAGCTAGAATATAACTTCTTCTCAAGCTAAAATACGGTATGCCGTGAGCTATCTTAACGGCAAGCCTACTTGTTAGAGGCTGTTGATATACAATCTACATTCCCGATTTCGCTCTTTGACGTATTGTTATCTTCATATCAAATAAAGTAAATAAATAGCTGATGAATCTTTATAAGATTGAATTTTGCTAATGGCAATTTTGCTGAAAATCGATCAATTGGTTACTTGTTTTCACTTCGTTATGTTCTAGCAATATCCTGGTGGATTTGACATTAGTTTGTAAGCACTTGAGCCTATAGTTGCTCACAAAAGTGTCCAGTCAGCAAGCAGTCAATTATTTTACTTTATTTTTAGAAAATTCTTTTAAGCATTCCGTTTTAATACTCAAAGCTATAGAATACCATGCTCTGAAAAGAGTTATTGAGATGTCTAACTCGGTTAAGTGAACCTTTTGCATAATCGCTTGTCATTTTCGTAAAGCTAGCTGAGACATGAAGCATGGGAGGCTTACCTATCATATCAGTATTGCTAATACGCAACTCCATGCAACTTACCTATTCAGATCTTGCCGTCTACTGTTGGAAGCAGTAGTGATTATGTAGTGACTGTGGTAATGAGATTCTGTCTAAAAACAAAGAAGCATGCTCATAATAATAATAGAGGATGCTATTAGGGAGCACCATTGGAAGCTGAATGAACTATGAGAACAGACTATTTGGTAGTATTTCCTGATAGTTTGCTTCAAGTTATTACTTTAAATCCAGTTAATTCACTCAGCTATTCTTTCCCACAACTACTGAATTGACCCATACTCGGGATAATCTCCCTTAAGCAAGACTTTGAAGTCAGTCATTCGATTCTTTACCACGTTCACTGACAGGACTGACAGGCTGTTAGATAAGATGAGTTAATGCAGGCAGCCAGGCATATCAATAAAAGAAAGTGAGAATATTGGCGGGGTGGGACAGAAAGCGGCAAGTAGTGGAATATTCAGCACAGGAGAAAAGTCTAGTTACAGAAATAATAGAGGTGAGACTATTCGGAAGAACTAGGTAAGTATGAAGAAGTGTCTATCGGAAAGGGTTTATAGAATGGTGATATGAAGAAATCGGGTTTTTCTTGAGCAAAAATTAAAGATGTGAGTGGTGCTATTACAAAGTAAATAAGGAAAATGGATGCTGTTATCGTTTTGGTAAGTACCAATGATCAGAAAGGAGGGAGAAATGGAATTTGAAACAATACGAAAGTGTTACTGAAGGCATGGATAGAAAATGAAGAGGGGAAGAAAGTTATGTATTAGGCTAATTTCCACTTTACTTTCAAAAGGAATGAACCGGAAGAAAAGGTAGAGGGCGAATGAATCCATTCAAAGGTCTCCAAAAAAGGAATAGTGCTTACATTTATGGAATGAATTTATCGGAAAGAAGGAATTAAGCATGAACAATAGCGTGCATCTAAATAATGTTTTTACAATTTGGTGTTTAAAGGAAGTATTCGTCAACGGGAGATCAGATGAGCAGGACTAGAGAAAACTAACCATTGAGCAAAGATAGCTGAGGATGTATGTTCGGAGCATTGGGTAAAAGGGATTCTGGTGGATCTAATTAGTCAGTCATTAAAATGGTTACATCCTCTGTCCGAAAAGAAACCGAACTTTTCGAAAATAGAAGAAACTAGTGGCGCCATGTTGTATCTTTTTGTTGTCGAAAGCGGCAACCTTCATTAGTGTTGTGTCAACTTTTTATGACATTTTTTTCATGAAAAGCCGAGTTATAGTGCCAAGAGTGACAGTATGTTTTGACGAACTGTCGGTCGTCACGACATTCATGCCGTACGAGACGAATTCTCGCTATCAATTGCTTCAAAACTTCGAGATGAAACTCACCACTGACCGTTTGCCCAGGCGGAATGAATTCTTTGTGGATAATGCCCTTGGAATCTTAGAAACAAATCAGCATTGTCTTTACTTTTGACTTCTCCAAGCGACGTTTTTTCGGATGCCCCTCTTCTGGTGGTCTCCACTCAGCACTCAAGCTCTTTGTTTCGGGCTCATACTCACAACACCATGTTTCTTCACCAGTAACGATCGTTTCAAGGAAGTTTGAGTCCTTAAGAGGTTTTAATGAGGCCCTTGTAGTGTTTAATTCGATACATGTTTTGGTCGTCAGTCAACTTGTGGGGAACAAATCGCGAATTCAATTCACCGAAGCCCAAACTCTCGGTCAAAATGTTGTGTACAGTTGAGCTTGGAATCCCAAATTAATCTTCAATCAATCTCAAGGACGATTTCGGGTTTTCTTTGATGAAATCACGCACTTTTTGGATGTTAACTTCGCCCAATCCAGTTTTTTGACGGCCAGGATTTTTGTCATCCTCAAGCGTCTCACAACCACTTCGAAAGCGCTTAAACCACTCGTAAACTTGAGTACGGGATAAGCATTTCATCACCGTATGCTTTTTGAAACATTTGATGCTTTTCGGAAAAAAAAAAAAAAAACGAAAGGAATAAAAGGCACCATTCAATAAGCAATATTATGAATAGGGCAAAATAGTAATAAGGAAGTTTACTAATGTGGTACGTAAACTAAATGATTATAAGATAATAATTAGCTGAGCAGGCCAAGAGACATCTACTAAAATTCTTTTACTGTGTAGCCAGTAAGATTGAAAAACAGTTATAGAAAGAGATCTTTAAAGAATTCAACTAGCATGATGGTAAGAGAACTTGAAGAATTTATTGAATTACTAAGTGATTATTATCTGAGTTTATCGTCAGGATAAAGTTAAACCATTGCCTGATGTGACAGGCGCTGATGTAAACGATGAGGCGAACTGGAATCGCTTGGGATTTTGATAACTCATAGTGTTAATTCTATCATGGAGTTATATAGGTTATTAGCGAGTGTATTATGAGAGTGAAAAACGAGGATAAGTTAGTGTTTGTGCATTAAGATAGATCCAAAGCACAGGTTGAAAATTACAGAGACCGTTTACTATCTTAGGAGTGATTGGTAAAGGTTTGAAGAGTTGGTTAAAGCGAGAATTGAAGATGGAATGAATCGATAACAATGCGATACTTCTCCAATAGAGTGATGGCAGATTTGGATGCCAATGCTTGCTACTATGAAATTGTTGGTTTTTCGAAAATAATTTTGTAGTATACTACATGGTAATCCGTTAAGTATACTGGAATGAATAGGAATGAATGGGGCTGAAGAGATGGATGGGAGGATGATTGTCATATAGCCATCAAAGAGCAGTGTGTAATGGAAAAACATCTAAGGCGACCGATGGTGTGTCGCCCGACTCTATTCTTGGACTGTCGCTATTTTGTTCTGTATATTAATAATATCTGGGGCATTTTAATGCGTGTTATTTGATTGTTTGCTGATGAGGCTAATTTACTGAGGGCAATAGTAAATAAAAAAAATTAGAAATCCTACAGACTGATTGGAATTTGCTAACTTTTAGGTAAATGATAATGATTTTGTCTTCCAGTATGGTAAAATATTATAATATGCACTTTTGGTAGAAAATGTTTCAATCAGAGGACATTTTGCAAAAACTGACAAAGAGAACAAGGGATCACGTGGATCAACCACGCTGCCGTCCTTGACTTAATGCTATGAATGTCATGTGTATATTGCATTTGCCATTCATAGCAACATGACATGACATTCAAATTAAAATTGTAATACCATTGACATCACACTAAAATATCATGGATACAATGTGCATTTCATCCAAATGTACGTTGATGTGGTTAAAAACAAGCTTTTTGACAGGTATACATATCAGAAAGAATGTAATTATCCTTCTTTATAAAGCTTTGATATGTCTACATTTGGGATGTTTTTCAGAGACGTAGAGTTAATCGAAAGAATTCAGAAATCTGTGGAAAACTTCGTAATAAGATATGTGGTGCACTGGTGCACCCAGGGAGGGGAGCCAAGGGGACCTAGTCCCCCAAAAGAAAAAGGAAAAAAGACTAGAAAAATTTCCAAAAATCTTTTCCTAATTAAAATTCTTTTTTTTTTTTTATTTACGTTGTGTCTTGTCTTATATTTCTATACTACTTATGAATTAGCGGTCATATAAGGTGGGAATACCCTCTGGGTCTCGAGAATCACGGCCGTTGTGAACGCAAGGCGAACGAAGTAGTGCTCAGGCGATACTTTGTTTTCCCGAGCCGGGCCTGAGATCACGGGTATCATGTTTTGGCGATCACCGCAGATGCTCAGTCGTAGGTCATATGCGATGCGTAGTGTGTATTCTCAAATCGTCTACTCAACTCGGCCCCCCCCAAAGTAAATCATGAGCGCTCATTCCCCCCCCCCCCAAGATTAAATCTTGATTACTCGGCCCCCTCCAACATTAAATCCTGAGAGCGCGCCACTGATGTGGTGTAACAAAAATTGATAGAAATGAAAGATGGAAGTGGAAACAGTAAGGTAACAGTATCGAGCTCATTCTTTGGCTGAGTGAGAGAAAAATTAATTTATCATAGATTAATAAATGTGTTTACATTTATGAATCTATAAAAAATCTATAAAAATCAGGTGTTTACAGCTGGTATAAATTGAAGGAATATGATGCTCCGAAGTCAGTGAAACTGTGTCCTGGTGAAATGGATGTGAGAGAGGAACTGATGCAGTTTGAAACATTCGTTGTGATAGGATGCCATGTTGCAGGCCTAAATGTTTAAAAAATTAGGCATTCCCAGGTCAGCAATCAGTGATAACAAGATGACAGAGCAGCTTTGCATGCACTGCGAAACCTGTCTTGAAAGACAAGATTCCCATTTGGAGCACGCTAACTATTGTCATTAATTTGACTAAGATTCCACTGATAGTTGTGTATGTAAAAAAAAATCATATGTAAACATATAATCTCTTTTGTTAATAAACAAAGGATTATATGTTTTTTCCATAACATATATCGTTGTAGTTATTCAGTATTTATTTTTTTTTTTTGCCATACAGTATGAAAACCTCCATTCATTGGGTGACATTTTGAATGTGGAGATCCGAGCGTCGATTGAAACATGAATCTGCACAAAGAAAATTCAGAACATGGGTTTCCATGATAAGACCGCAATGTGGATGTTCGACATTACCCGAAACAAGAGGCAGTGTCTTCTTTAATAGTGAAAACAGCATGTACAGTGGGATATGGAAGCTTGAAAAGTTGTGTTATGGGGATAAGAATCAGGCTCCACCCTCTACCGAGCAAATTGATGGCTGTGACCTAGGAGTGACGGATGCCCGTTGAACGTCTCTTAACAAAGTGCATAATTTCATTTCACCTATGAAATTCGGAGGTGGCGGTGTGATGGTAGGGTCTTTCCTGGTTTTATCTTTTTTGGCCACGTCCTCTGTGTTGCCAGAAACTTTGAACTTCTAGTGATATTTGAACATTCTGGAGACAATGCAATACTTCCTACTTTATGGCGTTTCTACGGAATGACTATTGTGTCTTTCAGCAAAACAATGTCCCATGTTCGTAGACATGAACGTCACCATACTTGACTCGCCTCTTCAGAGCCCTGAGTTGAACCCTACTGAACATCCACAGGATGAACTGGAGTGTCGGGTGTGGTCACGGGACCTCCCCACAACAGTCCAGGACCACATTAAATCCCTACAAAAAGAATGGTAGAAAATTTTCATTGATCGCTATCACACATACCATTGTGGAAAGTATGACCAGTAGGATTGCTGCAGTCATCGCAGCTGAAGGAGGTCCAAATCTTATTAAGGTTGGCTCCTTGGCTGTTTGTTCCTCAGTGTGAGGGGCGTTGACTTCTTTCCAAGTAATCTACAGGGTGTCCCAAAATTCACACAAGAAGTAATTTTGATAGAAAACACAGTTTTGTTTTCGTAAAGTATACAGTATAGGGTTATGCATGGAATAGCATATCGGGTAATGGGCCTCCACGGCTTTGTTGGCACATATGCACTCTTTTATCGAAATTTTCCATGACCGTTTTGCATAAATGTGGCTGAATTTCGTTGATACAGCGCTCATTTAACTCCTTCAAGGCGTGGGTGGTCGTGGGCTTGTTGGCATAAACCTTAGACTTCAAAAAACCCCAAAGAAAAAAGTCCAATGGCGTTAAGTCATGATCTGGGCGGCCAAGTCTGATCACCAAAACGGGAAATTACACGACCAGGAAATGACTCATGCAGTAATTGAATTGTTTCTCGGGCTGTATGGCATGTCGCACCGTCTTGTTGAAACCACATGTCGTCCACATCCATATATTGCAGTTTAGGCACAATAAACACGATTATCATGTCGCGATAGCGAGCACCATTAACTGTTATTGCCTTACCAGCCGCATTTTCGAAGAAGAGTGGACCGATGATGCCTCTAGCCCAAAATCCGCATCAAACAGTGACATGTTGTGGATGCATTTGTTTCTCAACAATCACTCGTGGATTTTCTGAACCCCAAATTCGACAATTTTGTCGATTAACAAAGCCATCAAGATGAAAATGAGCCTCATCGCGGAAGATGATTTTGTTCGAAAAATAAGCATCCACTTGTTCTTGTTCCATAATCCATTCAACGAACTGTCTTCGCTGTGTGTGGTCAGTAGGCTTCAGTTCTTGAGTCAATTGAACGTTGTAAGCATAAAAATGCAAATAGTTTGTGAGAATACGCTGTAGAGAGTTTCTCGAAATGTCCAATTCAAGACCACGGTGCCGAATTGATGTTCTTGGACTCTCAGCAACACTCTCACGAACTGCTTCGATGTTTTCTGTTGAACGACTTGTTGAAGGTCGGCCAAAGTGTATAAGATCGCTAATTGATCCAGTTTCCTTGAATTTTTTAATTAATCTTTTCACAGTTGATGAAGTTAAATCACTATTCCGACCATATTTTGTATGAAAATTGCGAACTGTAGCTGCCAAACCTTCATTATTTTTAAAATATTGCTCAACAATGAAAATGCGTTATTCTTTCGTGTAGCACTCCATTTTTAATAACCCTGAACTGTCAGCTGTCCCGCGGTCTTTTTTTTCTCGTTGGCAACACTTCCGCACAAATGGCGTTAAATTTAAATCTTGCGTGAATTTTGGGACACTGTATATAAATTATTTTTGATCCGTCATTGTGAATCAATTCATTCACTAATCATACTCCTTTAAAATCAAAGATACAGCTAGCTTGAATTAATTTCTTTCTTAATTGCTTACCATCTGTAATTTTGTGAGATGTTTTTTCCACCAAAGGTACTTCTTCATGCTTGGCCCAATTGCTGCCAAAGCATAATATGTGTACATGACCGATAACACCAAACTGTTCATGATCACTGGAACACATCCACTACCACCTGAAAAAATGAATAAAAGGCTAATTAGTTTTTAACTTAATTGAAAATTAAGTTAGAATTTCAAAGAACAGTTATATATGAAGAGTAATGGTAGTGTTATTATATATTACTTTCCAGAAAGTAAAATATCTCTTAAATAATCAACAAATTTCGCTTCTGGAAGTGGCCAAATGTGTATCTTAGAATGGGGGGATATTTCAAAGGCTTTGAAATGAGCAGCCATCTGGAAAAAAAAACTTTTCCAAGGACGAAATTCAAGCTTTTCATTGAAATATAAGAGTATTTATTTCGATAATGATCGTACGATCATTATCGAAATGTACTGGATGAAGCGGGAGATAAATTCCACGGTAACCTAAATTCTATTAACCTTTTGATAGAATTGTACAAAATGATCCACTTTGTAAAATATAATATGTATGGATTTATACAGTATAAATGTGAACGTACATACATGCAGGTTGAGTACAGTTTCTTTGATTCTACACACGTAAGGGTTTTGAAAAATTATGGTATATTTGTATTGTGATCTGCAATGTTTTTTTTTTATTATTGTTATATATTTTTGCGTTTAATATTTAAATAATCCGAAAACCTTGCTATAGAAACCGAAATTGGAATTTGCAAGCTAATTCAGCTCTCCATTAAATAGGAGCGTGGTCTCACACCATCATACAAAAGTCATCTTCCAACTAAAAAACAGTCAGTCACCGGCATACCTGTCTATAGCAGGATTAGAAGCTGCAGCCTGTTGAATGAATTGTGATAAGATTGCAGTTGATATTTGCGTTGCTGTTGGCTAATGGCTGCTCATGTTGTCACATGTTTAGAAGAAAGCAGGGAGATTGTAGTTACCACTTCGCTTGAGCATCGCCCATGAAAATAACTCCACAAAGACATAATGAAGAGACAGGGGACCTACAAAAAAGAGACGAGAAGGAGATATAGAACTATTAAAAATTGTTGGTTGCACACGGAAGATAGCAAAATCAACAATTCTTAGGGAGGTTTCCAGGGGACACTACTCCAAATATGAGAAAAATATTCTGAGATCTATCTGATTTGAGATGTGTCAAATGTTAGGAGTTGAGTCGGAGAGAAGTAGTGTTTTGAACGAATAAGAATATCAAGATATTTGGAGTATGGGGAAAATGTTGATGTGATATGTTTAGACCGGGAGTGAATCAGGATCTTTCTTTCTGGTAATAACAAGGAAATTTGTCTTGATAGCATTGAAATTCACTAGATTATCTTCAACTCACAAGAGAATCGTTGATTAAATGAAAAATTGTCATTTTCAAGATCCTACACAAGAAAAGAGAGAGAGAGAGAGAGAAAGAGAGAGAGAGAGAGAGAGAGAGAGAGAGAGAGAGAGAGAGAGAGAGAGAGATATTATTGATTATAAACATTGATTTATAAGAGGATCAGTGGGGAAGAGAAATCAGAACTCGACTTCCATAGTATTGATAAAATTGTTTGATGAGAGGAATCCATTCACCATGACATCCAGTGAACGGACAAAGAAGATAGCAATCCAATCAAAATTGATTGGAGAGAGGTCATACGAGAGTAGCCTAGTGTGTAATTCTCAGAGTCAAACATGCCTTGCAATATTAAGAGTGACCATATAAGTAAGGTTAGCGAGGAGATTTTCCATAGAACCGGAATAGTAATCACCTAATGGTTCTCCAATTAATGAAGATGCTGATTGCTGATTAGTTTTCACATTCTCCATCTCTTTCTAGAATATTCAGGAAACGAAAGAGAGGGAAATGAAAAGAAAAAATAGTTCAGTGACTAACTTCATCCCAATTTGGAGAGAAAGTTGTGATAAAGGCATGTCTCCATACTGTTACATACATAATAGATAAGTATGAGTTCTCATATAGAGCATGCTGGATGGTGGGTGTTCATTCTGGATAATAAGTTTGGCATAACAGGACGGATACTATCTGCACCAGAGGACTTTTATTATCAAGGTTGCTGAGGATTTTAATGGCCTTGTTGCGAAAGCAATGAAGGAGGCATACTGCGAATAGTAATTTTTTAGACGAATGGAATGGAATATCGTGTCTTATGAATCGAATGCTGTGGTAGAAATACTTCATTAATTATAGTGTTCTCTTATAATGTTAAAATTCTTTAGAATAATGTTAAAATTGCATCATTATGTAAATTAACACAACGATGTAAGCAAAACCGATTACTGTTTTCACGACTGAGTAAGACGTCTTGCTCCTTTAGAGGAGGAGAGCTGGGTTTCTCCTATGGTGACCCAGTCAATGTAAAGTATATCTGTACGTATGATTGTCTTTAAATAAAGAACATCCCAAACATTCATGCCCATAGCGGGATTCGAACCTGCTTATATATACAACAATATGTGTTCATATCGTGTACTGTAAGTTTTGTAATGGAAAAAATCCCTAGACCTTCTATATGTATGAGGATATTTAACCAATATGTAACTACAGTATAAGTTAAATAACACCTTTTCTTTAAAAATAAGTAGAGAATGTACCAGCGGCGAATCTAGCTCCAAGCCAGGATGCTATAAAGGTACCAGTATGATGAACAGTATGGAGGAAAGTCACTTGGTTAAATTTCTTCCTAAGAATGAAGAAAGCCTAGAAGGGAAAAAAAAAACTGTTTGATTATCTCAATCTCAGTAACAGTCATTTTGAAATATCTGTGCATTTATATAACTTTAACCTTAGCTATTCTTGATATCTGAATTAAGAAAATGCTTTTCTTAATAACTGGCTTATTATTAACGACTAGATATTATTTATATCTTTACTAAAGCAAAATAAATAATTTGAGAAAGTTAAATAAAAATTTCGAACCCACAAAATATTCTGAAAGGATATTAACTTAATTCTTTCTGTAATTTTGTCACAGTCTCTCTCCCGCGAATAATGTTTTATTTCTTATGACAATAAAATACTATTGAAGCAGATGGTTGGTTATGAGCTTGGGGCTGATACTGTTGGGTAAGACCGAATTAATTTTAGTCAACTGCACTGCGAATTCATGTAGTAAGTCATATGCTGGTCATAATCATTTTAATAATAATTAATGAAACAGGGACGTTTAATAAATTTGTAGTAGTACAAAATATTCGAAGTTGTAATGTGAGGTGTTTCTGATTGTTCTTCCCAACTTTGCATCATCTGAAAACGACTGAATATCACCATTCAGACCGATATCATAAAAATACCAGTTGAACAGCAACGGTCCCAAACAACCCTTTCCGATAACTATCAGACAACCAATCTCTTACCAAAGTACTAATGTACTGTCCAACCCTATACTTTTCAGTTTAATCACCAGTTTATCACGTGGTAATCTATCAAAGGCCTTTTCAAATCTAAATATACCATATTGTATGCATTACCTTTATCCAAGGCATTGATTATCTTGTTATAATAAGTAAGTAGATTACTAAAACACGATCTTCCTATAGTATACGTTAATATGAAACAGAAGGCTGTTGTTATCAATCTACTTCAGAATCATGGTCCTGACTAACTTCTCTAATACTTGAACCACAACTTCGGACACACAGATTTGTCCATAATTCGAAGCTTTAGTCTTATCACCTCCCTTATGAAGCGTAACGACTTTACCCTCTTTCCAATCCTTAAGAACTCGTCTCCGTTCACGACTCATGTTAAAAATGTATTTGAAAGGTGTTGTTAACTCTCTGGAACACTCTTTCAAAACACGTGGTGATTAATTTTCAAGCCCTACTGCCTTATTAAACTCACTTTTACTCAATTCTTCATATATCTCCTGTTCACTCATCATGAATACCTCCTCCTCGATCCTTCCCACTGTATTTATCTGCATGATGTCTTATTCACAAGAATTAAATACCGTTACGAAATTTTCACTAAACATCTCGACTCTAATCCTCTGCAATTGTTATCATTTTACCATTTTCACCTATTAGTATCATCCTTCCATAGTCAATCATTTTACGTATTGAAAACAACTCCTTGGAATTATTTTTACTCTCGTGACTAACCGTTGCCAGTACTGCACTTTTGCCACTCTCACCGAGCGAGTTACTCTCGCGCCTTCTCTTCATACACTTCATGTAACTGCTTATTAACACTCATCTTATGCTGTTTCCATAATACTTCCTTCTTCCAGTAGCCCTTTAACCTCTGGTATCCATTCTGATATTGCCACCGCTAGATAGTTCTTGAGTAAGGTTCAAAATTCATCAATATCCTTTCCCGCAGTTCCTCATTTCATATTATTGCTGCAAGCTATCTCCTAAGGTTTTCATAATTACCAACTTATCCCCATTTATAATACCATCATCTAATAAAATGATTAAATCAAAGTCCTTCATCCTCGTGTACCCTCTGTTGCAAACTGAGTATGATAGTTGTCTTTCAAAAATTCGAAAAATTCCTTCTCTTTTCTCTTAGCCACCACCTCTTCATTCCAATCTGCATTACCATAATTGATATCACCATAATGATCCTTCTTTTTTTTCCCAGGCTAAACTGCCTATACATTTCCTTTTCACTGTCCTCCATATTTCCAGGCCTACAGCAACACCCAATTAAAAATTTCATCTTGTCTACCTCTTCATCTCGCAATAAATGCATATCTCCTCTTCCATCATTAAGAGTACTCCTCCACCCCTTTTTCTTCCTGTCTTCACGAAAAATATCATAACCCTCCATCAATATTCCAAGTTTCATTTCGATTCCAGCAAGAAATTATGGGTTAAAGAGACAGAGAGTTGTAAGATGGCCTTTATAATACATAGTGACTTTAGACTTAGTAACTATGCTGCAATTGATATTAAAATTAACACTGAAGTACAAACGATATTGATTAATATACTTACAGTATCTGAAAACCCGACCAACTTTGAAATAAAAAAGATCCAACCAAAGAACTCTCCCTGAAAATGCATAAAAAAGCATTAAATATTTTATTTTCGTTCGTTTTATCTTCATTTGTAATTCATTAATGAAAGCTTTGTACTTTTCTTTTTAATTTACATTTTTTAAGTTTCATTACATATATTGATGTTTATTTCGTTTATATTACGAGGGGAGGTACAATGGTAATGACTCTCATTTTTTATTTCGTCAGAAAATAGAATTTAATTAACAAAGGCTTTACACATTGATATGTTTCTGCCATCTCTGGGTGAGATACTGCTTACCTATCCTTTACACATTTTTTACTCCGACGTTGGGACGCTTCTTAATGCATTTTATTTTTCTTTTAATCCGCATGATGAATATAAGAATATTTAGAGAATCAAATATTCTTCTTGGCTTTATTCACCACCCTACCCCAAAGATCCTTGGGTACATCCTTCAGAGGGCCTAACATGTGGAAGTAGGAGTATGTCAGATCCGAACTGTGTGCGGGTTGGTGAGGATCATCCAGCCAAATGTTATAGTTGCATCCCTCGCGCAGAAACTAGTGCGAAATTGGAAGTTGTCTTGGTGGAAACCATGATTCATGTGCAAATGAAAACCGCATTCGTTCATTGAGGTCATTCTCGTTCATCAGATGTAGTACTGTATTACATTTTCTTCAAACTATCTTTTTGAATAATTTGTGTATTGCGCTCATGTGACAAATGTCAGCGCTACTCACTCTCATGCAACTAAAAAATACTGTTGTCTACTTAATGACCTGTTAAACTTTCTGCCACCTCGAATCGAAAGTAAAATATAAAAAAGCATCTTTTTTTTTACCGAGTAGTTTATATGTTTAAACAAACGACACTTCTTTTTGCATATTCGATTTTGAATTCCTTTTTTATTGTAATTATGTTCGAAGCAAATATGCCTGAGCTTAGTTCTTGCATTTGATAGATATATCAGTATGCAGACGACACTCCATTACTAATAATTCAAAAAGTCATAAACACAGCCCTTTCCAAAGAATGAATTCGACAGATATTTTTATTACGATTCAATCATAATAAATATATCATATTTATCTAAAATTATAGTAGTGACACCTCCAAGGAGTCACGCAATAATAATAATAATAATAATTATAATAATAATAACGAAACCCAGATATTGGTTAGTAAAAACGCAACAGTCGCACATCCGGTATCAATTACAGTAGAGACAGTCACATGCACTCTGTAATAAATAGTTGACAATTCCTTAGAATATAATAATGACTGTAATATTAAGTTTGATAGATCTGATATGGTGCCAAGAAAAAAGCTGTTTAAAGGACTGTAATTATGTGGTTTAAATGGTATATTATATCGGCCGATATATATTTGAGTTGTAAGTCAGCAGTTAAACTGAAGGAAATACAACATAATTTACTTAAATATAAAGAGCCAATAGGCTTCATTTCGGCGATATAAACATTATTTAAATTAAGGGGATATTAAATCCCACATTGTTTTTTAAAAGCGAATAAGAAACTCAAAGATTGGAATCAGAGAGTTTCATGCCGAATATAGTATAGCAAACTATAAAAGTATCGGCGACTACTAACGTGAGCTAATGCAAGTAGTCCTACTCGTAGTACAAACTCGGGCAATTCTGATGAAGCCTCAATAAAGGCTGAAACCGGTCTGGGTAGTGACCTCCCACCATAATGTAATAACAGCATACATTTCCTAGGAAATGTGTTTTACATTATGGAAAATACCAAGAATAGCGACCAGAACTTTACCACCTTTGCTGCGAGTTGCTCGAGTTTGTACTACGTACTAGGACTACTTGCAATAGCTCACGCTAGTAGTCGCCGATACTTTTATAGTTTATTATACTATATTCGGGATGAAACTCTCTGATTCCAATCTTTGAGTTTCTGATTCGGTTTTAAAACAATGTGGGATTTAATATCCCCTTAATTTAAATAATACAACATAATTTGATAAAAAAATAATCTGGTGTACGTTATTTCTACTATTATTCATCATCTGTATGACTACATTCTGAATAAAATTGGCATTAAACCTGATATCAAAACTGAAGATGTAAAGCACAGCACTTTATGCCGACTCTTAAATAAATCCAGTATCTGCAGGATTCCTTTATTACATTAAATAACCTCTATGACAAATTTGGTATGAAAATCAGAAATAAAAAAAGATAAATATTGCGTAACTTGTCTTTCGCGTTTCTTATAGTTGAACACAATTTTAAATGAAGATGCCAAACTAAACAAAGAAATCAACGCTCAGCTAATATGGTAAAGAGTAAACTGAATAATGTTTTATGAGTTAAAAGAGAAATTATTCAAAAACACTAAAGTAGCTATAGTATAAGACAGTGTTCAAACCAAAGTCTTGAGAATTGGATTAGAAATTGAACAAAGAGTGGAGACCATAGATATGAGAGTTACGAGATAAAACAGGATGAATGGACAGATAGTATCAGTAGTAGAATCATATGAAAAATGAATATATTAGGCTGGACATTATTATCATTCAGGAATATGTCAGAAGGGTTAACGTCAGGTGGTATGGTAAAGACTTAAACAGAATGGTAAAGGAAACATTATCAAAACAAGGGTTTGTTCCAGAATGACAGGAAAAATGCCAAGAGGGAAGGCCGAGATCTAGATGGATTGATACAGTTAGAGGTTTCCTAAAAGATAGAAATATAACATCTAACAATATATTGAATTTATGGAGTAATTTAGAACAAAATTGTCGATAGAAGGTTTGTGTATTTCATGCAGTAGCAATCCATGTTCAATATTATGGATAGGAAGTTATTAATAACGTAAATGATCATGATGATGATGATCATCATCATCATTTATTAAAATGGAATTCATTTATTAAGTTATTAAATTACTAAAGTAATCTTTTCGTGTAATAATATTATCCCGTCCACTCCTTCAGGTGCATATTAGAAATTTGATGTTGATGAAGATGATATCGAGTAAAACACAACATTAATTACATAGTACCATATGTCATTATAGATAAAATGAGAGTCATCACTGAACTCAACTCATCCAAAGGAACAGAACTCATCGATCTTTCATGACACATTCAAAATCAATCAGTCAACGATATTCTTAAAATAAAGAAGGTGATAGAAAAAATAGAAATGAGTATATTTTGGTTTATTTTCTTCGTTAAGTGAGTAATTTTAAGTAGCTCCTTCGCTTTATTGCTATTTCACATAAGAAAAGAAATTTCTTACCCTTTTGTCACCCGAGGGATGCTTCATGTGAAGTGGTGCACAGAAAAAAAAACTGTATCTTAGGAATATTAAATATATGCCCTGAAAATAAAAACAAACGTCTTAGTATATATTCTCAATTGTAAGTTAGAAAGTTTAGAAATATACAGTATAAGGTTCTAAACACTGTGGTTTGATTAAGGTTCATAAAATCCCGTTTCAAAGCACACGTGGAATACAAGCCGCTTTAGTGTTCCAGTAAACAGGATAGTAATGTCACATCAGGAGATCAAAATCATCAGCAATCAAATACAAAAATACCCATGTCAGAGTGAGATTCGAATACATACCTGTGAATTGGAGACAGACAGAGAGAGAGAGAGAGAGAGAGAGAGAGAGAGAGAGAGAGAGAGAGAGAGAGAGAGAGAGAGAGAGAGAGAGAAACAGATAGAGGCACAGAGAGAGAGAGAGAGAGAAACAGATAGAGGCACAGAGAGAGAGAGAGAGAGAGAGAGAAAGAAAGAGGAGAGATGCCACTCACTCAGGCAGTAGGATCGGAATATTTCTTAAATGTTTTAAAAATTTCCTGGAAGTGTGTAAATATGTAAACAAAATCCAGATAAATTTAACCCTATTATCAGAAAATTTAAACACATTGTTACGAAGAATACGAAGGATCATTATCTGGCTACGTATTTTCGATCAAAAAATATTCCTCATCAACGGTGACTTGGTACTGTCTTTTGCATTTCATTTCAGACAAGCAATATACTGAAGACCAGAGCTGACTGTTACAAACATACAGGTCTTATTACGTACGTGATTTCCAACCTCATACTACATATAACGCTAGTAAATATTATATAGTGTACTGTTAAATTGGAGAAGTCACGTTACAGTTCTTAGAAACATTCATCGGCTAGCAAAACTCCAAATCACTCCACAATGAATCTCCATTATCTTCAGGTTTCCCGAAGAAGCGAGAATATAAAAAAGGGTGCTTGACTGGAACTATAAGCTAGATTTCGATTTATTTACTCAAACAGACAAACTAGGAAGAGAGCACTGCTTTTCAAAGAAGACGATGAATGCTTTATCTTCTTAAAAGTGTTGATCCTTATAGCGTTAGTCATTAAGAGAATTGGAGGTCCATTAAGAACAGTGGAGCTCTGTGGAGCTCCTCAGTTCATCAGAATGTATTTTATATATTTATTTATTTCAGAGATGTGTAAAGACTTTCCTTTCTTTCGGCGATCACATTGTTGTTGTTGGGGTGGTGTCGTAATTAGATAGTCACCTGGTCGGCAAGCGTTGAATCTTCAGTTCACATGTCACCTTAGGTCTGTGAAATGCCTCTTTCATTAATACATTAACGAAGTAACTTAGCTTTCGTAATATATTTAATGCTGCGATTGGTTTTTGATTTCTATCATAAAATTAAAATTGTTCGTATGGTATCAACAATCGTCTATATTTTTCTAGGAAACGAACGGAAGTTTCTGTGTGTGTGTGGGGGGGGGCTGTCCCCTCATCACCATCACATCAAAAAACTCATTTAAAAGTTCCCATAAATATTTGAAATTTTAGTACTTTTCATATTTCCATTTCCTCTCTTAATACTTTTTAAAATTCCTTCCCTGTCTAAAATAGCGTGTTCTTGCTAAGAGCATACAACTGAAAACAATAGGATATGCTAGTTAGAGTTTAGTGGTACAATATGGCAGAATTATTTGCAGTACTCTCCTCCCGGAGTCTCCATAATCATCGATAGCAATGAACTGCAAATCCAATCCGTAGTTTCTTTACTGAACCGTAAATCTTATTTTATCTATATGTTCTAACAATCTTTTTAAATTATCTAAATAGTGTAAATCCTTTTAAAGGTCTCTCGTCGACTTTAGAAGTAAAAAAATAAGTATTTCTCAATCTATAATTGACCAATTGCTGAACACTAATAAAACTTACATTTCTGGAAATCGAATGATAAAAATTATAGCCTGAAGAACATTCAGTGAGTTTCCAAATGCTTTTTTAACATGTAGAATTTTCTCACTGTTGAGCGTTCTGAGAAGTCATTAAATTGAGGTCATCTTTTTCTTTTCTTCTTTATTCACTTATTTCAACATGACTTGTTCGTTTCTTTTTAGTTGGTATCTTTGATATTGATGTTTTCATTCTTGTAAGTCTTACTTAATTTTGTTATTTTGTTTATCCAATACTGTAATACTTTGTTGAAATCATTTAAGTGATTCATTATAAAATCACTTCAAATAAAAATTAGCATCAAATAAAAATATCGCAACTACATCTACATAGTAGAGTAAATACTTACCTCACAAGAAAGGTAGATGCTTACAATAGCCATGACGGAGTTATAGATTATCATTACTGTTTTCAAGTTAAAGGGTTCTCTATTTTTCATGAACGCTAAACCCCATTTCGTAACGAAAACCACATAACAAACTGTAATAAGCAATATTGCCTTCGTGTTTCCAATTAGAGGCCATGTCTCCATGGATTTATCTGGAAAGAGGAATTCAAGAAATAAAACATTAGAAATTGTTCAGACTAAGAAGTTTATAAGAAGAAAAATAAATATTGTGATCATTTGGAATTAAACAAAAACACAAATTTAGGTTTTCTTTTCATCCACTTGAATTCTCTCTTGCTCAATATTAACGACACTGATTTTTTATATGAAAACCTATGCTGGAATCCTTCTTGAAATGAGATGAACATTTCTAAGAAATTTTTACTTAGAAGTGAATGTGCATAAAGTACTCGCCTCACAGCCAACTACTTTGGGCATAAATAATATATTTTTCATTTTTTACGTGGTTACATTCTATTATAGACGTGGTGAAAGTAGCGCACAAGGAGCAATTGCAAAATACCTGCATGGTTCTAAGACTCAGTGCTGGCCTGCAAGGATATTCTCCATTAAACCCAATAGAGAATATGAAGGGGAAAACAAATGCTATAGTTACGGCACTGGAGAGATAGAAAATAAAGTAACCTGGGTCAACAATAATATAATAATAACAATACATAGCTAAATGATTGGCTTAAATGGGAATGGCTAATTATTTCTTGTACTTGATGTTGTAGGAATTATAATGCATTTAGTTCTTAATATGCGCAGAATTCCAATATATCTATAATGTATCACAGGATGATTCACATAATGTCTTGTACATTACAGCATTTATACATGTTGTAGCTATGCCTTTTAATTGTGCAATTTGCTTACTATTAGCTAGAGTCAGAAGTGTTGTGTTCTGAGCATCGTTTTAATGGAGTTGGCGTCTGGTGACAAGAGGGTAGATATATTGTGAGACATTTGGTTTCGATGGGTTGGAAATGTGGATTTTTAATTTATTATTATTATTATTATTATTATTATTATTATTATTATTATTATTATTATTATTATTATTATTATTATTACTATAAATAGCACCTTCACGAAGTAAGGGACTCATCAAAAGTGTCTCCTTGTATGCTGTGCAATGTCTGATTATCTGTCATATGGCTCCTTGAAAACATCACCAGGACTCACTCACAATTCCACTGACAGCTCATTCCATTCACTCACCACACGCCATTAAAAGAACCTAGACCGTATATACTTCCTGTCCATACCGTTTCGTATATTCCAGACACGACCCTGTTTTTCCTGAAGAGTTGCAAAATTAATTTTCCCTGTTATCTATAATAAGATCCCCTTACTAGCTTGTTTCTCCTCATTCTATTTCTCAAACTTTGAAGTCTACATTCCATCAGCTCGTCTTCACAATCGTTCTCTTCAAGATTATAGTTATCCGATGTGATTCCATAATGACTTTATTAGTACTGCCTCTAAACTTTAACCCCACTGCCCGACATTATGTCCACGTCTCTAGCTTCCTCAGCTACTTGAAGAAAATGTTATTAGTATAGTAGACAGTGGACAATGTCTTCTTCCAAAATTCATAACCTACTTAGAAACATTAAGCTGATATTCTTTAATATCTGTGCGTAGAATCAATCAGTTCAATTCATTATCAGTTATATCAGTTGTATTCAGTATCAATTCTGTAGTAATTCAGTATCAGATCTGCCCATTATCATCGTATCCATATATACTCATTCCGCTTATAACTGAATGTTCACCTTCAAACCATTCCCACTGTCTTTCATATAAGAACTGAACTGTAGTACCGGACTGGTCACCCTTATTTTAGACTATATTTTTCTTATTTCAATGTATACAGTGCTTAAGTCATTAGGGACAGTCAAAATGACCCTCTCGTCTACATATTGGAAGATTTTGCCTTTTAATTGAAATTGGTTAATATCCTGCATGTATGTGTTAAACAGATTGTAGAGAACAGCGCTCCCTCCGCATCCAGCAGATTTCCAATAACTTTCTAATTTCCAATAACTGTGTGGTGAGAGAGAGAGAGAGAGAGAATTCTAAAGCAGCTTTGGCCTGATATGCGAATTTATCCTGTAGTGATGTTGTTCCTTTGTATACAAAGAATAATTTTCCTATTTATATTTTCCTATATATATTTTAAATCATAATTTTACTGAATTACAAAATTTCTAGTATATATATATATATATATATATATATATATATAGGAAATTATAAAGTATTGTTACCAGTCATAGATGTAAAAAGTGATTTTTACGGGACGTTGGTTGGTTGTTTCCTATAGTTTTCGGATGGAGTTAAGAGCGCTGTTAAAAAATATGTAAGCTGTTTGAAGAACGTGGTCTCGCATTCTTTAATTTTTTTAATTCTTGCATCTCGTTAATCAGATGCCAGATTTCTTTTATGTCGTTCTCAAGCATAGCACTGTAGCTTTGTAGAATTTAATGCACTCTGTAGCTATGTGTAGTCTACTACACTATGTTGACAAAAGTATTTGAACAATTAGCTGTAGTCAAAACATTTGTTTTAATTATATTTCTAGTATCGAATGGGATCACCTTTGGCTTTAATGACAGCAACTACCCTAAGGTGGGAGGCATGCTTTTACCCAATTTCTGATACGTTGCAACAGATATATTCTTCCATTCCTCTCGCAAAGCTACCTAATTGCTGATCAGGGTGGCTGTGGTTTGGAGTGAATTCGGTGTTCTAATTCGAACTCCTAGCTGTTCTGTCCAACATTTCAACGTTGTTCTGTGGAAACCACTCTCAGACAAGTAGGCAGTATTTCGTGGAATATTGTCGTGCTAAAACATGCAAGGGTCACTGCCGAAGTACTTTCACAGCGTCAGAAGAATGAAGTTGCAAAACCATCAGGCTTAATGGTTTTGCGCACGTCTGCCACGTCCGCCGAAGTACTTTCACAGCGTCAGAAGAATGACGTGCGCAAAACCATCAGGCTTAATGGTTTTGCGCACGTCCGCCAATGTACCAACCCACATCCATCTAAAACCCCCTCCCACAACATTACCGAGCCTCCACTAAACTTCATAGTAGGAATGATGCAGTCTTGCGAGAATCGTATCCCAGGAAATCTCCAGATATGGAAGCATCATTTGTTGCGTCACAGAGCCTTTTCCCAATCATCTACTGTCCAGGAACAGCATGAAAGACACTGTTCACACATCGCTTGTCGTTGAGGAGGTGATGCGTGGCTTTTCGCAGCAACTATGGCATGGTAACCTAAGGCAAGAAACTCTACCGACAGTGCTTGTGCTGACAGATGTTCCTGCAGCATTTTCCAGCTTAACGGTGGGGTCCGCCTCTGATGACGTGTGTAATGTTCGAATATTCCGAGGGAGAGCTCGTCCAAGTGTTTCCTGCTGTGGTAGAATCATCAACTTTCCATCTACAAATGACATAAGCAACAGTGGATTTGGATATAGTGAGACAGGTAGCAATGTCATTAACAGAAAAACCACTGATGTGACACCCAACTAATCCAACGTTGGAAGTCTGTCAGTTCAGTTGAACGTGGCATCTTGACCTCGAGTACAGTGCAAAATATTCAACATATCCCACCTTTTAATACTTAACTTAAAAAGACACTTCTTGAATATTTGCATGTCATAATTCATTTTACATATTATGAAAGCTGCAATATATATCTACCTGATGATGCCCGTATGTTTGTGTGATTAGTACTGGACGAAGTGAGTATATATTCTCAGGTATTATAGTTCTTAGTAGGTATAAGTAATATACTCAGTTTATATATTTTTTTAATATTCATAATATTTATATTTATCTCACCTATCGCAATCGAGTATTATACGGGCAAGTATTATTCTGGCAAGTTAAATATCGACAGGTTGAAATCCATCGATATTTAACTTGCCAGAAGATTTTCTTATTTGTCCGTATAATTATTACAGCGTTCTAATACATGTTTTCTGCATATTCGAATTTTCATTTTTTATTTTTTGTTTTACTCCTAAGTTTTTGTTTGCTAAATATTGCTAAATAGACTCAATGAGTGAAGGACAGGTATTATTATGGGAGATTTCAACTATGGTAACATTGATTGGAAAGAATTTAATTGTATGCAGTTAGTAAGGGATAACTACCTGAGATAGCATGTAATGGAATATACTAGAGGTTCGGGAGTGCCTCACCTAGTAATTGCATCTGATAAATTGACTATTATGAATATGACCATATTGCCACCAATTGGTGTGAGTGATCATAAGGTCTTGACCTGGGAAGTGGCTAAATGTGCGGAATTTTCAATTAAGACAGGGTACATGTGGATTTACCGGGCTGGTAAGTATGACAAGCTTAGGAGATTGCTTGGAGCAGTGCCATGGCATGTTAAACTGCAAGAACTGGATGTTCATAGTGCACGGGAAGTGGTTAAGGAGCGTTTGAGGGAGGTAATGGCTGACTGCATACCAAGAGTCCGGAGAGTAAATCAAGTAGGAGTTAAATGGATGAATAACACCATTAAGCTTGAGCTGCAAAAAAAAAAAGAAACAATTGTGGATGAAATTTAAGGAGAAAGGTGACCTGCAGGCACACGAACAGTACAAAGCACAAGCCAGAAGGGTAAGGAGTGTGGTAAGAAAAGCAAAAGTAGATTATGAAAGGAAATTAGCAATGCAAGCTAAAATAAATTCCAAACAGTTCTTTCGATTTGCTGCAAGTAAAAGAAGAAATGTATACGGCGAAATTATTCTAAGGAATGCCGATGGCAGGGAAGTAACTGAATCAACTGAAATAGTAGAATTACTAAGCAAACACTTTGCAAGAGTATATCATCCAGGCTGTGATAATGCAGGAATGAGAGAACGAATGGCTGATGCAGGAATTGAAGTGAATGAAATGGAGGTGAATAGTATATTACAGAACCTTAATATAAATATATCTGTGGGATTGGATGGTATACCAGCTCGAGTCTTACGTGAAGAGGGAAAGGAATTTTCAGTTCCCTTGACCATATTGTTTAATTTAAGTCTCAGCTCTGGGTTAGTCCCGAGGGGGTGGAAAGATGGGAAAATAATCCCATTGCATAAAGGAGGTTCCAAGACTGCTGTTACAAATTACCGACCGATCAGCATATCAGGAATCGTTGTCAAGGATTTTTGAGATATTAATCAAGAGCAATACAGGAATGGATAGATGAAAATGAGATACTGTATGCAGGGCATCATGGTTTTGTGAAAGGTAGATCATGCCTCAGTAACTTGCTCACGTTTTATAATACAGTGACGGCTGAACTGGATAAGGGTAAAGGGTTTACAGTGATACTACTGAACTTTACTAAGGCCTTTGGCAGGATACCACATGGAATTCTAATCAGTAAACTGTAGCACATGGGGATGGAGAGGTTGGTGAGATGGTTAGGAGGGTGGTTGATGAAGAGATATCAGTGAGTAGTTTATTCAAGAGTGGAGTCCAAAAGAAGGCCTGTTACTAGTGGTGTGCCTCAGGGTTCTGTTCTTGGACGACTGCTATTTAATTTTTCATTAGTGGTATAGGACAGGATCTGAGAGGAACTGTTTATTTATTTGCTGATGATGCAAAGTTGGGTAGAGCATGAATGCACATGATGTCAAAATTTTGCAGGATAATTTGGATAGATTGGCAGTCTGGGCTAATGAGAATGGATATCAGTTTAATGTAGCAAAGTATAAATTTATGCATTTTGGTGTGAAAAAGTTAGCAACAGTATATCACGTTGGTGGAACGGTACCACAGGAGATTGACGAAGCCAAAGATTTGGATGTGCTGGTGGATAGGGAGTTGAAGTTTAGGGGGGAACATAGCAAAAGTGGCTAAATCAGCTCATCAGATCACTTGGTGGTTACTGAAAAATACTTTGACCAGCAGAGATAAGCAAGTTGTTGTTCCTCTTTATCGAGCCTTAATAAAACCCCATCTTGACTACTGTGCCCTACTAGGCCCTTAGGTTTCTTCTTGATGGGGAGGAGGAAGAGAGGATCCAGAGGCAGGAGACCAAGATGAGAGTTGTTCTATGGAATGAACCTTACAACAACAGGTTGAAGATTTGTGGGTTACAGAATTTGGTTGATAGGCGGAAAAGGGTGATGTGATTGAGACATTCAAATTACTGACTAGTTTTGAGAAGAATACTTCAGAGGAAATATTTCAGAACAGGTCTGGTGATGGGAGAACTAGGGGCCATCCATGGAAACTGAGCAAGTGTGCAGTTAGGAAGGGTGTTAGAACTAGGTTTGTTACTTGGAGAGTGGTGAATGAGTAGAAACAGCTGCAACAGTTTGTTGTGGATGCCATGACTGTGAATGAGTTCAAAGCAAAGTATGATAGATACTATGCGAATGCCGAATAGTTTTTCTTGATATGATGTTTAGGGCCTCTCTCGATGAGTCTAAGGACACCTTGGAGCTGTTCACTTCAATCATAGCAAATTCCATATAACACTACTTATCAGATAATCAGATTTATCTGATTGAACAAAAAGGAAATTTTCAAAAATCTAGAGTAACAAAAGACCAGATTATTATTAATAAAATGATTCTAAGAAACTCAAAAAGACGAAAAACTAATTTAAACATGGCATGGATAAACTACAAGGAAGCATTCGATTCCCTCCCACACTCCTGGATCCTAAAATCACTAAAAATTATTTGGCATTAGCAAAAACATATGTTCCTTTCTGGCTACTGCTATGAAATCATGGAAAACAACATTAATAGTGAATAATGAACAATTTGGAGATATGGTTAAACGTGAAATTTTCCAAGGTGATTCCTTGTCACCATTGCTCTTCAACATTTCTTTGATACCTTTCTCTGTGATTCTGACGAAAACAAAACTTGGATATGAAATTCCTAAATGAAATATTAAAATTTCTCATCTGTTGTATATGGATGATTTGAAGCTATATAGAAATCGGCCCAGCAAATTGATTCTTTATTGAAGACAGTTCGTATTTTCAGTCAGGACATCGTAATGGAATTTGGTTTAGATAAATGCGTAATTTTATCTATTAAACGAGGTACAATTAATGACACTAGCAATTTTAATTTTGAACAAGAGAAATATATAAAAGCAATTTCAGCTGACGAACACTATAAATACCTAGGAATAATAGAACCCAATGATATTCTCCACTCGAAAGTTAAACAACAGGCAGCATCAGAATACGTTAAAAGAGCTAGAGATATTCTGAAAACAAAACTGAATGGATTAAACCCAATTAGAGCAATGAATTCTTGGGATATACCAGTGATCCGATACACAGCTGGCATAATAAATTGGACAAAAGAAAGCCTGGACAAACTAGACCGCAAAACTAGAAAACTAATGACTATGCATCATGCATTACATCCACGAAATGATGTTGACCGGTTGTACCTACCGAGGAGAATAGGTGGATGGGGTCTGTCTGCTGCAAGTGAGAGAGACTGTTGAAGAAAAATAAGGTTAAGAAATTACATCGACAATAGCTCTGAGCCAATGCTTCAAGCAATTACACAACAGGGCCTTATAAAAGCAACAGGAAACAAATCCGATTACAAAAAGGAACAAAAAAATATCCGATATGTGCGCTGAACAAATAAACCCTTGCATGGCCAATTTTTTCGAGATACTGAGGACAAAATTGACGTGAACAAGACATGGCAATGGCTGCATCAGGAATACATTAAAAAAGAAAAAGAAGGATTTATTCTAGCACATCTAGAACAGGCATTACAAACTAATGCAATCAAAGCAAAATTTTTCAACATCAATAATAACAGCAAATGCAGATTATGCGATCAGAAAGATGAGACTGTAGCACATCTAATCAGTGCCTGCAGCAAAATAGCTCAAACTGACTATAAATACCGCCATGATAAAACGCCCAAAATAATTCATTGGTATGTATGCAACCAATATGGCTTCCCTACGTCTGATAATTGGTGGCAGCATAAAATAGAGATGTATTGGAAAACGAAACAGCAAAAATTCTCTGGGACTTTAGAATACAAACTGATCGGCATTTGGAATACAATCGACCTGACATCACAATTGTCGAACATCGACAGGTTTGGATAATCGATATTGCAGTACCCAGTGATAACAACATTAACAACAAAGAACTGGAGAAAAATTACTAAATATCGAGATCTGGCATTCGAAGTTGGCCGGCTATGGCTTAAACACACCGAAGTCATCTTATTAGTTATCGGTGCACTTGATACTACTTCAAAGAAGCTGTCCTACTATTTACAGCAATTAAAAATCAATGAAGTGGCCCCATATGACCTACAAAAAACAGCATTACTTGGAATAGTCCAAATTTTACGACGCTACCTGACGGACTACTCTTAGATTTTTGGGTAGAATCTGAATTGTTCTGAATCACCAGTCAAATTTTTATTTATATGATATCTTGTTTTGACTGTGTATAATTTATGTGAATAAAATAATAATAATAATTATAATAATAACAATAATAATAAATGTTATTAGTCTGTATCTCATTCTCTTTGTTTACGGTGATTTTTTTTTATAAAAAACTTGGTATTTCATACCCAGATACTTCCTTGTTGTTTGTGTGAATATGTTTAATACTCATCGATCTTGGGAAAAATAATAGGAATGTTTATTCCCCAAAAAACATTTTTATTTATTGTTTCTTCTTTCAAACTCTGAAATTCAGTTTTGATGGTTAAATATTAACTTCCATCGTGAACTGTTACCGAATTAGTTTTCTAAATGAGGTTAGTAATGCATGTTTTTATGTTTTTCAGCCAACTGAAGTTAATCGCTACGTTATCAGGAAGTGACGCCACTGTTACTCTTGATACCAGACCATAGAAAGCTCTATAATAGATAACGCTCTAAATAGAAGGTACACCAACTTTCCGCCATATTGGCTCCTGAGTGATACTCGTTCGAGCGCTTGATTTTTTCCACTTTATAGCGAAATGGGAGGTTGTTCTGCTCCAAATTGTACAAACATGCATTCTAAAGGATTCAGTCTCTATCGATGAAAATTAAGCCAGCAATAGGGAATTATTAATACTGTTAAATAAAAAATAACTTCAATTTTGCCAAGAATTGTTTAACACGTTCGCTGCCAACTGTCGATTACCGGCGGCTACGAGATTACTCGTACTGACCTTGAAGAAGTAAAAGTGCTTGGTGTGCGGTAACAAAGTATGCCCGAGGAGCGTGGCAGCGAACGTG
Source organism: Typopeltis vanoorti (assembly GCF_054136105.1). Taxonomy (NCBI): domain Eukaryota; kingdom Metazoa; phylum Arthropoda; class Arachnida; order Uropygi; family Thelyphonidae; genus Typopeltis; species Typopeltis vanoorti. The sequence continues at coordinate 30,510,500 of NC_143572.1, forward strand.
TTAAATATTATTATTATTGTTGTTGTTGTATATTTTTGATATTTCAGAGAAATATACAAAAAAGCAACAAAGCCTACACAAACGATGCGACAAACAGACAACCCAAGGATAAATGACGACATACTAAATACTATTATTGTAAAAGAAAATCTATGGAAAAAAACTTAAAAAGTCACCCAGTAACACACATTTACAAACCTTATACAAAAACACAAGAAATCAACTAACAACAAAAATTCGTAGGGCAAAAAGACACTACTATTTCCAAAAATTCATGAAATATAACGACAACTAAGCAAACATAGGCTACACTCAACGAATTAGTAACTCGAAAAAAGAAAACTTCAGCACAAGATTTTATTGCAAAAAGCTTCGGTCAGGACACAAACCAAGAGGAACTAGCAGACTCATTCAACCATGCTTTCACAAACAACATCACACAACTCAAAAAATACAAACTACCAACGATCAACAAAAAACTACCGACACAAAGTCAACAACAAACAATGTATTTTCCACCCGTAACAAAACGGGAACTGAAAGAAGCACTCCTACAACTAAAATTAAAGACCACTCCAGGAATAGACAAAATAAGACTCACAGACCTTATAGCACACTTTGAACAAATAAATCCAATTCTTTTGAAGCTCGTGAACATAATATTCGACACATGCATTATTCCGCAACAATTAAAAACTGCAGTAATTACGCCAATATACAAACACGGCAAAAGAAACGATACTCAGAACTACAGACTGATAGCTACCCTACCATTCATTTGAAAAATTCTAGAAAAAATAACATACACACCAGAATACAGAATTATTTACAGAAGTGCAACATCATCTCACAAAAACAACACAGCTTTCAGAAAACAAAAAGCGCCATCACTTTATTAAAAGACATCGCCGATACAATAAACAAAGAACTCGAAAAAAAACAAGTACACCCGCCTTATACTACTTGACTTAACCAAAGCATTTGATACACTTGAACGTGACGTACTACTCACCAAACTATACTCAATAGGTACAAGAGGAACACTGCATACCTGGTTCAGGAACTACCTCTCAAACAGAACACAAATAACAAAAATAAGTACTTGTCACAATCGGAATATACAAATGAAACACAGTGTACCTCAAGGTGCCATATTATCACCCACTCTATTCAACATATACATTAACGATGTTCATAACATATCCATAAGAAGTCAAATATTTCAGTACGCAGATGACACTGCACTACTAGTAATCTACACAGACATCAATACGGCTATCTGAAAGCACAACAAGACCTAAATGAAATCACAACATACTTCCACCAAAACGCAATTCTAATCAACGGCACCAAAACACAGCTGTTGATAATACACAACCCAAGAATCATACTCCCCGCATCGCTATCGATGCACTGTCACACATACCGCTGCATTAACAGGAAAAATACCCGCCAATGTTCCGAATTCAAACCTGTAACACATGCAAAATACCTCGGTTCCTATATAGATTGTCGCCTTAAATGGACAAAACATGTAGAATACCTACATACCGAACTCTGGGCCATCGCAGCAAAACTCTTCCAAGTAAAAGACATTATTCCATCCAACATAAAAAAACTCCTATATCACAGCATCTGCGAATCCCTACTGAGATACGGAATAACTGTCTATGCAAACACATCAAACAGCCACCTAACAAAATTAGAAACATTACTCAGTAAAATCGTGTCAACGGTGATCTGGACACCTTAAACGCTACAACCAATATCCGACAAGCACATGGCGATACACAGAATTCTGAACATTAAAAACCTGAAATACTACTTGACATTAACAAGGAATTACTTTAAAATCACCTATCGAAACAACAGAGACACATATCGTATAACACGACCCACAACAGCTCTCTACATTCCTCCACCCTTCAACAAATCATAAGGTTCTTTTGTGAGATCACATCAGATACCCACGCAACAACAACCAACCAAGAAATTTAAAACACATAGATAATTACAGAACATTAAAACACTAACTCTGGAAAATATACCAACAAAGTTAAGAAACCATTAACACTAATATACACATCACAAATCACCAGCATCCAATGCCAACACTCCATACAAAAACAGTAGCAACAACATAAATAGTGAAGCCTAAATCCTACTCTCTTCACAAAAGCTAACCCAAGCTTCGAGGTAGGTGGGATTAACACGTCTCACTCAACCACACATAATCCTTATAACCAAAGAAGCAGATTATATAATAAAACAGTTAGTAAAGTATACAACAATAAAGAAGATACTGATTATTATGTGATAATATCATTAATAGAATACTCTTATGTAACATGTAAGAATAATGTATTAAATTATTCTTATAATTAAAAAATTATATAAACAAAAAAATTATTATACAAAAAATTCTGAATAATCTTCATTGTTAACATTAGAAGAACATGTGTTGTAAATACATAATATAGAGGGCAAAAAAATACTATTGAAAATTTCAGTTGAAATTAATGTAGAAAATACAGCACTTAGAGCTGAATTCTGTAAAATTAAAAGTTGCAATGTCACTCAAGATGTCTATTGCATGTGTAAATATTTTAGCAATCAATAAAAAATATTATCATTATAAAAAAAAAATTAAAAAAAGCAGTGCTTTTTTTCTGGCGGTACGCAACGGTACGCAGTACCGGCACCTTTTTTCTAAAGTTTTAAACATTTGCGATTTATTGACAGCAAAATGTATTATGAATATTCCGGTAGACGGCACTGTGTTCACGAATTGAATTTTCAGTTTTGATTACCCTGCTTTCCTATTTCATCGTACGCAACTGGAAACAGAAGTTGTGTTCACTTCCGATTGCTACCAATATCAGTTTGAGTTCTATATTCACTCTGCAGTGTTCACGTGACAGGCAGGTGTTCACGTGAGTTTTGAATTAATATAAGTTAAATCAGTGCAATCATTGTTCAACATGAGTAAAATAAATAGTTACTTTATGCCAATGAGTAAAAAAAGGAAGGCTGAAGAAGCAGAAATTGTTGAATCTACTTGTGATCCTGTAAAACAGAAAACTACCACCGAAAATACTCTTGGTGAAGAGGATCACGAAACCAAGACCGAAGATCCACGTGGTCAAAAGGAAGCAGATTCTGATAGTGACTGGCCCGAATGTTGGAGTTTTTGCAGAAAAATGACTTCTGCGAGAGAAACGAGTGGTGTATGTCAAGAATAAAATGTTGGGCTGTAAAGTGTGTCGTGATGTCGGAAGTCTTGCCCTCGATAAACACCTGGGAACGAAAATTTCAGAGGAGTGGGCAAATGATAAAATCAGTCATTTTGGAGAATCTCGAAAATAACAGTTAAGTCATTAAGAAAAAAGATTTACGATCATGAGGAGAGCGAAGCACACAAAGCGTGCCAAAAAATAAAATTTGAAGCAAAAAACGAAACATTAGAGAAAGTTTTCCTAAATTCTTAGTCTCATAATAAAGACGTAACAGGAAAAGTGTTTCGAACCGCTTACAAAGTTGCGAGGAGAAATCAATCATTTAATAACTTTGAAGAGGAAATAAATTTACAGCAACTTAATGGCATAGACATGGGATATATTCTTCATTCTGCAAATGCTTGCATTAACATTGTGAGCCATATCGCAAATGAAATGAGAAAAACTTTAATAGACAATATAGTGAACTCCAAGAACAAAATATCGTTACTTATTGATGAATCGACAACTGTGAGTAACACAACAACATTGATTGTTATTGTTTGTGTAGTTCTTCCTGACCTTTCGGCTCCTGTGAGTCTTTTCCAAGATTTGATCGAATTATCGGATGTAACTACTAGAGGAATTGTAAACTCTTTAATTAGTCATCTTGGGTGTTTAGGATTATCTGAAAGTTAATTAAAGGAGTATATTTTATCTGTAACTTGTGATGGCAGAGCCATGTTGTTTGGTGTGCGTAATGGTGTAAGGGGGTTAATGCAAGAGAAGTTTCCTAGTGTTATTTTCTGGCATTTTTCTAACCATCTCCCCTTTAATTGTCTGTTAGTGACACAGTGAACAATGCTGCAGGAGTGAATCGCTTTAAGAGTTTCATGACAAACTTTATGTGACTTATCATGTTTCACTTACGAATGCTAGGGAACTACAGGAATGTGCAGCGACTCTAGAACTTCAGTTTCTTAAAATTGGTAGAATTTTAAGCACTCGCTGGGTTGCATCTAGCTTTCGCACTGTTTCTGCAGTGTGGCAAGACTTTGAAGCCCTCGTCAATCACTTTCTGAAGGCAAAAGAAGACAGCGTAAGAAGCAAAACAGATCGCTTTCTTTATGAAGGCCTTTGAAGAAAAATAACGTCATGCGAGTTTGTTCTTGATTTGAGCCTTATGTGTGATGTTCTCCAAGAACTTAGTGAACTAACTCTAGATTTACAAGAGAGAAATATTGACTTGCACAAAGCAGACAGGAAGATAAAGAATACAATTCAACTTTTTGAAGAAAGAATTGAAAATACTCGTCCGTACTACAGTATTCCTCTTCAAAGTCAGAAGAACATGAAGTTCAAAGGGATTGGGCTCCACAAAAATGAAAGACACAGTCCTGCAATAAGTTCATCTGCTTTCTATAAAAGTCTGAAAGAAGCTGTTGGAAAGCGTTTGCTTGAAGGGGATGATGCTGATTTTTTCCTGAATGTGCTAAGATTTTAGATTCCAAGTATTGGCCAAAAAATCCTGGGAAGCATCTCACATTTGGTGAAGCTGAAATTAAAGAGTTAGCACGCAAATTTCGCTTGAATGAAAGAGAACCATTTCGTGGTTTCCATGAATATCTTCAAGAAAATAAAGTCCGGGACATACTACTTCTCCTAAAGTACACTTTGGGCACAATTACAATATCTTCCAGTGAATGTGAAAGGGGTTTCTCTCAGGTGAATCTTCTAGTAACTTCATCCAGATCATCTCTGCTTGTGCGGACAACTTCCGCACTGATGTTCATCAAGATAGTAGGGCCTCCTCTCACTCAGTTCAACCCTAGCAAATATGTGGACTCATGGCTGCTCGAGGTCGTCATTCTGCAGTTGATACCAAAAGCAAGAAGAGATCTAGAGAAGACGAGGGTATATCGGAGGATATGTTAAAAGTGGGGACGTTGCTGTAATAACATCTTCATGGTGAATACTGGCACCTTTTTTTCCCGAAAAGCACTGATTATTATTATCATTATTCGTGACACCGCCAAGGAGTCTGAAGACTCATCGCGGGAGGATACCTACTGTACTCCGTCTCCACCACTACCGAACCTCTACTACCAATCAACTACACCAGCGCCATCTACCGCCACCACCACCACCACAACACAAGTATTTTTTGTCTGTAAATTGCGTGTATTCCGAAGGGATGATTTGTCTGTATACGGGATGAAAAACCCGAGTTTCAGGGAGAACAAACCTTTTGCCCCGTATGAGATCGGCTAACTCACCTTCATAACGATTTACATCTCATAAATTATTCGTACTTTTCATATATAGTCTTTTCTTTACGATTCCATGAAAAATGAATGCTTATGAACGTTATACAGCTACTTCTACTGATAAATGATACGAGCTTTAACTTACAAAACTAGAAGAAGAATGGCGCGTGTAAGCGTACCTTCTATTTAGAGCCTTAATAATAGGCCTTGGAGTAAAAGATGTCATTATGAAGTTTTCGCATTCGCTGCACTACGTGTATGATGCCGTAAACTCAATGCCACACTATTCCAAGGTTATTTCCGTCTAGTTTCTGCCATATTTGCCTCAGGGTAACCACTACACGACCACAGATATGTCCTTAAAAGACGTCTTCATAGATGTATGTCAACTTGTTCGTGCTGTACATTCTGCTATGGCGCTGGAGGCAGTGTTCCACCTATAGTTTCGATCAGTTATCTGACATGTCGTAACTTCTCAAAGAAAGGGATCGACACTGGCTCTCTTCGTAACTATTGGTGGGATAAACATACTCGTATATTGGTCTCTTTTTTCTCCTTTTTTATTTTTTTTTAACTGAAAAAAAATCTGAGGACGAGTCCTATGATTTTATTTAGAAGCATTTTAAATATTTCAGGTTATTGTTGTTCCAATTTTACGGAAGCGTTTGCTATATCTGAGAAAATTAAGCTCTCATTTGTGTTGTGGAGAATAATTGATTAACTTTACCAAATGTACAGACTGCTTTGGTTGAGTGAAAAGATGGGCTAATATTGTTATGGTCTTATGTTCAGAACGTTTTAATTAATGATCTATACGGATTAGCTCCTTGATAATTCCACTGTTATTTAATATTTCCATATACAGAGTTTTGTGTAAAGTAAATTTCTTTTTTTAAATGAAACAAACTTAAGCATAAATGGAAAAATAGACAAATGCCAAAATAAAGTTATTTAGGACACCCACTTATTATTTTTATTATTATTTTGGGGGAAGGAGATGGTGTGAATATGGACTATTCTATCATTTTCTCATTCTTCCAAGACGGTTTAAGTGCTTCTGATTGGGGGCTTTAAGCAATTTAATGCTGCCTATTTGCCATTCCTATGCTGCATCCGTCTAAGTATTTCATGTCTGTAGAACTGTGTGTTCAATGGGCCTGTCTGCATATTCCGAGGGACGAAAAACCGTGATAAAGGGTCCTCACATCGTAGACAGGATTCGAACGTGGGTTTTTCCAACCAAAGCGCTCATCTATAAACTGAGCTACGGAGGCTATTAGGGACTATTGCAATACAAAACGTTAAAGCATTGTATTTTGCTGTAATAAAATATAAGTGACATGATAGCTTCGAATAACATGGTTTGTATTCGCAAATGTCATCATACTTAATAAACAAAAATGCTGCATTTTTATGAAGTTGTTGCTTGCATGTCTATATTGCACTTCTACAGACAGGCCATGGCTTAGTTATGGCTGAGGAATATCCTCAGGTCGCCGACGGGAATCGAACCTACGACACTCCTTCCCCAGGCATATGGTTGCGAAGCGCAAAGCTACTAGGCTAACCGTGCGAATATCTCATTCCAATGACTGGGGAAGATAGAGATCTAGATCACATTAGATCTTGATAACTAATATCACTCTCACACTCTTAAAATCATTTTTAAACTGACCACAAACCTACTGACTGCTTTTCGACATGAGTTGAAGTTCTGAGATCATATTATCATATTGTGAAAGATTAAGTAGGTATCCATTCTCTCTCTCTCTCTCTCTCTCTCTCTCTCTCTCTCTCTCTCTCTCTCTCTCTCTTTCTAAAAAATCCACAATACCATGTTTTCCAAATGAACCCGCATAACTGATCCCACGCCTGTTAAGCAACCTATTGATATATGCAAATAATGTCTCCATCATGGTGAGTAAGAAATGAAAATAATCTATGAGGTACACAACCTGTACTCATTAGCCTCTAATACAAAACTAAGCTTTGCTAAAATTACTCTCTTGTGAGGTAAAGAGAAGTCTAACCTGACTCTCCAGATGATGAATCTGGTCAAATAAATGAAAACATTGGGCAACCTTGGCAGATTTCTATGTAGACTCGGCTGTACAAACTCTTTAGACAAGTGCTAGACGAATGGCTTATGACATGAGCAACTTCTCGAAGCGATTCCAGGTTCTAATCATCAGTCAGTGTGTTCTGGCTGTCCTTCAAATTGCAGCTCTGAAGACTTTTTGCTCATCATCCATTCAAAAAGCAATCAAACCTCGGCTCTGGAACAAAACTAACTGGGCAACCTAATTGGAATTGCGCAGGCCACTCGATAAGAAAGGTTAAGGAATAGCCCCTTGAAAACAAAATCATATCTTTTGAGATCTTCTTTCTCATTCAGTCACTTCAGACAAGCAACAACTTCCTATTTTTTTAATGTGGCTCCAAACCACAAAAGGTAATATACAAACCTATAGTGCATTTTTACCTGTGGTTTAAGTTCCTTTTGTCAACTTTATATATCTCTCTGTATTTTTTAAAATTTATTTATATATGATCCGGAACTCTGTTCTAGAGACCAAATATGGAACGTTTTCAAGCCACTTCAGGCTTTCAATAAGTGAGCGGTTGTTTCTCACTGGTAGATGAAATTCATCTCCCAATTAAAAGTTCCCACCTAAATGTACGAGTATTATGAAAGCATCTAGAGGATCAATATCCATAATCCTTCGAATGGATCTTGCTGCACTGTCACCCTCCAAGCGACGATGTTTCTACCGAAATGCCCTACAATAACGTTAGGAAAGTAAAGATCTCATCACACACACACACACACACACACACACACACACTGAGTGGGCCAACACCATAAACTATGCTTAGTGCACAATTGTTCTCAAACAGAAATGTAATAAGTCCTACAACTGGCCTCACATTATTATGATTACATGCAACTGGATGGGAATATATAATCATAGGATACTCTCGAGCCAGAACTTATAAAGTGCAATTTAAAATACTGACCACATACCCTAAGACAAAAAACCAATATCAAGAAGGGCAAGCGGCGTTTATAAAAGCCTTTTCCAATGTGACTATAATTCCAAGCATTTGAATTACTTCTGGGACCCTCTTTCAACCTGCATCACGTAAGGACTCACTGCCATTTCTTCTACCATCTTGAAGAAACTATACCCTACCTCACAACAGTGCATCCAACTTTATTTGCAAGTGCATCCTCACTTTCATCCTCTTCTGCACGCCTACATGACAAACTCGCTTTTAAATGGGATCTTCAGTACAAAAAAAAGTATAATAGAAAAGATTCAGATATAAAGTGAAGGCTCTGGCACAACACTTTGCCTAGTGAAATAAAACACCATAATTACCAACTGAGATAATCGGATTTTATCTCTTCGCCAACATCCTAGCTGCCATGGAAAACATTTTTCTTAATGCTTCTGCAAACAATGCGATTGTGACAGATGTCCATATGCGTTTGCCTTTTCCTTTTCACCGCAATAACAAACGAATTCTACAGATACCTCCTCCATACTAATAAGAATAGATACAGGACATGAACTTCCTCTTCTTTTGTGCCAAGGTCTGCATCTACAGTTCTTCCTTAAACGCACAAGATTCGTCTAAGATCTAAGAAATAACATCCATCAATCACCAAGACTGATCAACATCTCGTGTGTAGCTTATGTAATAAACTACAATGGAGATTGTATCTGTAAGATTATATCACAAGGAAAGAACTGTAGCTAAATTCAACAAGATCAACACTTAAAAATTCCCATTTATGCAATGGAGGTGAGATGACAGTGTAATTTATTTATATGAAACTAATCCTGAACTGTAATATTTCCTCGTTTCAAGAAAGACTTCTCTATTCTTTCCTTTTCATCATTTGCCTCTGTTATGTTTTAATCATAATTTTTCCTTATATAATCATAGTATATATTTTGCAATATGCAGATATTTTTGTTTCATTTTATTTAGATGTATATTATGCCAAGTTAATTAAAAAATATTCACCTAAATGTATCTATCTAGGATCTGCAGCTAGATGCAGATCCTAGAAGCTAGATGCACATTCCAGCTAGAAGCTGTTACTTCAATCCTTTTATGCATTTTCCATTTGAAAGAAAGCTCCAAGGTTTCCGCTTTTTTGTCTTATTATATTACGATATTATAAAAATATCGTAAGTACAGATATAAATGGAGCCATTTAAGCATTCTCTCTACGAGTTTCGTTACAATATTTCTACTGACAGACTGTCTAGAAGGGCATATTAGGAAATACCACCCCTTTTCAGCACACCCATAATAGAGAAATGAATGGTTTTAAAATTCTGTCATGACAGGCCAATAGCACAGAACAGCACTAGCTTAGCAGAATATCAACACAAGGAAAATATTGACAATCAGATACGTCTATCACTGAACCAGCTTAGGAACGTTACAGGAAGATAAAATTGAACCAACGCATAAATGTCATGAGCTTACAAGTGTTTGTCATAACAAAACACTTCTAGTGAGAAACCTCTACAACAACGCAAATCAATTAATGCATCGTCTATGAATAGTACACCCTGTAAAGAGAAAGCACTTGAAAGGGAAAGAATTAACGGAAAGCATAATATCCCACCGCGCATTAAAAATATTTATAAAATAACTCTCAGGCCGATTAAGTCTATTACTCCTCAACCCAGCAATCATGGTATCCACAAACAGTACCCTGAGCTCTTTGGCTTATATTCTCGTATCCCAGGGGAGAGATTGAAAAGTCTGATAATCACGTATATTTTAAGAACATATATTGAAATTATTTAAATCCATGTTTCATCAAATCGCAATAATTTGTCTTCACGAAAACATTTACAAAATTCTTCAGATTACCAATATCTACTACCAAAGCAGGATACCTTAGCAAAAATCGTAAACTTTAAACGCAGCACTTTTCTTCAGTTGAATTGGAAGATGTCATTACAAGTAACAACTTCATGATATATAATTGAATTTTTCTTTCTTTTTTTTTTACTTAAGTTGCAAATGCTACTCAAAAGACTATAAAAACTAAACACAGAACTTTTTAAAATCATTTTATACTCAGGCTAGTCAACGTTCCGCTGAGTCACTTACAGTGGGCGAAGAAATTCCTGTCCTACCTAAACATATTGTAAACATCCATGCCCACGACGGACTCCAATTCACAGACAAATTTTGTTTGATGGAGTGTAGCAAATTGAAACACTTATCAAATTGCAGCTCTGAAGACTTTTTGCTCATCATCCATTCAAAAAGCAATCAAACCTCGGCTCTGGAACAAAACTAACTGGGCAACCTAATTGGAATTGCGCAGGCCACTCGATAAGAAAGGTTAAGGATTAGCCCCTTCAAAACAAAATCATATCTTTCGAGATCTTCTTTCTCATTCAGTCACTTCAGACAAGCAACAACTTCCTATTTTTTTAATGTGGCTCCAAACCACAAAAGTAATATACAAACCTATAGTGCATTTTTACCTGTGGTTTAAGTTCCTTTAGTCAATTTTATATATCTCTTTGTATTTTTAAAAATTTATTTATATATGATTTGGAACTCTGTTCTAGAGACCAAATATGGAACGTTTTCAAGCCACTTCAGGTTTTCAATAAGTGAGCGGTTGTTTCTCACTGGTAGATGAAATTCATCTCCCAACTAAAAGTTCCCACCTAAATGTACGAGTATTATGAAAGCATCTAGAGGATCAATATCCATAATCATTCGAATGGATCTTGCTGCACTGTCACCCTCCAAGCGACGATGTTTCTACCGAAATGCCCTACAATAACGTTAGGAAAGTAAAGATCTCATCACACACACACACACACACACACACACACTGAGTGGGCCAACACCATAAACTATGCTTCGTGCACAATTGTTCTCAAACAGAAATGTAATAAGTCCTACAACTGGCCTCACATTATTATGATTACATGCAACTGGATGGGAATATATAATCATAGGATACTCTCGAGCCAGAACTTATAAAGTGCAATTTAAAATACTGACCACATACCCTAAGACAAAAAACCAATATCAAGAAGGTCAAGCGGCGTTTATAAAAGCCTTTTCTAATGTGACTATAATTCTAAGCAGTTGAATTACTTCTGGGACCCTCTTTCAACCTGCATCACGTAAGGACTCACTGCCATTTCTTCTACCATCTTGAAGAAACTATACCCTACCTCACAACAGTGCATCCAACTTTATTTGCAAGTGCATCCTCACTTTCATCCTCTTCTGCACGCCTACATGACAAACTCGCTTTTAAATGGGATCTTCAGTACAAAAAAAAGTATAATAGAAAAGATTCAGATATAAAGTGAAGGCTCTGGCACAACACTTTGCCTAGTGAAATAAAACTCCATAATTACCAACTGAGATAATCGGATTTTATCTCTTCGCCAACATCCTAGCTGCCATGGAAAACATTTTTCTTAATGCTTCCGCAAATAATGCGATTGTGAAAGATGTCCATATGCGTTTGCCTTTTCCTTTTCACCGCAATAACAAACGAATTCTACAGATATCTCCTCCATACTAATAAGAATAGATACAGGACATGAACTTCCTCTTCTTTTGTGCCAAGGCCGGCATCTACAGTTCTTCCTTAAGCGCGCAAGATTCGTCTAAGATCTAAGAAATAACATCCATCAATCACCAAGACTGATCAACATCTCGTGTGTAGCTTATGTAATAAACTACAATGGAGATTGTATCTGTAAGATTATATCACAAGGAAAGAACTGTAGCTAAATTCAACAAGATCAACACTTAAAAATTCCCATTTATGCAATGGAGGTGAGATGACAGTGTAATTTATTTATATGAAACTAATCCTGAACTGTAATATTTCCTCGTTTCAAGAAAGACTTCTCTATTCTTTCCTTTTCATCATTTGCCTCTGTTATGTTTTAATCATAATTTTTCCTTATATAATCATAGTATATATTTTGCAATATGCAGATATTTTTGTTTCATTTTATTTAGATGTATATTATGCCAAGTTAATTAAAAATATTCACCTAAATGTATCTATCTAGGATCTTCAGCTAGATGCAGATCCTAGAAGCTAGATGCAGATTCCAGCTAGAAGCTGTTACTTCAATCCTTTTATGCATTTTCCATTTGAAAGAAAGCGCCAAGGTTTCCGCTTTTTTGTCTTATTATATTACGATATTATAAAAATATCGTAAGTACAGATATAAATGGAGCCATTTAAGCATTCTCTCTAAGAGTTTCGTTACAATATTTCTACTGACAGACTGCCTAGAAGGGCATATTAGGAAGTACCACCCCTTTTCAGCACACCCATAATAGAGAAATGAATGGTTTTAAAATTCTGTCATGACAGGCCAATAGCACAGAACAGCACTAGCTTAGCAGAATATCAACACAAGGAAAATATTGACAATCAGATACGTCTATCACTGAACCAGCTTAGGAACGTTACAGGAAGATAAAATTAAACCAACGCATAAATGTCATGAGCTTACAAGTGTTTGTCATAACAAAACACTTCTAGTGAGAAACCTCTACAACAACGCAAATCAATCAATGCATCGTCTATGAATAGTACACCCTGTAAAGAGAAAGCACTTGAAAGGGAAAGAATTAACGGCAAGCATAATATCCCACCGCGCATTAAAAATATTTATAAAATAACTCTCAGGCCGATTAAGTCTATTACTCCTCAACCCAGCAATCATGGTATCCACAAACAGTACCCTGAGCTCTTTCGCTTATATTCTCGTGTACCAGGGGAGAGATAGAAAAGTCTGATAATCACGTATATTTTAAGAACATATATTGAAATTATTTAAATCCATGTTTCATCAAATCGCAATAATTTGTCTTCACGAAAACATTTACAAAATTCTTCAGATTACCAATATCTACTACCAAAGCAGGATACCTTAGCAAAAATCGTAAACTTTAAACGCAGCACTTTTCTTCAGTTGAATTGGAAGATGTCATTACAAGTAACAACTTCATGATATATAATTGAATTTTTCTTTCTTTTTTTTTTACTTAAGTTGCAAATGCTACTCAAAAGACTATAAAAACTAAACACAGAACTTTTTAAAATCATTTTATACTCAGGCTAGTCAACGTTCCGCTGAGTCACTTACAGTGGGCGAAGAAATTCCTGTCCTACCTAAACATGTTGTAAACATCCATGCCCACGACGGACTCCAATTCACAGACAAATTTTCTTTGATGGAGTGTAGCAAATTGAAACACTTAGCGTGGTTGGCATAACGTTTAAAGCATATACGAAAAACAGAAAGCACATCACACGTATAGGATCAGCATACAGCAAAGAGGTACATGTAACCTGTGGTGTACCGCCAGGAGCTGTCCTATCTCCCATTCTATTTAACATGTACACACACGACATAAGCTACCTTCCCCTAAAAAGTAAAATCTTCCAGTACGCAGACGACACGGCCATAGTATCCATTCACAACAATGCAAATATCGCTTACACAAATATGCAACACGACATCAATCAAATCACTAACTGGTTAACCGAAAACGGCATATATATATATAAACCCTGGAAAAACAAAGCTAATGGTATTCAAAACACCCCAAACCCTGCCCATAGAAACTAAATATCTTACTATCCGACATTCATCCTCCTATACACAAAGTGCAGAACCTAAAATCACAACCATCATACAGATGAAAACAACACGCTGTCTCGGACTTCACTTCGATGCTGATAAAAGTTGGAATAGCCATACAAATTACCTACATACCAAGCTTAGGATAATAGCAAGCAAACTATACAGATTAAAAGACATTCGCCCAACCCACATAAAAATACTAATCAATAAAGCATTATGTGAAAATTTAAGATATGCAATCACATCATACGCATTCTGCGCAGAATACAGACTTAACAGGCTGCAATGGTTGCAAGATAAAATGGTAAAACTGATATTCTGGGAACAACCCACTCTTATGCAGGAAGCACGGACAAAACACAAAATATTTAAGGTGAAACACTTATGCCATTACACAGTCATGTTAAAAAATTACTACAGCCCAACATATAGAGCAACCAGAACAACATATCAAATAACAAGACCACAGTCACCAAACTACATAACATATAAGTACAACAATCAATACGGAAAAGCCACCCGAAACTTCTGACAATAAATATGTCAAATTTATATTTGACATATTTATTGTCAGAACACCCTGTATAGGATCAGCACAGCAAAGAGGGACATGTAACCTGTGTAGTACCGCAAGGAGCTGTCCTATCTCCCATTCTATTTAACATATACACACATGACATAAGCCAACTTCCCCTAAAAAGTAAAATCTTCCAGTACGCAGACGACCATAGTGTCCATTCACAACAATGCAAATATCTCTTACACAAATATACAACACGACATCAATCAAATCACTAATTGGTTAACCAAAAACGGCATATATATATACCCTGGAAAAACAAAGCTAACTGCATTCAAATCCCCCAAACCCTGCCCATAGAAACTAAATATCTCACTATCCGACATTCATCCTCCTATACACAAAGCGCAGAACCTAAAATCACAACCATCACACAGGTGAAAACAACACGCTATCTCAGACTGCACTTCGATGCTGATCAAATTTGGAATAGCCATACAAATTACCTACATACCAAGCTTAGGATAATAGCAAGCAAATTATGCAGATCAAAATACATTGCCCAAACCCACATAAAAATATTAATCTATAAAGCATTATGTGAAAACATAATGATTTATAGATTAGTATTTTTATGTGGATAAAAAGATTTTAATATATGCAATCACATCATATGCATTCTGCGCAGACTACAGACTTAACAGGCTACAATGGTTGTAAGATAAAATGATAAAACGGATATTCTGGGAACAACCCACACTTATGCAGGAAGTACGGACACAACACAAAATATTTAAGGTGAAACACTTATGCCACTATACAGTCATGTTAAAACATTACTACAGCCCAACATATAGAGTAACCAGAACAACATATCAAATAACAAGACCACAGTCAACAAACTACATAACATATAAGTATAACAATCACATGGCAAAGCCACCCAAAACTTCTCTATGATAAACAAACTGCCGTTCGACAATAGAAACCTAGGAACATACAGAGAGCTGAAACAGGCGCTATATAAATACTATAGCGAGAATGAAAATTATAGCAATTCCTGTTTCCCCCCCCACACACACACACACGCACAAACCTATGACAAAGCCCCTCTCAAAAAACCATCACTACAAGAACACAAAGAAACAAACATGCCATGTCTACATCCAACCCTATCAGCACAAAAAAAAAACCTTATACTGTAATAGCAGTTGAAATCTTCCAAGCATGTACCAACAAACAGTAAAATCAACAGCTGGCTTGCAACCAGTATAGGAACATAACCAAGAAACCACCACCATCTATCGTCTATTATCTTCCTCAGATAAGCTCTGCTAAGCTTCAAGGGAAAAAATTATTAACTTGCAAGTATCTGTTATTCACAACTGTAACGAGTTATAAATATTATATATATACATAATTATTACAGCATCTATGTATGCAATTTATCTTACACATAAAAAATAACAAATAAATAAAATAAATAAATAAATAAATAATAATAATAATAATAATAATAATAATAATAATAATAATAATAATAATAATTTTTTATTATTCTTTCAAATATTTGCATATGTACAATGATCATCTATTTAGTATATTATTTTACACGATTCTGCACTTTGTGATACATATGAGATTTAAATAGTAATGATGATAACAGTTTTTTTTTTAATATAACAATCATCATAATAATTTACAATTATATTGTTCAGAATTACATAAGTTGTATAATATTACATGTTGTGGTTTACTATTTTTTTTTCAAGTTTGAAAAGGTGTGATTATACAACAGTATTTACACATATGCAATCTGAATATTATGTGTCCTTAATTTCACAAACATAAGGTGTAAACTCATGATTTACTTTTAAGATAATTTTTTTTACATTGCATACATTTGTTACAGTTATTATATACATTACATTCATTTGTTTACATATGATACATTACTTTACATTTGTTTATATGTGATATTTACATTACGTACATTGGTTTACATATAATACATACACTGCATTTCTTGTGATAAGTACATTACATGCATTTCGTTACATATGATACATCTTGGATGAGAACTAATTTTTTTTTCTTTCATCCTCGAAGCTTAAATGTAAGCTTATCTGAGGATGACACCAGTTGGTTATTATGTATTTTTTTTTTTTTTTTTGCTGTATCAGTATGCTCAGGAATCCATGAATGAGAAATTCTCGCGCGTGCACTCACACGCACGCACGCACACACACACGCGCGCGCGCGCGCGCACCCCACCCCCACCCACAATAAATTGGAATGTACTGATGCATTGCTGAACTGGAAGCCTGAGCGAATATCTTGCGTTTCATTAAGTTTATATGGTATTTTGGGTGCGTGTTTCTTGATCGTAGTATGTCCTTAGAGCTCTTTCATGTCTGGGATGTAGAAGTTTCGCGTGGCCCTTCCGTAGTGATTATTTTATTTATATGTGATATAATTAGTAGGCTGAGGTCTTGTTATACGGTATGTATTTCTAGCTGTCCTGTAGTTGGCATCGAAATAATGTTTTAGCAAGGCTGCATAGTGACATAAATGTTTTGCTGATAGTATTTTGTGTTCTATCATTGCAATGTTCATAAGGTCGTGATTTTCTCTTTGTTTCTCTTTTTTTTTTTATAATAATATGCAGCCTTGCTAAAAAATTATTTCAATGCCAACTACAGGACAGTTAGAAATACATACCGTATAACAAGACCTCAGCCTACTAATTATATCACATATAAACAAAAATATTATTTATTTAAAAAAAAAATTATTATTGTTCACTGCTAAAATAGTTACACATGAATATATACAATAGTTATCTTGAGTATAATAGTAATAATTTTTATTTTATTTTATTTTTTTATTTAAAAAAAAACAAAAAAAATAAAAAAAAAATTATTATATCTCAGTATAAGTTACTTACAATAATAATATTTACAGTAATTACTATAAGCATTATACAGAAATTTTGATTTTAGAATATACATAATAATAATAATAATAATAATAATAATAATAATAATAATAATAATAATAATAATAATAATAATAATAATTTATTTATTTTATTCATTTATTTATTATTATCATTCTTTTATTTATTTATTTAGTTATTTATTTATTATTTTTTTTATGTCTCAGATGAATTGCATACATAGTTGTTGTAGTAATTATATATATATAATATTTATAACGCATTACAAGTGTGTATAACAGATTCTTGCAAGTTAGTAATTTTCTTCCTGGAAGCTTAGCAGAGCTTATCTGAGGAAGATAATAGATGACAAAGGGTGGTGGTTTCATGGTTGTGTTCCTATTGTGGTCACAAACCAGGTGTTGATTTTACTGTTTGTTGGTATGTGCTTGTAAGACTTCGACTGCTATTACAGTTTAACTTTTTTTTTTGTGCAAATAGGGTTGGATTTAGACGTGGTGTGTTTGTTTCTTTGTGTTCTTGTAGTAATAGTTTTTGAGAGGGGAGGGTTGTCATAGGTTTGTGTGTATGTGCATGTGCATGTGTGGTGGGGGAGAGAGAAACAGGAATTGCTCTAATTTTCATTCTCGCTATAATATTTATATAGTGCCTGTTTCAGCTCTCCGTATGTTCCTAGGTTTCTGTTGTCGAACGGCAGTTTGTTTATCATGTCAGGTACATAGAAGTTTCAGGTGGCTTTGCGGTAGTGATTGTTGTACTTATATGTTATGTAGTTTCTTGACTGTGGTCTTGTTATTTGATATGTTGTTCTGGTTACTCTATATGTTGGGCTGCAGTAGTGTTTTAACATGACTGTGCAGTGGCGTAATTGTTTCACCTTAAATATTTTGTGTTTTGTCCATGCTTCCTGCATAAGAGTGGGTTGTTCCCAGAATATCAGTTTTATCATTTTATCTTGCAACCATTGTAGCCTGTTAAGTCTGTAGTCTGTGCAGAATGCTTATGATGTGATTGCATATCCTAAATTTTTTCACATAATGCTTTATAGATTAGTATTTTTATGTGGTTTAGGGCAATATCTTTTAATCTGTATAGTTTGCTTGCTATTATCCTAAGCTTGGTATGTAGGTAGTTTGTATGGCTATTCCAACTTTGATCAGCATCGAAGTGAAGTCCAAGATAGCATGCTGTTTTCACCTGTGTGATGGTTGTGATTTTAGGTTCTGCACTTTGTGTATAGGATGATGAATGTTTGATTGTGAGATATTTAATTTCTATGGGGAGGGTTTGGGGGTTTTTGAAAATCATTAGCTTTGTTTTTCCAGGGTTTATATATATGCCGTTTTCGGTTAACCAGTTAGTGATTTGATTGATGTCATGTCGCATATTTTTGTAAGCGATATTTGCATTGTTGTGAATGGATACTATGGCCGTGTCGTCTGTATACTAGAAGATTTTACTTTTTAGGGAGAGTTGGCTTATGTCGTGTGTGTATATATTAAATAGAATGGGATATAGGACAGCTCCTTGCGGTACCCCACAGGTTACATGTACCTATTTGCTGTGTGCTGATAATAATAATAATAATAATAATAATAATAATAATTATTATTATTATTATTATTATTATTATTATTATGAGAGGGCGATTTAGCAGCAAGCAGTCGCAAGCACGCTATTTCGATGCTCCCATATTTTAAGTCGCAAAGTATATCTTTTCTTGTGAATTAAAATTTAAAGTACATCAGTGAACTCCGTTCTTCAAGACGAACATATAGATGTAAAAACTGTAAGTATCTGTTAATTAATAAGTAAAATATAAGTATTCAAAGTTCGAAGTATAAGTTGGTCAACTACGCCAGAAGGGAACAAAGGAGGACGCCATATTAGAAAATACAGCAAGATCGACAAACAAGAAGTATGAAGTGCTACAAATGCCAAGAACACCTAACGGGCGAAGAAAACCACGTAACATGTAGGAACTGCCAAAGAAACATGCATTTTTTATGTTCAGGATTGTCCGAGACTACCTGACAGCGAAAATCAAACAAGAATCGTGACGAGTGGAAGTGTCCCCATTGCAGAGATAACAAAGGAATGTCGCCTTCGACCGCAGGCGGAAAACAGCCAACGCAGAAAACAACCGCAGGCAGTAAACAGCTATCAACAACAGAGGCAATTAAAAACAAAGAAAACAACAACGGAAACCCAGGTATGCCATCTTTAAATGCATTACTTGAAAATTGATTACAAAACCTAAAAGACTGTTTAAATGATTTTGTTGGAGAACTATTTAAAAAACATACAGCACAAATTACAGAAAAATTTAACCAATACGAGGCATTTATTAAATTTAATAATAACTCGATAGAAGATATGTTACAGACCGTTAGAGAAATTAAAAACTGCATCAAAGAGCTAACTGAAAGACAGCATAATTTAATTAAAGAGACAACGGACCTACGGCAAGAACTAAACTCTCTAAAGCAACAGTACGAGCTCTCAAACCAACAGCAGCACAAAAATGACCTCCTCATAAATGGTCTCCCAGAAATAGCTACGGAACCTCTAAGAGACACTGTAATACAACTAAGCCAAAAAATCGGCTCCCCCATTGAACCAAGAAACCTCCAGTCAGTGCATCGGTTACCACAAAAAAGGAAAAGAGAAAATAATACCCATCCTTCTCCCGTCGTAGTGCGACTCACCAACAGCCTAACAAAAACTACACTTATAAAAGCTAGCAAGATTAAAAATCCAGTAGTAAAGGATCTGAAAGGAGACCACGACAACATCCCGATATACTTGTCTGAATACCTTACTCCACACTATCAGAAAATATTCTACCAAGCAAGGAAAGTAAAAACAGAAAACAATTACCAGTTCATATGAATAAGAGACAGCAAAATATTCCTTAGAAAGACACAAGACTCAAAACCAATCGAAATAAAATCCGTAGATGACCTCAACAGTCTGTCACATTGAAAGGAATATTGACAACTCGTAAAGAAGGACCAGCACCCCAACCAACATGAATGCACACCATCAAGCAGACGTAATCACCCCGGAACATGATAATTGCCACATTCTGAAATCAATATCAGAATAGAAACAACTGACAATCCCCAAAAAAGGACTATCTATTCTCCACATCAACATCAGAAGCATTCAAAAATATTGGCTGACCCTGCAAGCTTATCTGAAGGAAGATATAGACGAAATAGATATTTTAATACTGAATGAAGTATCTACGACAAACGAAGAGGCATCCTCCTACCAAATGCCACACTTCCAACAACACAAACACTGCAGACAAACAAAACGAGGCAGTGGTATAATAATATTTACCAAACATAAACTAGAAGTAAGAGAAATAAACTATAAATTAGAATACGCAGAAAACATATGCATCGAAATTAAAAACATCAAACAAGAAAACTCCCTGATATTAAATGCAATATACAGACCACCCAACTCAAGCACCACAAAATTCCTAGAAGAACTAAAGAGATGGCTTTCATCCACGAAAGAAGGCACCTCAAAATACTTGATAATAATAGGAGACGTTAATATAAACATTAGGAACATAAATAACAACACAGAACAATACCTAGACCTATTATCGGCATATAACATAACCCCATCCATACAGTCGTATACACGAGAAGAGATAGTCGGAAACACAACAACCTCAACCTGCATTGATCATATAAATATAAGGGCCCCTCCAAACAGCCACACAGCAGCCGTCATAACATGCAAACTAGCAGACAATTATTTCACAGCATTGCAGTTACACACTGAACCAGAACCCATAAAAATCACTGAGACTAGAAAACAGTATCATAGCATTGTAAACGAAGCAATAGTGAACGAAGAAATCAGAAAAACAGATCGGATGCAGATAGCATCTTTAGACACTGCTGAAGGTGTATATAATAATCTTAAATTTGCATTTAACAAAATATACAATAAATCATTAACAAAAATAAAAATACGCCCCCAAACGAAACAAAATCCATGGATAACAGACAACATACTAACAGACATACAAAGAAAAGATGCCCTATGGAAACAACTTAAGAAGTCACCGAATAATATCGCTTTAAAAGCTGAATACAAAAGAAAACGGAATCTCCTAACAACCCAGATTCGAACTGCAAAAAGAAACTATTACAGCAACAAATTAACAACAGCACAGAACGACATAAAGGAAACCTGGAACCTGATTAATGAAATGCTGGACGATATACACAGAACTACTGCCACAGAAACAATAACACACAGCTTTGCCTGCGACCCCAAATCCCTCAAAAAGTTGGCAAACAACTTTAATCAGCATTTCGCGAACTCTGTCCAAAAGCAACAAGAAACAACCTTTCCTCACACATACGAACATTCTCCACTAGGTCCACGAGCAACCCAGTCGATGTGGTTCCCCACAGTAACAAAAGAAGAACTATCACTGGGAATTCAACAAATTAATCCTAACAAAGGACCGGGAATAGACGGAATCAGACCAAAAGACATCAAGAAACACTCAACCGACCTACTTCCAGTTATACAAAAACTGTTAAATAAAATCTTCGAAACGGGACACATACCTGAAACACTGAAGACTGCATTAATCACACCCATACACAAACAGGGAAAAAGAAACATAATAAGTAATTACAGACCTATCGCCACGCTCTCTGTAATCAACCAAATCATGGAGCGCATTGTACATCAGAAACTCTCCACATACGTTGAAAAATTTCAAATCATACCGAAAACACAATATGGCTTACAAAAAAATAAAGGAACAGCAACACTCCTGGAAGATTTCACAGATCTAATAAACGCAGCATTGGATAAAAACAGAATAACATTAGTGGTATTCATTGACCTAACAAAAGCATTTGACACACTAACACATAAAACCTTGTTAACGAAACTTACCCATATCGGAATTGGAGGTCGTCTACTCCAGTGGTTTAAAGCATACACGAAAAACAGAAAGCACATCACACGTATAGAATCAGCACACAGCAAAGAGGTACATGTAACTATGGAGTACCGCAAGGAGCTGTCCTATCTCCCATTCTATTTAACATATACACACATGACATAAGCCAACTCCCCCTAAAAAGTAAAATCTTCCAGTATGCAGACGACACTGCCATGGTATCCATTCACAACACTGCAAAAATCGCTTACAAAAATATGCAACACGACATCAATCAAATCACTAACTGGTTAACCGAAAATGGCATATATATAAACTCTCGAAAAACAAAGCTAATGATATTCAAAAACCCCCAAACCCTCCGCATAGAAATTAAATATCTCACTATCAAACATTCATCCTCCTATACACAAAGTGCAGAACCTAAAATCACAACCATCACACAGGTGAAAACAACACGCTACCTTGGACTTCACTTCGATGCAGATCAAAGTTGGAATAGCCATACAAACTACCTAAATACCAAGCTTAGGATAATAGCAAGCAAACTATACAGATTAAAAGACATTGCCCCAATCCACATAAAAATACTAATCTATAAAGCATTATGTGAAAACATTTTAAGATATGCAATCACATCATATGCATTCTGCACAGACTACAGACTTAACAGGCTACAATGGTTGCAAGATAAAATGATAAAACTGATATTCTGGGAACAACCCACTCTTATGCAGGAAGCATGGATAAAACACAAAATATTTAAGGTGATACAATTACGCCACTACACAGTCATGTTAAAACACTACTACAGCCCAACATATAGAGTAACCAGAACAAAATATCAAATAACAAGACCACAGTCAACAAACTACATAACATATAAGTACAACAATCACTACAGCAAAGCCACCTGAAACTTCTATGTACCTGACATGATAAACAAACTGCCGTTCGACAACAGAAACCTAGGAACATACAGAGAGCTGAAACAGGCACTATATAAATATTATAGCGAGAATGAAAATTAGAGCAATTCCTGTCTCTCTCTCCCCCACCACACATGCACACGCACACACACACAAACCTATGACAACCCTCCCCTCTCAAAAACTATCACTACAAGAACACAAAGAAACAAACACACCACGTCTAAATCCAACCTTATTTGCACAAAAATAAAAAAAAAGTGAAACTGTAATAGCAGTCGAAGTCTTACAAGCACGTACCAACAAACAGTAAAATCAACACCTGGCTTGTGACCACAATAGGAACACAACCATGAAACCACCACCCTCTGTCATCTATTATCTTCCTCAGATAAGCTCTGCTATGCTTCGAGGAAGAAAATTACTAACTTGCAAATATCTGTTATACACACTTGTAATGCGTTATAAATATTATATACATATAATTACTACAACAACTATGTATGCAATTCATCTGAGACATAAAAAAAAATAAAAAATAAATAAAATAAAATATTCTGTATAATCCTTATTGTAAATACTGTAAATATCATAATTGTATGTAACTTATACTGAGACATAATAAAATGTAAAAAAAAAAAAAAAAAATTATTATTATTATTGGATTGTGTGTGTATGCTGCATTACTGCATTGTATCGTGAATTGTGTGCACATTGGTGCCAATCCATATTTAGCTAGTTTTAAAAAAATGTATATTCAAATTTATAAAATGTACTCTGCATTTTGTATATCGAATTTTCGCTGTACAGAAAAGATAATACGTTTTTCATTGTGTGTGTGCAGATACTCTGTGTGATAGTAAACCTTATCATTTTCATTGTAAAAACAAAAACAAATAAGTCGTTTATAAAAAAAAAATAAAAATATAATAATAAATAAATAAATAAAAATTCTGTATAACTCTTATTGTAAATACTGTAAATATTATTATTGTATGTAACTTATACTGAGACATAATAATAATAAAAAAAATATTATTATTATTATTATTATTATTATTATTATTCTCAAAAAACTACTACTACAAGAACACAAAGAAACAAACACACCATGTCTAAATCCAACCCTATTTGCACACACACACACACACACACACACACACACAAAAAAGTTAAACTGTAATAGCAGTCAAAGTCTTTCAACCACGTACCAAAAAACAGTAAAATCAACACCTGGCTTGTGACCACTATAGGAACACAACCATGAAACCACCACCCTCTGTCATCTATTATCTTCCTCAAATAACTCTGCTGAGCTTCGAGGAAGAAAATTACTAACTTGCAAGTATCTGTTATACACACTTGTAATGCGTTATAAATATTATATACATATAATTACTACAGCAACTATGTATGCAATTCAACTGAGACATAAAAAAAAATTCTGTATAATCATTATTGTAAATACTGTAAATATTATTATTGTATGTAACTTATACTGAGACATAATAAAAAAATTAAAAAAATATTATTATTATTATTATTGAATTGTGTGTGTGTGTTGCTTTACTGCATTGTACCGTGAATTGTGTGCACATTGGTGCCAATCCATATTTAGCTAGTTTAAAAAAATGTATATTCATATTTATAAAATGTACTCTGCATTTTGTATATCGAATTTTCGTACTGTACAGAAAAGATAATATGTTTTTCATTGTGTGTGGAGATACTCTGTGTGATAGTGAACCTTATCAATTTCATTGTAAAAACAAATGTCGTTTATAAAAAAAAAAAAATTATTATTATTATTATTATATTCTAAATTCAAAAATTCTCTATAAACCTTATTGTAAATATTGTAAATATTATTATTGTATGTAATTTATACTGAGACATAATAAAATGTTTAAAAAAATAAATAAATAAATAATAATAATAATAATAATAATAATAATAATAATAATAATAATAATAATAATAATAATAATAATAATTATTATTATTATTATTATTATTATTATTATTATTATTATTATTATTATTATTATTATTATTATTATGTATATTCTATATTCAAAAATTCTGTATAATCTTTATTGTACATATTAGAAGAACATGTGTTGTAAATACATTATACAGAGGCAAAAAGTATTTTTTAAAATTTTAATTGAAATCCAATGTAGAAAATGTAGCACTTTGTTCTGAATTCTGTAAAACTATAAGTTGCAATGTCACTCAAAATGTTTATTGTACGTATAAATATTTTATTTATATAATATTTTTATATAATATAAATATAATATTATTTATATTTATATTATATATAAATATATTATATTTATAAATAATAATAATTATTATATATATATATATATATATATATATAATAATAATAATAATAATAATAATAATAATAATAATAATAATATCTTTCAACGGTACACGAGAGCTAAAAATACACTTTAAACTAACCACAGCATAGAGTTAATTACTTGTGATTAGGCCAGTAGATAAAGAGTGATTATTTACCCATCTTTCTTAAAAGAAACTGATGGATACAATCATATTTGCCACACTGACATACAGTGATCTTTTTTTTTTTTTTTTTGTCAAAAACTAAAAATCATTAGGGGAATTAAAATGTAGGCAGAGAAAAATTCATGCAAAAACATGTACTAAGTCAAACGATTAAATTTGAAATGCCATAACCATCTGGCTGGAATTAAAAGGGACAGTTGAATAGTCCTTACTATGGTTTGTATTCAGAGAGAGAGAGAGAGAGAGAGAGAGAGAGAAGATATCGAATGAGACAGTGAAACGAGATTATTGGAATATCATGAAACAACTGCTGAGAATGCTCTGTTAGAGGAAGGAGGTAAAAAAAAAAACATGTGAGAGGTGTTCGTCCAGCAAAGGGATGAAAAAGACTGCTAACAACAGTACCACAATATGAACTATCCACCCTCCTATTTATGTGTAACATACAAGACACATACTCCAGTTAAACATCAACCTGAATGATGGTTGCAATGATATCTCCCATGAATTGTTGCCAACGAAGCCACACAACCAAAAACCAATACCCAAGACGATTTTTAGATTAGCTTAATACAACCTATACGGTTCATACTATTATAAGTTATATTATAAATACGAATTGTATTTACTTTATTGCAACAATATTGTAACATAGTAGTATAAATACAGCTGTAGTATCGCATATTGTTTGAGGAAAACAATTTTTTCTAAATTATATATTAAAATGCTATATCGTATATAGATATCTATACATCACACACACACACACACACACATATATATAAATATATATATATATCTATAAATATATATATATATATATATATATATATATATATATATATATATATATATATATATATATATTTATAGAGAGAGAGAGAAAGAGAGAGATCGCAATTAACTAAACACATACCTGATGGCCCAAATATTGACTCCATTTCCGAACAGTAGATAGTTAGTTACCTTGAATAAATATAAAAATAATAAGATTATTATTATCATCATCATTAACATAAGCCGGAGATGTTCAATACAATCACTTTAATATATGAAGATAATTTTGTGTACTACTTTGTATATTTCTTAAGTCACTCACTCGGCACTTACTTGGTCAAGAGAATCTAAGTTAGAATTATACTGCAATTCAGGGCAAACGACTGTCTGCTTTTATGATATAAGACCTTCAACATACTTGCAGGAGGATGTTTTTCTCTCTCATTATTGTAGGTTTTCCTTCAACAAACTGGACAACCTCGACTGCGGATGTGTACATTTGATAGATATAAAAGTAGCTTAGCTGTAAGCACGACTTTACAGCAGGCTATAAAAATTGTCTATCTTGTAGAATATTAATGGGGTCTGATTTTTGAAGAATGGACACCAGAAGAATAGCACAGCTAAGAATACGAATCAGTTTCATATCAATTTATTCATTTAAAAGTAAAGCATCGTCCTTCCAGATATATACATTTCAGGCAAACATCGAATGTTATATACACTATTTTCACAAAAGTGTTTGGACACCTTACATGCTACAAATTTCGGATCCGACCACACGCAAATATTTAGGGAGTGTCTGCAGCATGTTTTGCACTATTGTTGATGTTAAGAGCCACGTTCAGCTAAACTCACACACTTCCAACGTGGGATGTAGTTTTGTGTCAAATCAGTGGTATTTCTGTCCGTAATATTGCTACCCATTTCAGGATACTGAAATCCACCGTTGCTTATGTCGTAGATTGAATGTTTCTGGCGCTGTCACTGCAGGAAAGCGCATTGGAAGGCTCTTGACACTCACTGACCTAGAATGACGAGCTCTGTCGCGGAATCCTTCAGTGTCCCGCACGTAATCAGTGAGGGACCTCACAATCAACCTGGAAAATGCTGTAGAGACATCTGCCGGCAATAGAAGGGTCCGCGGAGCATCGCATGCCTTAGGTACTACGGCAGAATTACTAAGAACTAGCCACATATCATCCCCTCCTCAACGTCATAGTGTACTGCTTGTCCATGACTGGTTTCCACAAAACAGCATTTCACGTGTTAGACTCACTTGCTCAGAACCCATGTATTTAAAGAATCAGATCACCGAATTCGCTCCAGACCGCAGCGGCCATCATTAGCTTCAGCAATGCGGTTAGTTTTGTGCGAAGAATAGTAGAATATTCTTGTTGTGACTTGCCGCTATTGAATTGTAGTAACTGTTGTATCCGATCTACCTCCGACAGGGAAGGTAGGAAATCTGTTTTCATCTCCGAAATATGAAGTTCCCCATACCCACTTGTATATGAGTTGTGAATATGCTGGAAGAAATGTGCAGTTAACAGATGCTTTACACTCGTCACATTTTCTTGGTTGCCGATTTCAGTATAGCTCTCTTCAGCACTGGACGGAAATTCTTGACTATTGACCTTCGACAACAGCGTCTCTGCAGCTCATTTGCGAGATTAACTTTATATTTGTCCTTTGGCTTGGAAGTAATAGGTTCGAATCCTGTCTAGGAGCCGAAGACCAGATTCGAACTAAAAGTGAATTAGCAGGTTGCTCTCAGGAAATATAGGATACCCCCCCCTCCAAGAAACAGTAATGCTTGTTGGATAATACAACCAGTCAACAGACATAATACCCTAGCTTTGTAGACTTAGCTGCATCGTCCTAATTACAACCAATCAGGATCAACAACATAATGCAGCAGCAGTCATAAATCGCTTCGCTATAAAAATACCTGCTACGATGCACGAATACAATATTTATTGCAATCGCATTTGAGGACTAAAATTATTCGAACATTACGAATATGCTATTATTTTAAATGTGCGCACCATCATTGAGAGAAACCAGGCTAACTATATAGTTATTTAGAACACGCATGCACACACATACACAAGAGCAGACAAAGAAAAAATCGTCATACTTTTGTCTTAGATTTCACATGATATTCAATGGTTACGAAGGTAGGTTTTCTTCGTTATTAAACATCCGGACCATCATGCAAAACCGGACCAAGGAAACAATAAATACAAGCTCATGCTTGTCTTTTATGATTATGTAATTATGTTATTATAATCTATTATGTAATTGTCGGTATAGTGATTCGCTACAATTCTAAACATGCCTCTTCTGAATAACAAAGATTCTATTGGTTTCTGATCACAAAGGTTCTAATGAACGCTCCCAAATAATAAAAAATGAAGTTAAATAATTAATAAATAAAATAATAAAAAAGCAAGTGTGATCGAAACCACTCTAACTTAGAAATTGGAAATTTCTCTCTTAATTTCTATACTAATAACATTGCCTCAAAAACGAAGAAATATATTTAAATTACGGGATTTTTGCAAATTTCACACTCTTGCTTTATGTCGATTTACCATAAAAAGTACAAACACAGAGGTAATAAACCTGGCCTATTAAAGGATAATTAAAGGCGAAATTAAAAATAATTAAAGGCGAAAGAATTCTTGAACTGCGAACTTTTTGATTCATAAAATGTCTAATTTTAATGACAATTATATATTGCTAAATTTTCTAATGTAACTATAAAACATCTTACCTTTCTCAAGTTCCATTCAACTATCCGTCCTTCTTGTCACTGAATAGTCTTATACACATGGAATATTTAAGCTAACGTTTCCGTGAGGATCATTCATGTGATAACTTTTCCTGAAACTGTTTACCTGCATATCATTAACTCCTATGTTAAAAGAACAATGGGATTACAGAAATCTTTTTCTGAAAAAATCAAGGTCGACAAATGGCATTAAAGAAATTTAAATTTATAATAAGTTTTAGTTAATCCGAAGTAAGATGTTGATCAACTGTCTGATTTCAGGAAATATTTCCGTTTGTGTTGGATTCAACTTGATGAAATTTTTCTTGTTCATATTGTGCATCAACAATGCATTATTGTTTACGTCGAACGAACAACAGCCTAATGCTTTTAACCTTGTGCTGAAGAACAATAGAATGGACTTGTGTAAGATTAATCCTTAAAGCACACTATTGGAAAAGATGGTGATAATTGTGACAACGTAGGAGTGGGAGGTTGTTTTCTAAGAACTTGTTCAAATTAAAGTAAAGTATTTTCATGAAAGTAAATTTAAATTTTTCAGATTAGTAAAATCTTTAATTTTTTTCATATTAAAAATACTTTGACATATTTCAGAAAATGTCACATATATTTTTACTCAATATCTTGAGTAAGAATATACGTGACATATCCTTGATCTCACTATAGAAATCTATATTAAACGAGAAAGTAGAATTTTTAATGAGTAATAACTGAACAAATGTTCACACATCAAGCGAATAAAGCTATACAAAAGGAGGAAAAAGGTCACAAATAACAAGGAAGGTTATCAAGGAAATATGACTTAACTCTAAGGACGGAATAATGAATTAGTATGGCTATTACGTTTATTTTTTATTCGTTTCTTGACATTGGTTTACGAAGAAATACAGAAGTCATTTTGCTCATATAAAAAAGATGTTCAAAAACAGGTTAAATCAGAATAGGAAAAAATATGTGCTGATGACACAGCTCTCCTAGCTGAAAATATTTATGCGCTTCAAAATCTTCTGGAACTAGAGTGAAAAAATGGGAGTAAAAATAAATATCACCAAAACTAAATTCATGGTCATAAGCAAGAAACCAGTTTTTAATTCAGCACTTTTTTTAAACGGGAAACAAATAGAAAGAGTGACAAAATTTAAATATCTTGGATGCTGATTCAATGAAGATTGCAATCCAAAAATGGAAATAAAAGTTAGAATTGAAATGGCAAGAAAAAATATTTCTCTTGATGAAATCAACACTGTGTAACCGCAGTTTAAATTTATCTGAGAGTACGCATGGTGAAATGCTATGTTTGGTCTGTATTGCTGTACGGTGCAGAAACTTGGACCTTGAAGACAACATCAATAAAAATACTTGAAGCCTTTGAGTGTAGTTATACAGATGAATGTTAAGTGTCCCATGGACAGCAAAAACTGTTAAACTTTTAGACACCATAAAAAGAAGGAAAACTGCATATCTTGGTCACCTACTTCGTAATGAAAAATACAAGGTGCTTCAATTGATTATAAAAGGGAAGATAAATAGAAGGAGAGGACAAGGAAGACGAACAAAATCTTGGCCGGCAGACATCAGACAGTGGACTGGAATGAATTCTGACAGACTGCTCAGAATGGCTGAGGATCGCTCAAAATTAGCCAAGGTGGTCGCCTACCTCCGATAGGCGATCGTACTCAAAGAAGAAGATAGTTTGATTTTGTACGCATTTCAAAAATATTTAGCTAGTTTATACGTAGGCTGTTCAATAAGTAATAAGACTATATTTATACAGAAAACAGATTACCTTTAATCGTCATCGTTTACATGGTCTTTTTCGAAGTAACTATCGTGAGACGCGATGCATTTCTCCCAACGTTGCCTCCACTTCTTAAACACATGTGAAAGTCCGTTTTTTAAGAGTTCTTTCAAAACCGCCTCCACAGCTTTTACACATGCTTTGTTGCTTTCGAAATGGCCGCCTCTTAGTGGTTTCTTAAGCTGAGGAAACAGCCAGAAATCGCACGGTGCGAAATCAGGACTGTATGGAGGGTGTGGCAGGATATCTGTGTTGTTCTTATGCAAAACGTCCACTACACAACCAGCAATATGTGGCCTTGCATTATCGTGGTGCAATAAGAAGCCATTCTTCAGCAATGGACGCTTCCTTTTGACGTGCTTGATGATAATCGCTGCTGTGTTGATCATTGTCTCTGTGATGTACGTTGAAGGTCTTCCCTCACGTTCAAGATCTTCCACATTTTGCCTTCCTTCCTTAAAAGTTTTATGCCAGCGAAAAACACTTGCCCTCGACATTGCTTCATCGTGGAAAGCTTCGCGTAACATGTTAAAAGTGTCCGATGCCGATTTTTGCAAACGCACCCAAAATGTAATCGCATAACGCTGTTCCAAGGACGCTTCCATTTCGAAGACTGGTCGCTGCTCATAGGCACGCCGAAACAAGCTTGCGTTTAGTCACGTGACACTCAGGCACATCAGCCCGTATAATCAACTATCAATCTATCAACCTCTTTTGTTAATACAGACAGCAACATTTCTTCATTCCACAGAAATTAATATTGTGATGAGTGGTTTCGCCACAGTAAAATTAGTCTTATTACTTATTGAACAGCCCACGTATGTTTCAAATAACATTTTATAATTATTATAAAACCTCGTGCTAGATTTGATGTAAAAAGCGTAACTTTGATCTTTAATAATGTATAATTCGAATCGGTTATATTGTCTGTCAGATTGACTCCAATATTTCTTAGATTTTGCTCTTCTAAGATATGATTAATTAATCAGCCCAATCTATCTTTTATTCTTCTTGTATGTAGGTCATTTCCACGCCCTTTTTTGATTCGAATACATAGTCGGCTAACTTCTTTTTGTTTTCTATTCAAATTTAGGTTTACTCTACTAGCTGATTCGTGATTATTAATAAAGTTGTTTTCCTGACAGCTTTATTTTAATATGGTTTTGCGAGCAATTTTTTCTGTTCATTCCTGTAATATCGCAAATAACTTGTATATCTGTGTGTATCTAGTATATGATAAGCTATTTTATTTCTGATAGCTTAGAAGACCGAAATGTAAGAAATATTGGTGTCAACCATTATTGTATAAAATAATTATATAATACAAACGTGTAATTAACAGTTTGATCTTTTCGTTATTTTACTGTTACGGCAAATTTGGCAGATTTCATACAAGTGTGTTCAGCCTTTATCTCGCCATAACAGTATTGATTTTCTTGTTAGCTGTTTCCTTTTTAATCTGTCATTTTCATTAGAAATTCTATAGTAACAGGAAAGACGAAACTATAGAACAATAGTTTCGTCTTTCCTGATATTTCATGTTCCAACCGCTATTACCACAGGTTTGTTCATTTAAGAAGCGGTTAGCCTTATAACAAGCGTAAACGAAAAAATGGATGTAGAATAGCCCTCATTAAAATATTTAGAACAAAGCACAAGGCAGAAATAGTATGATTCACAAAGTTGTTATGAACAAAACGGAGAGAGTGAGAGAGAGAGAGAGAGAGAAAGAGAAAGAGAGAGATCATCAGTTGGTTATTAAACTGTACACTTCAGGTTACCATTCAGAAATTTCATGTGAGTGTTTTTATTAATTTGTTTTATTTTATTGCTTACAGAATCGAGTATTATTAGATTATGTGGATTTGAGAGAATGCAGTGTTCGTAGTTCTTCAGCCAGTATTGTCTTAGCAAGGAAATTTACAATATTTGAGCACGGCAATGTCTTCAAATGAAGAAGAGAATTTACAATTATTATTATACAATAATTAAATAAGGACTTGGGTTCGAGGTTATATGGTGAGTGGTTGGTGTAATTTAGCGCTCGTGTAAAATTGGTGATTTTTGGTATTTTTTGTGTGAGTTTTTCCTTAGAAAATTGGTTTTATAGTATATTAGAACGATTTTCGTGTTTTTAGAGTAATTTGTGTGTCTTTATAACATATTTTATTGGGGCTGTCGCCGTTAGAGGGATTCGTGGTGTATAGTGTTCGTGAAAGCTCCGGATAAGATAAATATTATTTTCAGTTATCTTTGATAAATTTATTTAATATTTCGTAGTTTTGTTTACCTTGCGTCTCTTAGTGCATCTTTTTTGTGTGTTTTTGGTGTGTTATAATTTATAATTTGATAAAATACGTTGTAGGTAAGTATGGCTCCAGTACGAAGGAAAATGGCGGTCAGTAATGATGGTTCGCCATTTTTATCAAAGAACGGTAGTATAAAAGAGATGATTCAGTGTACTAGCTGCAAAATGTACGCTTTGCGGAGTGTGGTCGGAGTGTGGTTAGATGATAATAAAGGAGTGAATGTGTTTAGAAAATGGAGGGAGAATGAGAAATTGAAGAGTATTTCGGATCATGAGTGGGATATTTTTGTCAAACTTCAGAATGAAGAAAATAGGGATATAACAAGAAACGGCGAGGTAGTACCGGCGAATTATGAGAGTGTGAATGTAGAAAGTGTGAATGATAGTATTAATGGTTTTATTGAGAATAAAAAAGATGAGATAGACGCAATGAGTGAGATCGCGTTGTTGAATGGTGCGATACAAAGGGCAAAACAGCAGCTAGAGCGTATGAGCAAAAGTCGACTGAATGAACCAGCCAATAATAAAAAGTATGACAGGAAAAATAGACGTATGAGTGTGAACATGAACAAAATGAAGGATAGAGTGCTGTATGGAGACTCGTTAGTACGAGGTGTGATAGTAGAGGATTTGACAAAATCGTACCAACCTGGTGGGACCATAAAGGATGTAACTGAGTCTATTAGAGAGCAAAAGGAAAGGGTGAAAGAAATTATTGTTTTGGTAGGTACGAATGATTTGAAAGGAGGCAAAATGGAAATGGTAGAAGACCTGAATGAATTGTTTGAGGTAGCAAAAGAAAAGAGTGAGAGAGTTAGAATGATTAGTCTTTTGTCACGGTATGACAGAGAAATGTTTAAAAGGAGGGCCATAATTGGGAATGACTTTATGCGTGGGTTATGTATGACGAGTGGTGTGGAATTTGTGGACGTGTGGAGTGAGTTCGATGGGCGAAAGGATCTATATAAGATGGATGGCTTGCATTTGAATGATTATGGTGTAAGAAGACTTGAGAAAGTGTTGCTGAATGCGTTGGATGTGCAAATTCAGGGAAACTAGATTTATTAAGGTGGAGGGTAGATGTACAGTCCTTAGGGAGGCAGTTGAATGTATGAATGAATATAATATGCCCGAGAGAATAAGGACAACAAATCAGAGCGGGATAGTTAATATAAGGCATCAAGGTAGGGTTGGGGCTAATGGGGGTCTTAAATTCATATACACTAATGCCAGGAGTATTAGGAACAATAAGGAAGAGTTTTTGGCCATGGTTGGCACTTCCAGACCACAGGTTATTGGTATTAGTGAAACATGGCTGACTGCAGATGATATAGCTAGTGGGATTGAATGTGATGGGTATAGTCAGTTCAGGAATGACAGGGAGAATAAAATGGGGGAGGAGTATTGTTGATGATAGCTGATGAGCTGCAGCCAAGGAGAATAGAAGCTGAATTGCAGGATAGAGAAAAGAGCACATTTGAGGCCATTTGGTGTGAGATCGTGGCTAGCAGAACTAAATATACAATTGAGTGCTGTTATAGACCAGGTGATGAAAAGATGGTGGTGAGTGTATGTACAAGCAAATAGAAGAAATGAGTGGAAGGAGGGTGATTATTATGGGAGATTTCAACTATGGTCACATTGGTTGGAGTAAGGAGAGGACACGCGGGAGGAAGGAATTGGATTTTATGCGGTTATTAAGGGATAACTATCTGCGACAGCATGTAATGGAAAATACTAGGGGTCAGAGAGTGCTTGACCTAGTAATTACATCTGAGGATTTGGCTGTAACAGATATGACCACATTGCCACCAATCGGTGAGAGTGATCATAGGGTCTTGACTTGGGAGGTGGCTGAAGGTGTACAATATTCAATTAAGACAGGGTACATGTGGAATTATCGGGCTGGAAAGTATGACAAGCTTAGGAGTTTGATTGGTTCAGTGCCATGGCATGTACAACTGCAAGGAGTAGAAGTCGATAGTGCATGGGAGGTATTTAAGAAGTGTTTGCATGAAGCAATGGCTGACTGTATACCTAGAGTCCGAATAATAAATCAACTAGGGGTTAAATGGATGAATAGCACCATTAAGCTTGAGCTGCAAAAAATGAAACAACTATGGCGGGAATTTAAGGAGAAAGGTGACCAGCAGGCACACGAACGGTATAAAGCGCAGGCCAGAAGGGTAACGAGTGTGGTAAGAAAAGCAAAAAAGGATTACGAAAGAACATTGGCCATGCAGGCTAAAGAGAATCCTAAACAGTTTTTTAGATATGTAGCAAGTAAAAGGAAAAATGTACATGGCAGAATGGTTTTAAAGAATGCCGATGGTAGGGAGGTAACTGAATCAGTTGATATAGTTGAGTTACTGAGTGAGCACTTTGCAAGAATGTATCATCCAGGTGGTGACATTGCAGAAACGAATGTACCAGTAGATTATACGGGAATTGTGGTGAATGAAGTGGAGGTGAGTAGTCTATTGCATAACCTCAATGTCAATACATCTGTGGGATTGGATGGTATACCAGCTCGTGTTGTACGAGAAGCAACTAAAGAATTGTCAGTACCCTTGACCATTTTGTTTAATTTGAGTCTCGGGTCTGGGTTAGTCCCGAGGGGGTGGAAAGAGGGGAAAATATTTCCACTGCATAAAGGTGGTTCCAAGACTGCTGTTGTAAATTACCGACCGATTAGCATATCAGGAATCATTGTCAAGGTCTTAGAGAAATTAGTCAAGAAAAGAATACAGGATTGGATAGATCAAAATGGGATATTGTATGGGGGACAACATGGTTTTGTGAAGGTAGATCATGCCTCAGTAACTTGCTCACGTTTTATAACACAGTGACGGCTGAACTGGATGGGGGTAATGGGTTTACAGTAATACTACTGGACCTTGCCAAGGCTTTTGATAGGATACCACATAGAACCATAATCAGTAAACTGGGGCAGATTGGGATAGATATAGGGTTGCTGAGATGGATAGGAGGGTGGTTGAAGGAGAGATACCAGAGAGTGGTTTATTCAGGAGTGGAGTCTAAAAGACGGCTTGTGACTAGCGGAGTGCAACAGGGCTCTGTTCTTGGACCACAGCTTTTCAATTTGTTCATCAATGATATAGGAACGGATTTGAGAGGAAGTTTTCACTTGTTTGCTGATGATGCAAAGTTGGGTAGAGCAATTATGAGTGCACAGGGTGTCAAAATTTTACAGGATGATTTGGATAGTTTGGAGGAATGGGCTAGGAAAAATGGATGTCAATTTAATGTGCCAAAGTGTAAGGTTATGCACTTTGG
The DNA here is from genome assembly GCF_054136105.1 of Typopeltis vanoorti. Taxonomy (NCBI): domain Eukaryota; kingdom Metazoa; phylum Arthropoda; class Arachnida; order Uropygi; family Thelyphonidae; genus Typopeltis; species Typopeltis vanoorti. The sequence continues at coordinate 30,547,534 of NC_143572.1, forward strand.
GGTGAAAAGAATAGCAGCACTATATCGCATTGGTGGAACCGTAATCCAGGAGATTGATAAGGCCAGGGTTTTGGGAGTGTTGGTGAATAGGGAATTGAAGTTTAGTGGGCACATTGCAAAAGTGACTAAAACAGCTCACCAAATCACTTGGCTTCTGAAAAATACTTTAACATGCAGAGACAAACCAGTTGTTGTTCCGCTGTATCGAGCCTTGATAAGACTCCATCTGGACTACTGTGCCCAGTTATGGGCACCAGGGTTTCTTCGTAATGGGGAGGAAGTGGAGAGGATCCAGAGACGAGTGACCAAGATTATAGCAGGTCTGTGGAATGAACCTTATGAGAATAGGTTGAAGATTTGTGGGTTGCAGAAATTGGTCGATAGGCGAAGGAGGGGTGATATGATTGGGACATTCAAATTACTGAAGGGTTACTATAAGATTGATCTAGAAGATATTTTTGAAAATATGACTGGTGGTGGGAGGACTAGGGGCCATGAATGGAAGCTGGGCAAGAGCGTGGTTGACAAGGGTGTTAGAGCTAGGTTTTTTTACTTGGAGAGTAGTGAATGAGTGGAATAAGCTTCCAGGGTCTGTTGTGGGTGCTACGACCGTGAATGAGTTCAAGGCAAGGTATGATATTTACTGTGTGAATGGCGAATAGCTGTTCTTGACATGATGTTAGGGCCTCCCTCGATGAGTCTGTCGGCTCCTTGGAGTTTCCCGGCACAATAATAATAATAATAATAATTTTTTTTTTTAACATTTTATTATGTCTCAGTATAAATTACATACAATAATAATATTTACAATATTTACAATAAGGTTTATACAGAATTTTTGAATTTAGAATATTATAATAATAATAATAATTTTTTTTTTTTTTTTTTTTTTTATAAACGACTTATTTGTTTTTACAATGAAAATGATAAGGTTTACTATCACACAGAGTATCTGCACACACACAATGAAAAACATATTATCTTTTCTGTACAGTACGAGAATTCGATATACGGAATGCAGAGTACATTTTATAAATATGAATATACATTTTTTTAAAACTAGCTAAATATGGATTGGCACCAATGTGCACACAATTCACGATACAATGCAGTAATGCAGCATACACATACAATTCAATAATAATAATAATATTTTTTTTTTTTTTACATTTTATTATGTCTCAGTATAAGTTACATACTATAATAATATTTACAGTATTTACAATAAGGATTATACAGAATTTTTTTTTTTTATGTCTCACATGAATTGCATACATAGTTGCTGTAGTAATTATATGTATATAATATTTATAACGCATTACAAGTGTGTATAACAGAGGCTTGCAAGTTAGTAATTTTCTTTGTTGAAGCTTAGCAGAGCTTATCTGAGGAAGATAATAGATGACAGAGGGTGGTGGTTTCATGGTTGTGTTCCTATAGTGGTCACAAGCCAGGTGTTGATTTTACTGTTTGTTGGTACGTGCTTGAAAGACTTCGACTGCTATTACAGTTTAACTTTTTTTTTTTTTTTGTGGAAATAGGGTTTGATTTAGACATGGTGTGTTTGTTTCTTTGTGTTCTTGTAGTGGTAGTTTTTTGAGAGGAGGGGTTGTCGCAGGTTTGTGTGTGTGTGTATGTGTGGTGGGGGAGAGAGAAACAGGAATTGCTCTAATTTTCATTCTCGCTATAATATTTATGTAGTGCCTGTTTCAGCTCTCTGTATGTTCCTAGGTTTCTGTTGTCGAACGGCAGTTTGTTTATCATGTCAGGTACGTAGAAGTTTCGGGTGGCTTTGCTGTAGTGATTGTTGTACTTATATGTTATGTAGTTTGTTGACTGTGGTCTTGTTATTCGATATGTTGTTCTGGTTACTCTATATGTTGCGCTGTAGTAGTGTTTTAACATGACTGTGTAATGGCGTAAGTGTTTCACCTTAAATATTTTGTGTTTTGTCCATGCTTCCTGCATAAGAGTGGGTTGTTCCCAGAATATCAGTTTTATCATTTTATCTTGCAACCAATGTAGCCTGTTAAGTCTGTAGTCTCTGCAGAATGCGTAGGATGTGATTGCATATCTTAAAATGTTTTCACATAATGCTTTATAGATTAGTATTTTTATGTGGGTTGGGGCAATGTCTTTTATTCTGTATAGTTTGCTTGCTATTATCCTAAGCTTGGTATGTAGGTAGTTTGTATGGCTATTTCAACTTTGATCTGCATCGAAGTGAAGTCCAAGGTAGCGTGTTGTTTTCACCTGTGTGATGGTTGTGATTTTAGGTTCTGCACTTTGTGTATAGGAGGATGAATGTTTGATAGTGAGATATTTAGTTTCTATGGGCAGGGTTTGGGGGTTTTTGAATATCATTAGCTTTGTTTTTCCAGGGTTTATATATATGCCGTTTTCGGTTAACCAGTTAGTGATTTGATTGATGTCGTGTTGCATATTTTTGTAAGCGATTTTTGCAGTGTTGTGAATGGATACTATGGCAGTGTAGTCTGCATACTGGAAGATTTTACTTTTTAGGGGGAGTTGGCTTATATCATGTGTGTATATGTTAAATAGAATGGGAGATAGGACAGCTCCTTGCGGTACTCCACAGGTTACATGTACCTCTTTGCTGTGTGCTGATCCTATACGTGTGATGTGCTTTCTGTTTTTCATGTATGCTTTAAACCACTGGAGTAGGCGACCTCCAATTCCGATATGGGTAAGTTTCGTTAACAAGGTTTTATGTGTAAGTGTGTCAAATGCTTTTGTTAGGTCAATGAATACCACTAATGTTATTCTGTTTTTATCCAATGTAGCGTTTATTAGATCTGTGAAATCTTCCAGGAGTGTTGCTGTTCCTTTATTTTTTTGAAAGCCATATTGTGTTTTGGGTATGATTTGAAAATTTTCAACGTATGTGGAGAGTTTCTGATGTACAATGCGCTCCATGATTTGGTTGATTACAGGCAGCGTGGCGATAGGTCTGTAATTGCTTATTATGTTTCTTTTTCCCTGTTTGTGTATGGGTGTGATTAATGCAGTCTTCATTGTTTCAGGTATGTGTCCCGTTTCGAAGATTTTATTTAACAGATTTTGTATAACTGGAAGTAGGTCGGTTGAGTGTTTCTTGATGTCTATTGGTCTGATTCCGTCTATCCCCGGTCCTTTGTTTGGATTAATTTGTTGAATTGCCAGTGATAGTTCTTCTTTTGTTACTGTGGGGAACCACATCGACTGGGTTGCTCGTGGACCTAGTGGAGAATGTTCGTATGTGTGAGGAAAGGTTGTTTCTTGTAGCTTTTGGACAGAGTTCACGAAGTGCTGATTAAAGTTGTTTGCCAACTGTTTGAGGGATTTGGGGTCGCGCAGGCAAAGCTGTGTTTTATTGTCTCTGTGGCAGTGGTTCTGTGTGTATTGTCCAGCATTTCATTAATCAGGTGCCAGGTTTCCTTTATGTCATTCTGTGCTGTTATTAATTTGTTGCTGTAATAGTTTCTTTTTGCCGTTCGAATCTGGAATGTTAGGAGATTCCGTTTTCTTTTATATTCAGCTTTTAAAGCGATATTTTTCGGTGACTTCTTAAGTTGTTTCCATAGGGCATCTTTTCTTTGTATGTCTGTTAGTATATTGTCTGTTATCCATGGATTTTGTTTCGTTTGGGGGCGTATTTTTATTTTTGTTAATGATTTGTTGTATATTTTGTTAAATGCAAGTGTAAGATTATTATATACAGCTTCAGCAGAGTCTAAAGATGCTATCTTCATCCAGTCTGTTTTTCTGATTTCATCGTTCACTATTGCTTCGTATACAATGCTATGATACTGTTTTGTAGCCTCAGTGATTTTTATGGGTTCTGGTTCAGTGTGTAAGTGCAATGCTGTTAAATAATGGTCTGCTAGTTTGCATGTTATGACGGCTGCTGTGTGGCTGTTTGGGGGGGCCCTTATATTTATATGATCAATGCAGGTTGAGGTTGTTGTGTTTCCGACTATCTCTTCTCGTGTATACGACTGTATGGATGGGGTTATGTTATATGCCGATAATAGGTCTAGGTATTGTTCTGTGTTCTTATTTATGTTCCTAATGTTTATATTAATGTCTCCTACTATTATCAAGTATTTTGAGGTGCCTACTTTCGTAGCTGAAAGCCATCTGATTAGTTCTTCTAGGAATTTTGTGGTGCTTAAGTTGGGTGGTCTGTATATTGCGTTTAATATCAGGGAGTTTTCTTGTTTGATGTTTTTAATTTCGATGCATATGTTTTCTGCGTGTTCTAATTTATAGTTTATTTCTGTTACTTCTAGTTTATGTTTGGTAAATATTATTATACCACCGCCTCGTTTTGTTTGTCTGCAGTGTTTGTGTTGTTGGAAGTGTGGCATTTGGTAGGAGGATGCCTCTTCGTTTGTCGTAGATACTTCAGTCAGTATTAAAATGTCTATTTCGTCTATATCTTCCTTCAGATAAGCTTGCAGGGTCAGCCAGTATTTTTGAATGCTTCTGATGTTGACGTGGAGAATAGATAGTCCTTTTTTGGGGATTGTCAGTTGTTTCCATTCTGATTTTGATTTCAGAATGTGGCAATTATCATGTTCCGGGGTGATTACGTCTGCCTGATGGTGTGCATTCATGTTGGTTGGGGTGCTGGTCCTTCTTTACGAGTTGTCAATATTCCTTTCAATGTGACAGCCTGTTGAGGTCGTCTACGGATTTTATTTCGATTGGTTTTGAGTCTTGTGTCGTTCTAAGGAATATTTTGCTGTCTCTTATCCATATAAACTTGTAATCGTTTTCTGTTTTTACTTTCCTTGCTTGGTAGAATATTTTCTGATAGTGTGGAGTAAGGTATTAAGACAAGTATATTGGGGTGTTGTCGTGGTCTACATTCAGATCCTTTACTACTGGATTTTTAATCCTGCTAGCTTTTATAAGTGTAGTTTTTGTTAGGCTGTTGGTGAGTCGCACTACGACGGGAGAAGGACGGCTATTATTTTCTCTTTTCCTTTTTTGAGGTAACCGATGCACTGACTGGATTTCTCTTGGTCAATAATAATAATAATAATAATAATAATAATAATAATAATAATAATAATAATAATAATAATAATAATAATAATAATAATAATAATAATAATAATAATAATAATAATAATTATTATTATTATTATTATTATTATTATTATTATTATTATTATTATTATTATTATTATTATACAATTATAAAACTATGCATATAATTTGAAGTCAATTCGAGAAGGTCCTTTATGTTTAGGAGACAGCATTTATTGTGTGTCAGCATTTATTATCGGTTGGAATGATGTAGGTTCAAATTCCACATACAACGTGAGGAAGGAACCTTTATAACGACTAACTGACTAGTAAGGTTTTCTCTATCGTAAACTCGGGTTTTTCATATAGCAAACAAGCTGGACAATGCACTCACAAACACAGAACACACTTGCTTCATTCACTTAAATTTCTTCGGCGGTACTATGGTTTAATAATGCCTTTCTTCGCTTCGTTAATACAGGAGGAGTATGAAGAAACCCTCCCTCCATCCCAGTTGTAAACATTTTCCTCAAATTGCTGTAGGTGAAGTTTTGTTATTTCCTAACAAATTAATGATGCATGGAACAGCCTCCTTCATAGTCATTAAAACCTCATCAATATTAGCAATGCTTTTTTGCTTTGATAATAGCAACATCATTCGATTTCATGGACATTGAAGGAAATAAATTATCAATTGGCAGAGACGGTTTAAAATTCGTATGCGTGGCTCTTCGTTTTCCTTTTAGTAAACTGTCATGTAATAGTAGATTAAAAGTTTTCCAGAACTCTCTCTCTCTCTCTCTCTCTCGTAAATAAATATCCTGGTTTAATGACTTTGTAGTTAAATTCTGTCGAATGTTCCTTGTCTTTTCGAAAACGTGAAACTCAAACTTTTGTTCATTAATATTTTCAAGGAATGGGCACCATTCCATGGATTAATGGCTCCTTAGATGGTGAGTATATATACAAAACAAATTCATAGAACACTTTAGTAACAAAATCATCTACAAAGCATCTAACTCATCCACTATTACTGTCCAAACATTTTCATTTGATTAGAGCTTCTTTAATAAACGGATATATGACATTATCAGGTGTCCCCATGGCTTCAAATAATTTGTTACTTACATAATTAAATAAATAAATAAGCACGAAATTAATTTGCATTTTACTTTTAAATTAATTAAATTAACAATTTTGGATTCATTTTAAGTAAGTTAAAAATGTAAATGTAATTAAAACTATAACATTTTTGTTATCTAAATATTTTTAAAGAAATTAAATTTAATTGAAATGGTAAATAATTTAAAGATTAATGGAAAACAAACAAAGAGAAAAGCACTGAGGAGTGAACATTACTAGTATGTCTATAAACAAAACTTGTCGATAATTAAAAATAAAAATTTACCATTGAAAACATATATCACCGAATTTGCAAATCAAAAAAAAAAAAAGACAAAACTGTCTCTTTCAACGTTACACTGCAAGTGCACACTCTAATTTAATTTGCGTACTGTAGATTATCCTGGCCTAAAAACATCACATCAGTAGCCTCCTTAACCCGCAAACATTAAAAGCTACTACTTTCCTGCTCAACCACTTGCACTTTATGAATCTAAAATCCTTCTGATTTAGAATATTTTTTCTCGCATTTGTATGATTCCACTAAACTTCCCTAAGTATTCATCATTGTGTATAGAAAGGGATATAGTAGATGACCAATCTTTCATAAACTATTCATAAACAGCCACTTTTTCACCAAGCTCTATATGTGCATTTAGCCTTTCTATACCTCCATAAGTGATTTCATAGGTACTGCTCCACAGAAATGGCCTTTATGATTACTTTACTTTCTTTAATCATGTACGAATATGAAAATGTGCGATACTCTACTCAACAGTCAAAATCATCCATACATAATTCAATTCCAGTTAAGTAGCTTTTGTTCTTTGAAACAGACTTCTCTATGTACTTTTTCCCCAACAAATAAAATTTTGCTTTTATTTGTTGTAAAAAGCAAAAAAAACCTTGAAAGTTTTTTTTTGCTTTTATGGATCTGTTGTGTTGTATTGTAAGTAAGTGACATCCAGGGGGTGGAATCAATAATATTATGAAAATAAAAACGAATAAATAATATATTAAAATAAGAGATGGCGAAAACAACGGCGGTCAGAAATGGATATCTAAAATGTAGCAATGCGTTTTATTCTGATTTACTTCAAATTCACCATTCTAAAGTAGTTTGAGGATTATTAGAAATTACTTAGCTTGAAGCCTGAAGAAACACATATTTATTTTATTTTTATTTGCAAAACATTCACTACTGTCATAAAAACAACACTGAAAAAAGTGCTTTGGTCTAAATTCAAACTGTACTAAACACGGCAAAACTTATTTTTAAATGTTTTTCAGGTACAACTCTTTCTTATCATCATATACTATCTCCAGATTCTGTTGTTTCAAAAGTGTGACTTTCCTACTGTATTCTGTATTATGATGGTTTCTGCAAATGGAATGTTCGTGGCGCTGTTTGTAAACTTTTACATACAAGCATATCGTAAAGATAGAGAAGTGTTCTTCATCTTGAAAGCAGCCACTAGAGCATGCATAGGAGATCATCAAGAAATCACAGATAAAGAGTGCAGCGTAACTCAGGAGCAGTATCGCAACGGCCAAAAAAGTCATATTCTTAACATTTCCTGAAACATTATGAAAAACGGAAATTTATTTTTTTTCTACTTTCTCTTAATTAGAGAAATTAGTGGCAAGTATGTGTATTTTATCAGTCGTGTGTAAAATCGCCACTGAAGATTTATTATAAATACGTGAGGATTTAAATAAGCAAGTGTTTGTATATTTTCCTTTGAACCTAAGTAAAAAATGTATCATGAAACTTTGTCTACCTCAGTTTTTAGCACTTAAAATTTCATCAACGATGAGAACACAAAATCATTTTATGAAATTCGTTTGGTTATTTCACAGCAAGCTTTAGAGTATTTTCCCATCCTGTAGTCTTATATTGCTTATCTTTATATGTATATTAATTATTTTTAATTACATGTTTATTAAGACCAGAATATAATATGTGTAGCAATATTTAAAGAGATCAAAATTACATGTAATTGGTATAGAGTGTAAAAGATACAGTATTTTTAGAAATTATAGGATAAGAGAGGAGGGAAGTGTGGTACTAATGATATTGGATGATGTAAGTCCAGCTAGACTAATTAGATGAAGAATTACGTCGTGGGGAGTTGTTACGGACCTAATGGATCTGTAGCTAGTGATGACAAAATGCATTGCTAAATAAACTTGCTAAATGATGGGTGTTAAACGAATATTCATTATTGGAGATTATTATCTAATTATCTGAACATGTAAAATGCTAAAAGAGTGTTCAGCTGAACTGGCTATTCTATCCTCCACGTTATGTAATTTAAGTCTCAAAAAAGGGTTGGTTCGTTCCACAGGAGGACGAATATGAGATAATCCCATTATATAAGGATGGTGCGAAGACCAATTGAGCGCGTAACTGATTACCTATAGGTATGTTTGGAGTAGTAATGAAGGTTTTGGAAAAGTTGGTAAGAACTTCCATACAGAAATAGTTGACACGGAATCTCTACTTTGCGAGGAAGGACATGCCATTACTAGGGAAGGTCATGTTTGTGTAACTTGTTTACATTTTATAAGAATGTCACTGTTGAATTAGACAAGGGAAATTCATATAAGATAATTCTCTTGGAGTTAAAGTGAATCTGCAAGATTTAAGCTGACCAGTGGTATGTCAAAAATATGCGCTTAGCATGCCTTTTATTTTTAAAATATCCAAATGCTACATTGACTTCAATGGTCACTTCGCATCCAAGCAACTATGGACGTATATACAAATCAAGGCCGGTATTGGGTTAATGATAATGGGAAGGATTGGAGTGTTGACATGCAGCAGTTTGCTGATGATGCGTAGAATTAGTGATGTAATTAAGAATGTGACTGATATGCAGTATTTGTAAAAAGTTTTGAATATGCTAGAAATGTGGGTATGTTCAAATGGCCGTGAGTTCAATGTTAGGAAATGTAAATCTATGCACTTCTTTGTAATGATATATTCAATGTAAATATATTAATGAGATTATGCTAGAAGAAACTGACCATATAGGGGTCTTGGAGTTTAAGTGTGTAGTCAGTTGAATTTCAAACCATACAATAAATAAAAATCACAAAGTCAGAGGATGATTCCGATGCTTAAAAGAACCTTTACATGTAAGAATAAGGAAATCATTTTGTCTATTTATATAACCTTTATACAACTCTACGTGAACTATTATGCACGGGTCAGGTCTGGTTTGATTTCCATGGTAATGCGGACATAGTTGAGAAAGTACATATAAGAGTGTTGCAGATGATATTCGTACTATGAAATGCTGATTATGAAGACATTGGAAATTTGTATACTACAGAGGCTAGAACTACAAGCGCTAACAAACAGTAGAAAGAGGGTTGACATCATTGAAAGTTAGAAATTTATGAACACTCTATACAGAATAGCAGTTGATGAAATTTTCTACAACGGTTTCAGAATGTTTTGAATAGGCTGGAATTATGGGCAACTGAAAATGGCTATCGGTTCAATGTTAACAGATCTAAAGAAATGCACTTCGGTGTAATTATGTATCCAATGGTATACTTGTATATTGGTGGAACAATGCTAGAACAATCCGTCTAATTTAAGGATCTTGAAGCTTTAGTAGATATGAAGTCGAAGAAAGAGCCATGTAGCAAAGATTTGAAATACAACTCTGCCAATAATTAGAGTAACGATCCTTCGCATATAAGGAATAATAAGACATTTTGCCCTCTTACAATGCTTTTGATTTGATACGATCACACTTGAACTGTTTTGCTAAGGTCTGGTCTCCTGGTTTCGGTTGTGATGTTGATATGGTAGACAGAGTTCAAGGAAGAGTGTTAAAGATAATATCGAGTTTGGAACATAGATTACGAAGACAGACTGAGAATTTGTGGACTTAAAACACGTACAAACTAGACAAAGAGGGGTAATATGATTGAGAATGATAAATTCGGGAAGAGTCACAGAGAATATCATTAGATGGAATTTTTTTATTTGATGAATTGCAGGGAGAGGATGAAAGGGAATCCGTGAAAATTCAAATGGAATGCATTGAAGGGGGGGATTTGGTAGAGTAAATGGTCCAAGCATACGACATGTTTCTGAGAAGGTTTTTCGTCGTTTCCATAAGCGTGCCCACAAACATGTCTTATGCTTCGTCGTCCAAGCAGCTTTTGATTTTTTAGCCATTTTTTCAGCTCTTACATAATTTGACTCACGCTTCGCTCTCTTCCATCTGCCTTTTAAACGTACCCTACTGGCATTTTAATTAATTTGGAGACGGTTCACTTTGTCCACACTAAGCCGCCCTTGAAGATGATCGAAATTGGGCGCATGCTTTGTCTCATATTGTCGTTTTATATTGTAATATTTTGATACTGACACTGACTCACGACAAATTAAAATTAACGTCAATCGGCACAAAAAGTACAAAATGGTCCACTTTTCATTAAAAACCTGATAAGAATCACTTGATTTAGGCTTTTTACTGATGGAAGCCATATTGTTGGAAGTTGAACCCAAAAAATGATCCAAAATGGCCGTGTAACGGTTATTATCCACTGAATATGTCTCACACTAATGAAAAAAGTCTGGCAGTATGAAACCACAATAGACCATGGCTGACACGACGAATCTGCGTGCACTTATACACGAATATCACACTGTTATATTATACAATTCTAAATACCGCAGTATAGCTTAGTGGCCCACGGGTTTCATTGAAATTATTTTTTATTTAATCGCGTTTTAATGTTAAGTAGTTATTTTTTCAAAATGGCCGGCGGGCCACGGCAAAGAGCTCCGCGGGCCACAGCTTTTCCACGCGGGCCACGCGGGGTAGGCTCCCAATTCCCCGAGTTCCGGGCTAGCGAGCGGACCATGCATTGAAGACCCCGGATGTAGACACTACAAGTATTCATCTATTAATGTGCATGCAGTCGAACAGCATATTTCATACCGCGTGTGCTGAAGGGGGGGGGGTATCAATGGTCTGAACTATGAAAGCTAACGTAATCATCAGTAATAAGTATAGTCTACAATGACTATGATTTCTTTAATTGTAATAGGAGTTTGTGAGGAAGCTAGTGTCTTGATGGCTAAATGCTGATGGATACATTAATTTGATAAAAATAATAAAACCACTGATGCCATTAAAATGTTTAAAAATGGAATTAAGCAGTTCATAGCGATATAAATTGTAAATAGGGTAAAGGATATTTCAGGTAATGAAAGAATGGATGTTCTGAAGAACCGAAGATTATCGACACATTAAAACCTAAGGTGAACCATACTTCATTGTTATATGTATATAAAAATGAATCAGTTTAACGGCTTAATTGGTTTATCGGCTTAACCCAGCTCAAAACAATGAAGAGACGAAAAACGTGACATAAATAAATGATAAAAACTTTTATAATTTTTTCACATTTCGGCTTATCTTTTTATATATAGAGTGAATATATAAATGAACAGTCTATATTTCTACCCACCGCAGGGTCAAGGCTTCTCCCATTACGGGAGGTTTTGGGTCTACTGCAATCATGTTGATCGAGTTCATATTGGGAGAGTGACATAAACATCCATGCCTACGCGGGATTCGAACCTGCTGTATCTTGGCTGGAGAGTGCGATACGCTAACCACTCGACCAACCAGGCTTTTCTTTATTGACAGCATTTATTGAGGTCTCGTCAGTGGGAGTCTGGCTCCCACTAACGAGACCTCAATTAAGGTTGAAACCGGTCTGGGTAGCGGCCCTTGTTATCCTTAATATATATATATATATATATATATATATATATATATATATATATATATATATATATATATATATATATATATATATATATATATATTAAGGATACCAAGTAATTTTATATACTTGGTTTCATATATATATATAAAACCAAGTATATATATATAGAGATATATAGATATATATATATATATATTTCGGCTTATCTTTTTATATATAGAGAGTGGATATATATAGAGTGAATATATATAAATGAACAGTCTATATTTCTACCCACTGCAGGGTGAAGGCCTCTCCCATTACGGGAGGTTTTGTGTCTACTGCTCTCATGGTGATCTAGTTCATCTATTAGAAAACTAGGAAAAGGGATAATTGGAAGAAAAGTAATAAAATTTTCCTTGGGATCACATGTGATAAATTAGAATAATTAAGTGGAAGATAATGGAAGTTATACAAAAAATAATGGATAACACTGAAATAACTTTGCGTAATGAAATTGATTTATTTTTTATCCTGTTTGTTCAGAGGCCGGTTTGCCTGCTTGTGGGATGAAAATTCGCAATAAATTGCGAGAAAAATCCCTATTCCCAAGACAGGCTAACTTGGCTATGACTGAGGAAGATCCTTAAGCCCCTGAAGTCATCGATGGGACTCGAACCCAGAACACTCCTTCCCCAGGCATATGGTTGCGAAGCGCATAGCCACTAGGACCTTAGTAAAAAATATTATATGTAAAATTTCTCTATTTCCTAATGGCACGAAGTCTGCTAGAATAGTCATTTGTTCGGATGACCTTCTTAACATAATCTCTCACAATTAGTATCAAAATTTAATGCAGAAAAGTAGAAGTATATGTGATTTCATAAAAGAAGTATAGATTGGGTAGAAGTCCAATGGAAAAAAAAACCTGGATTCGAATAACATCCAGGATTCGAAAAACATTAGAAAGCCACATTAATTAATTTAAAGATGAATTAGTAGACGGTCTCATAGGAAGATAGCAGGGTATTTCCTCACAGCCATGAGGAAACATTGTCCCAGCGTAATATGCATAAAAAAACCTCAATGTTTGATCATTTAGATTTTAATGGATACCAAAAGAATAGAAGGTATCCAGACATTTTATTTACTCATGAATAAATGTATGATAATGAGGGTTACGAAAATCTTTCCTTTAGCTGTAATTTATTGAATTTAAAATTAGGATATAGATGATATTTTCATTTAGTTTATACGTTGATTTAGTTTTTTTTATTTATCTGGATAAAAATATACACACATTTAAAGAATGAATAAATTCACATTCCCTGGTTTGCTCACCATGCCTCCAAAGGCAGTCGACTCCAATTAGGCACCACTCTATGAGAGAAAACACTAGCATTCACCCCCCCCCCCCTTCAATACATTCCATCTGAATTTTCACGAATTCCCTTTCATCCTCTCCCTGCAATTCATCAAATAAAAAAATTCCATCTAATGATATTCTCTGTGACTCTTCCCGAGTTTATCATTCTCAATCATATCACCCCTCTTTGTCTAGTTTGTACGTGTTTTAAGTCCGCAAATTCTCAATCTGTCTTCGTAATCTATGTTCCAAACTCGATATTATCTTTAACACTCTTTCTTGAACTCTGTCTACCATATCAACATCACAACCGAAACCAGGAGACCAGACCTTCGCAAAACACTTAAAGTGTGATCGTATCAAAGCAAAAGCATTGTAAGAGAGCAAAATGTCTTATTATTCCTTATATGCGAAGGATCGTTACTCTAATTATTGTCAGAGTTGTATTTCAAATCTTTGCTACATGGCCCTTTCTTCGACTTCATATCTACTAAAGCTTCAAGATCCTTAAATTAGACGGATTGTTCTAGCATTGTCCCACCAATATACAAGTATACTATTGGATACATCATTACACCGAAGTGCATATCTTTAGATCTGTTAACATAGAACCGATAGCCATTTTCACGTGCCCATAATTCCAGCCTATTCAAAACATTCTGAAACCGTTGTAGAAAATTTCATCAACTGCTATTCTGTATAGAGTGTTCATAAATTTCTAACTTTCAATGATGTCAACCCTCTTTCTACTGTTTGTTAGCGCTTGTAGTTCTAGCCTCTGTAGTATACAAATTTCCAATGTCTTCATAATCAGCATTTCATAGTACGAATATCATCTGCAACACTCTTATATGTACTTTCTCAACTATGTCAGCATTACCATGAAAACCAAACCAGACCAGACCCGTGCATAATAGTTCACGTAGAGTTGTATCAAGGTTATATAAATAGACGAAATGATTTCCTTATTCTTACATGTAAAGGTTCTTTTAAGCATCGGAATAATCCTCTGACTTTGTGATTTTTATTTATTGTATGGTTTGAAATTCAACTGACTACACACTTAAACTCCAAGACCCCTATATGGTCAGTTTCTTCTAGCATAATCTCATTAATATATTGACATTGAATATATCATTACGAAGAAGTGCATAGATTTACATTTCCTAACATTGAACTCACGGCCATTTGAACATACCCACATTTCTAGCATATTCAAAACTTTTTACAAATACTGCATATCAGTCACATTCTTAATTACATCACTAATTCTACGCATCATCAGCAAACTGCTGCATTTCACCACTCCAATCCTTCCCAATATCATTAACCCAATACCGGCCTTGATTTGTATATACGTCCATAGTTGCTTGGATGCGAAGTGACCATTGAAGTCAATGTAGCATTTGGATATTTTAAAAATAAAAGGCATGCTAAGCGCATATTTTTGACATACCACTGGTCAGCTTAAATCTTGCAGATTCACTTAAACTCTAAGAGAATCATATTATATGAATTTCCCTTGTCTAATTCAACAAGACATTCTTATAAAATGTAAACGAGTTACACAAACATGACCTTCCCTAGTAATGGCATGCTCTTCCTTGCAAAGTAGAGATTCCGTGTCAACTATTTCTGTATGGAAGTTCTTACCAACTTTTCCAGAACATTCATTACTAATCCAAACATACCTATACGTAATCAGTTACGCGCTCAATTGGTCTTCGCACCATCCTTTTGTAATGGGATTATCTCATATTCGTCCTCCTGTGGAACGAACCAACCCTTTTTTGAGACTTAAATTACATAACGTGGAGGATGGAATAGCCAGTTCAGCTGAACACTCTTTTAGCATTTTACATGTTCAGATAATTAGATAATAATCTCCAATGATGACTATTCGTTTAACACCCATCATGTTTATTTAGCAATGCATTTTGTCATCACTAGCTACATATCCATTAGGTCCGTAACAACTCCCCACGACTTAATTCTCCATCTAATTAGCCTAGCTGGACTTACATCATCCAATATCATTAGTACCACACGCCGCTCCTCTCTTATCCTATAATTTCTAAAAATACTGTATCTTTTACACTCTATACCAATTACATGTAATTTTGATCTCTTTAAATATTGCTACACATATTATATTCTGGTCTTAATAAACATGTAATTAAAAATAATTAATATACATATAGAGATAAGCAATATAAGACTACAGGATGGGAAAATCTTCTAAAGCTTGCTGTGAAAGAACCAAACGAATTTCATAAAATGATTTTGTGTTCTCATCGTTGATGAAATTTTAAGTGCTAAAAATTGAGGTACACAAAGTTTTATGATACATTTTGTTACTTAGGTTCAATGGAATATATACAAACACTTGCTTATTTAAATCCTCACGTATTTATAATAAATCTTCAGTGGCGATTTTACACACGACTGATAAAATATACATACTTGCCACTAATTTCTCTAATTAAGAGAAAGTAGAAAAAAATAAATTTCCGTTTTTCATAATGTTTCAGGAAATGTTAAGAATATGACATTTTCGTCCGTTGTGATACTCCTCCTGAGTTACGCTGCACTAGGTTAGAGTTCGAAGTTTGCTCTTTATCTGCGATTTCTTGATGATCTCCTATGCATGCTCTAGTGGCTGCTTTCAAGATGAAGAACACTTTTCTATCTTTACGATATGCTTGTATGTAAAAGTTTACAAACAGCGCCAAGAACATTCCATTTGCAGAAACCATCATAATACAGAATACAGTAGGAAAGTCACACTTTTGAAACAACAGAATCTGGAGATAGTATATGATGATAAGAAAGAGTTGTACCTGAAAAACATTTAAAAATAAGTTTTGCCGTGTTTAGTACAGTTTGAATTTAATTATATTCATTTATCTTGAAATATTTAATTGCTATTATGAAAATATTGACCAAAGCACTTTTTTCAGTGTTGTTTTTATGACAGCAGTGAATGTTTGCAAATAAAAATAAAATAAACATGTGTTTCTTCAGGCTTCAAGCTAAGTAATTTCTAATTTCTAATAATCCTCAAACTACTTTAGAATGGTTAATTTGAAGTAAATCAGAATAAAATGCATTGCTACAGTTTAGATATCCATTTCTGACCGCCGTTGGTTTCGCCATCTCTTATTTTAATATATTATTTATTCGTTTTTATTTTCATAATTTTATTGATTCCAACCTCTTGATGTCACTTACTTACAATACAACACAACAGATCCATAAAAGCAAAAAAAAACTTTTAGCTTTTATGAAAAGCAAAGTTTTATTTGTTGGGGAAAAAGTGCATAGAGAAGTTTGTTTCAAAGAACAGAAGCTGACAAAATAAAAAAACAAGAAAAGCTACTTAACTAAGACCTGGAGTTGAATTATGTATGGATGATTTTCACTGTTGAGTAGAGTATCGTACATGATTAAAGAAAGTAAAGTAATCATAAAGGCCATTTCTGTGGAGCAGTACCTATGAAATCACTTATGGAGGTATAGAAAGGCTAAATGCACATATAGAGCTTGGTGAAAAAGTGGCTGTTTATGAATAGTTTATGAAAGATTGGTCATCTACTATATCCCTTTCTGTACACAATGATGAATACTTAGGGAGGTTTAGTGGAATCATACAAATGCGAGAAAAAATATTCTAAATCAGAAGGATTTTAGATTCATAAAGTGCAAGTGGTTGAGCAGGAAAGTAGTAGCTTTTAATGTTTGCGGGTTAAGGAGGCTACTGATGTGATGTTTTTAGGCCCGGATAATCTACAGTACGCAAATTAAATTAGTGTGCACTTGTAGTGTAACGTTGAAAGAGACAGTTTTGTCTTTTTTTTTTTTTTTTTTTGATTTGGAAATTCGGTGATATATGTTTTCAATGGTAAATTTTTATTTTTAATTATCGACAAGTTTTGTTTATAGAAATACTAGTAATGTTCACTCCTCAGTGCTTTTCTCTTTGTTTGTTTTCCCTTAATCTTTAAATTATTTACCATTTCAATTAAATTTAATTTCTTTAAAAATATTTAGATAACAAAAATGTTATAGTTTTAATTACATTTACATTTTTAACTTACTTAAAATGAATCCAAAATTGTTAATTTAATTAATTTAAAAGTAAAATGCAAATTAATTTCGTGCTTATTTATTTATTTAATTATGTAAGTAACAAATTATTTGAAGCCATGGGGACACCTGATAATGTCATATATCCGTTTATTAAAGAAGCTCTAATCAAATGAAAATGTTTGGACAGTAATAGTGGATGAGTTAGATGCTTTGTAGATGATTTTGTTACTAAAGTGTTCTATGAATTTGTTTTGTATATATACTCACCATCTAAGGAGCCATTAATCCATGGAATGGTGCCCATTCCTTGAAAATATTAATGAACAAAAGTTTGAGTTTCACGTTTTCGAAAAGACAAGGAACATTCGACAGAATTTAACTACAAAGTCATTAAACCAGGATATTTATTTACGAGAGAGAGAGAGAGAGAGAGTTCTGGAAAACTTTTAACCTACTGTTACATTACAGTTTACTAAAAGGAAAAAGAAGAGCCACGCATACGAATTTTAAACCGTCTCTGCCAATTGATAATTTATTTCCTTCAATGTCCATGAAATCGAATGATGTTGCTATTATCAAAGCAAAAAAGCATTGCTAATATTGATGAGGTTTTAATGACTATGAAGGAGGCTGTTCCATG
This sequence comes from Typopeltis vanoorti, assembly GCF_054136105.1. Lineage (NCBI taxonomy): Eukaryota > Metazoa > Arthropoda > Arachnida > Uropygi > Thelyphonidae > Typopeltis > Typopeltis vanoorti. The sequence continues at coordinate 30,565,530 of NC_143572.1, forward strand.
CATCATTAATTTGTTAGGAAATAACAAAACTTCACCTACAGCAATTTGAGGAAAATGTTTACAACTGGGATGGAGAGAGGGTTTCTTCATACTCCTCCTGTATTAACGAAGTGAAGAAAGGCATTATTAAACCATAGTACCGCCGAAGAAATTTAAGTGAATGAAGCAAGTGTGTTCTGTGTTTGTCAGTGCATTGTCCAGCTTGTTTGCTATATGAAAAACCCGAGTTTACGATAGGGAAAACCTTACTAGTCAGTTAGTTGTTATAAAGGTTCCTTCCTCACGTTGTATGTGGAATTTGAATCTACATCATTCCAACCGATAATAAATGCTGACACACACACGCACACACGCACACACGCACGCACGCACACACACACACACACACACACACACACACACACACACACACACACACACACACACACACACACACACACACACACACACACACACACACACACACACACACACACACACACTCTGCGGCGAAGCTATCAAAATCTTCTAACTAATGCGTAGGTGAAGACGAGTGTAAAAACTAACAGAAACCGAGATACTGAAATATTATTAATAATACTTTCTTGTATTATTTTGTTTTTTATTTTACATAATTAAATTGGTTTTATAAAGCAATCGTTATGACATAGACAATTGTGAAAAAAAATTATTCGGATAACCGTTTATTTATTTGTTAGTTAGTCGCTGTGGGTAATATATTCAGACAGAGAATTATACTACATGGTAGATAAAAAAGAGTAAATAATTAGATGAAATTAAATTTATTTCATGAACCTATTAAAACGATGATAATATATTTTATTATAATACATACTGATTAAAGTATTTTTACATTAACAGAAAATCAATTTAACAAATCACGAAATAACTGTGTAATACAGAGTATGAAAATGCTTGAAGCTAAAAAAAATATAATTATTAGTCACTCCATCTTTTCCAGGTTTGTTAGAAAATACTAAATCGACTACATCAATAAAAACAGACTCAAAGAGAAACCTCCTTGTGAAGTAAAGCTTGTAAGTGAGGTGAACATAAATAAGTAGATGTATCGTTATCTACATCCATATCAACTGTATCTGTAGAAGATGAAATCGAAGATAAAGCTTTCGGTGCATTAGTGCAATAAGTAGAAACTTTCCCTTAACATTAAAAATATTTACTAACTATTCCAGGATAAAAATTGTTCGGATTCATATTTCTGGTGATTAATTATAGATAATATCTTTCTTTTATTATTACTGAAGTGCATTATTTTTCTGTTGAAGAATTTGCGAGAAAAATGCATAACCATCATCATTGTCATCTTATCAAATTTTAGGATATATTCTCAAAAGGGTACTATGATGATATTACAAGAAATGTTAACATCGTTATTGACTTCCTATTGAAAACCTTCTCAGTATGTCTAACTGCATTAGCCTGTTAGAACAGTGCCACCACAGATTAGCTCTGTCATATATTCCTTAATGCGGGCATTAGGTTTCTTCCTAATATCTTCACTTTTAATATGATCCTGACATTGATATCATTTGTTCACTCCACTGACTTATCTCAGAAGTTTCATGTATGAAGTCGCTAATTTTTGATAAACTGTTTTGGTTCTGATCCAAGTCTCAAATCTATACGCTACAATTATTGTTTGAACAGCGTGTAGTATACATTTAATTTACTGTTTTTCCTAGTTCTATCTTATTCCATATAAATTGATTGCGGCAGCTCATCACAATCCAGTTTTACTTATTCTGTTGTTTGCCACCATGAAATTGCTGATAAGTGCCCTCGTGAGGATAATTAAGTGGAAGATAATGGAAGTTATACAAAAAATAATGGATAACACTGAAATAACTTTGCTTAATGAAATTGATTAAAAAATATTAAATGTAAAATTTCTCTATTTCCTAATGGCACCAAGTCTGCTAGAATAGTCATTTGTTCGGATGACCTTCTTAACATAATCTCTAACAATTATTATCAAAATTTAATGCAGAAAAATAGAAGTATATGTGATTTCATAAAAGAAGTATAGATTGGGTAGAAGTCCAATGGAAAAAAAAACCTGGATTGGAATAACATCCAGGACTCGAAAAACATTAGAAAGCCACGCTAATTAATTTAAAGATGAATTAGTAGACGGTCTCATAGGAAGATAGCAGGGTATTTCCTCACAGCCATGGTGAAACATTGTCCCAGCGTAATATGCATAAAAAAACCTCAATGTTTGATCATTTAGATTTTAATGGATACCAAAAGAATAGAAGGTATCCAGACATTTTATTTACTCATGAATAAATGTATGATAATGAGGGTTACGAAAATCTTTTCTTTAGCTGTAATTTATTGAATTTATAAATTAGGATATAGATGATATTTTCATTTAGTTTATACGTTGATTTAGTTTTTTTTTATTTATCTGGATAAAAATATACACACATTTAAAGAATGAATAAATTCACATTCCCTGCTTTGCTCACCATGCCTCCAAAGGCAGTCGACTCCAATTAGGCACCACTCTATGAGAGAAAACACTAGCTTTTAAACCCCCCCCCCTTCAATGCATTCCATCTGAATTTTCACGGATTCCCTTTCATCCTCTCCCTGCAATTCATCAAATAAAAAAATTCCATCTAATGATATTCTCTGTGACTCTTCCCGAATTTATCATTCTCAATCATATCACCCCTCTTTGTCTAGTTTGTACGTGTTTTAAGTCCACAAATTCTCAGTCTGTCTTCGTAATCTATGTTCCAAACTCGATATTATGTTTAACACTCTTCCTTGAACTCTGTCTACCATATCAACATCACAACCGAAACCAGGAGACCAGACCTTAGCAAAACAGTTCAAGTGTGATCGTATCAAATCAAAAGCATTGTAAGAGGGCAAAATGTCTTATTATTTCTTATATGCGAAGGATCGTTACTCTAATTATTGTCAGAGTTGTATTTCAAATCTTTGCTACATGGCCCTTTCTTCGACTTCATATCTACTAAAGCTTCAAGATCCTTAAATTAGACGGATTGTTCTAGCATTGTCCCACCAATATTCAAGTATACCATTTAATACATCATTACACCGAAGTGCATATCTTTAGATCTATTAACATTGAACCGATAGCCATTTTCACGTGCCCATAATTCCAGCCTATTCAAAACATTCTGAAACCGTTGTAGAAAATTTCATCAACTGCTATTCTGTATAGAGTGTTCATAAATTTCTAACTTTCAATGATGTCAACCCTCTTTCTACTGTTTGTTAGCGCTTGTAGTTCTAGCCTCTGTAGTATACAAATTTCCAATGTCTTCATAATCAGCATTTCATAGTACGAATATCATCTGCAACACTCTTATATGTACTTTATCAACTATGTCAGCATTACCATGGAAACCAAACCAGACCAGACCCGTGCAAAATAGTTCACGTAGAGTTGTATCAAGGTTATATAAATAGACGAAATGATTTCCTTATTCTTACATGTAAAGGTTCTTTTAAGCATCGGAATCATCCTCTTACTTTGTGATCTTTATTTATTGTATGGTTTGAAATTCAACTGACTACACACTTAAACTCCAAGACCCCTATATGGTCAGTTTCTTCTAGCATAATCTCATTAATATATTGACATTGAATATATCATTACAAAGAAGTGCATAGATTTACATTTCCTAACATTGAACTCACGGCCATTTGAACATACCCACATTTCTAGCATATTCAAAACTTTTTACAAATACTTCATATTAGTCACATTCTTAATTACATCACTAATTCTACGCATCATCAGCAAACTGCTGCATGTCACCACTCCAATCCTTCCCAATATCATTAACCCAATACCGGCCTTGATTTGTATATACGTCCATAGTTGCTTGGATGCGAAGTGACCATTGAAGTCAATGTAGCATTTGGATATTTTAAAAATAAAAGGCATGCTAAGCGCATATTTTTGACATACCACTGGTCAGCTTAAATCTTGTAGATTCACTTAAACTCTAAGAGAATCATATTATATGAATTTCCCTTGTCTAATTCAACAAGACATTCTTATAAAATGTAAACAAGTTACACAAACATGACCTTCCCTAGTAATGGCATGCTCTTCCTTGCAAAGTAGAGATTCCGTGTCAACTATTTCTGTATGGAAGTTCTTACCAACTTTTCCAGAACCTTCATTACTAATCCAAACATACCTATAGGTAATCAGTTACGCGCTCAATTGGTCTTCGCACCATCCTTATGTAATGGGATTATCTCATATTCGTCCTCCTGTGGAACGAACCAACCCTTTTTTGAGACTTAAATTACATAACGTGGAGGATGGAATAGCCAGTTCAGCTGAACACTCATTTAGCATTTTACATGTTCAGATAATTAGATAATAATCTCCAATGATGATTATTCGTTTAACACCATCATGTTTATTTAGCAATGCATTTTGTCATCACTAGCTACATATCCATTAGGTCCGTAACAACTCCCCACGACGTAATTCTCCATCTAATTAGCCTAGCTGGACTTACATCATCCAATATCATTAGTACCACACGCCGCTCCTCTCCTATCCTATAATTTCTAAAAATACTGTATCTTTTACACTCTATACCAATTACATGTAATTTTGATCTCTTTAAATATTGCTACACATATTATATTCTGGTCTTAATAAACATGTAATTAAAAATAATTAATATACATATAGAGATAAGCAATATAAGACTACAGGATGGGAAAATATTCTAAAGCTTGCTGTGAAATAACCAAACGAATTTCATAAAATGATTTTGTGTTCTCATCGTTGATGAAATTTTAAGTGCTAAAAACTGAGGTAGACAAAGTTTCATGATACATTTTTTCAGGAAATGTTAAGAATATGACATTTTCGGCCGTTGCGATACTGCTCCTGAGTTACGCTGCACTAGTTTAGAGTTCGAAGTTTGCTCTTTATCTGTGATTTCTTGATGATCTCCTATGCCTGCTCTAGTGGTTGCTTTCAAGATGAAGAACACTTTTCTATCTTTACGATATGCTTGTATGTAAAAGTTTACAAACAGCGCCAAGAACATTCCATTTGCAGAAACTATCATAATACAGAATACAGTAGGAAAGTCACACTTTTGTTTGCCACCATGAAATTGCTGATAAGCGCCCTCGTGAAAGTGTGGGTGATGCTACGATAACATTACATTTTTACACATTTTTACATTAAGAATAACTTCCTACAGGAAATTTTCTTCCAAATTAATTCTGTTATCTGTCAGTACTTCACTGTTCTAAGATATTATATTTCGTGTTCTCTAACTGCAATAATCTACCTAAATCTTGGTCTACTTTTGAATTTTTTCCTAACATCCTGACTCCAAACATCTGTTGCGCTAATCCCCCCAATTCCTATTCTGTTTAAATGAGCATACCAGCTAAGAGATTAGCTTTGTACACACTCCTAACTATGAACAGAGACAAGTTTCTTCTTAACGTCTATTAATTTTTCAATTGCTATTGTGATTCTGTATTTGTTGCTATCTGTTCACACCCTTCATTTTTCTCAGAACTTTTATATGTGGTCTTCAGTCTTTGATCAAGTGTGATATTTCTAACCCAACTTTCGGATTCATAAGTAAAAATTAGTTTAAACACTGGCTTGTGTACAGCTGTTTTTTTGTTGTTGTTGTTTTGTGTGTGTGTGTGTGTGTGTGTGTGTGTTGATAATATCTGTCTTATTGAATTTAAATTTATTCAGTCCCCCCTTCCTACGATATCAACTTTGATAATTCTTCTATTTCCATGTTTAATTTGCCATCTTCACTAAACATTGAGCCTAAAGAACTGAAATCTAATTTCATAGTCTATTTTTTTCTTTTCTCTTTTCTTTTTTTCTTTTTCTTTTTCTTTTTTTTTGTTGCAAAAGTGGATTTGGGAAACAAAAGTTCCAATAGTGTGAGGCGAAATATGCGTTTTTTTTTTTTAATTGAACTTAAAAAGACACGGAAACATATTTCAATTTTGATCATTATGACATTAATGATACTGAAAATTAATGATACCTGAATATCAAAGCACTCACTCAACATTAATAATACATCAATATCAATAATATTGATATATCAATATTAGCAATACTGATATATAATTATGCTACGAATATCAGTATTGAAGAAACTCTAGCATCTGTAAGAACATGCAGAATATACGTGTATAATTGCAGTAGGAAAAATCATGTTACTTCCATATGAGAGTGACAACATTCTGGCATTTTCCATATAATAACATATAATAATAAGTTATAATTATAGTTAAAATTTACTATAACCATTTTAAATTCGCACAACATGTCATTAGGTTAGGTTGTTTGGAATGATGCCTGAAGCGTCCAACGCCATCAAGGCAGTATTGCTGTGTCTGTTGGTTGTTTGTACTGTATATCCTTCTAGACGGTTTGATAAACTGAGGATATTAAAAGATATATTGAATTTCCTTGAGGAAAACCTTGCCTTTTTGTATGTGATTGGCGCTACTTTATCTTCACCTGAATTCAAGTAAAGACGTTATTAAATGCATGGTATTTATTAACTAAGTTTCCTAGTAGGAACTTAGGCAAAGTAGAGTTTACAAATATATTATGAAAGGAATACGGATAAGTATATTTTTGCGTGAATAAATAGTTAATATAAATTAAGAAATAAACACGGAAAGTTATGTTGCAGGCACTTTTCCAATACTGAGATATGTTAATAAAGTAATAGGTGACAAGATTAGTACGAGATTACCTTCACGTGGAGTTAATATCCCAACAAAGCGATTACAATCACAGACATCGAAGAGAAACTTCGCTACTTGCGTTTCTTGTTCAGTTTAATTATTTACGTCACTGGCGCAAAGAAAAACGGACCTGGCAAGATGAAATTATTATTTTTCCTTCTTGTTAAAAACTGGACTCTTTATGCTAGTTTATTCAGATCTTGTATTGTTCCACGCGGACAGGCAGGCTTGTCGAAACAATAGATACTGTTCTCTTGCAAACAACTAAAACTGAGCATGCTTGACTAAACAAACAACTAAAACTGAGCATGCTTGACTAAACAAACAACTAAAACTGAGCATGCTTGACTAAACAAACAACAAGTGAGAGTAAAAAAAAATTGGTTATCTTTGAAGTTTTAATTCGCGTTTTCTTTTTTCCACCACTGATGAATAGAAAACAATCGTTTAAAAAGAGAAACCCTGTCTCTAGACTAATATATTATTTTACGCCGATTATATATGCATGCATACATGTATCCGTGCATTCATTTAGCTATTTGCTGAAGTAAATAAATACATTCTGAAATAATAGCAAAAATATGGTATTTTTACCGAGTGTAGGATGGTGGTTAAGCAACAAGCCCTGACTAAGGGTGTATGAGCATGCCATTTAACCTACATAAACAAATGGAATATTTATGTCGTTTCATTATATTTTAAATCACTTATGGATTGATTTTCTCTATCGGCAGTTCATACAATATTTGAATTTTTATAATTTTTTTCCGGCCCAATAATTTGTTTTTAAGGACAGTCCTTGTCATGGACCACGCCTTCGGAAAGGTTTATATGTGAACGATAAATGCATTTTTCGTTCATCATAGTTGTTAAATAGTATATCTGTGTAATAACAGTGGATATAAAGCAACAAAAGCTCAAAGGATAGCGAAGAAATCAATGAGAAAATAGTTTAAATGACACAGATGTTACTTAAAAGAAAATTAGTCCTGATTTAAAAGTCAGGAAATTTAAAAGTTCTGATAACAGAAACCTTTATCGGGATATATCAAGACGATACTAGCCAACTTATCCTAAAATCATGGTTCCGAAATCCAAGGATATTCGGTAAGATAGTGAGAATTAAGAACCATCTAGGCACCGAATATTATTATTATTATTATTATTAGAGTAAGCAAGACGATACCTTTTTGGTAGACTGTAACGAAATCTATATTCGTTATCGTTTATTAGTTGACAGGCTTCTACATGTAGATAATGTTAGAGTTGAATGCTAATTGTTTTCTGAATTATGTTAGAAAATATCAAGTAAGCGAAACCAGACAGTTTGATGAAAAGATTGGTTATCTTGGTTTTCTAAGAATAGATCGAGTTTAGATTAAATTTTTAACTAAAGTATAATCACCTCTAATAAGAGGTTATCTATATTTACTCGATCTATATTTACATTTATCAGAAACATTGTTATTTGGGGGCTCTTTTTAATATAAATATAGTTCCTAAGTTGTAAATACGTTGAAATATGAGGAAATCATCGATGCATTTGGTAACTTTAATGAATTATATGCTTGTCTAATCTTAAACTGATTTGTCGTTGATTTAGATTACTATTTGATACCTATCAAGTATTTGTATTTCTTATATTATATTATTATTATTTGTTTAATTCTAGCCTTACTTTAATTTAGCTAAAATTATTTATTTATTTTTGAATCACATTATTATGTTTGTTGTTGTAGTAGTTCTTTTAACTCGTTTAGAATTTAATACTATCTATTTTATTTTTTGCCATAAAATGGCAATTATTGATATTATGTTTGTAAAATATACTTGTTTTTAAATCTCCTTTCCAGATATATACGTTTGCTATTGTTTATACTCTTTCCCTTTTACGTCTATGAACGATGGTAGTGCAATCGTTTTGGCCATCAGAGATCGTACTTGACTAAGTGGAATGACCTTTATTTTTTGTTTCCAGAAATCGTACATAGCTATCAAGTGATCATTTAGTCGTGTGTTCAGCAATGGGGAAAAATCATCAGGGGTTCGTAATATTAGATAACAGAAAGTTCATTTTTTACCTCAAAATGAACATATATTTAGCCTATCCCATGAAATGAATTGTTCTACGTACCATCTGTAGTTTAGTGAGGTGTTTTTTCCACCAAAGATATTTCTGCATTCTTGGTCCCATCGCTGCCAAGGCATAATACGCATACATGAAGAAATGTACAAAACTATTCAGTAATATAACAATGCTGCCGCTTCCACCTAAAAATGCAAAATATATGTAATTTATTTAATTAAATATCTATTGTACATATTCAGCGTATATAAATAAATATTAAAAGAGTATGTCGCTTTATATACAGTACGTTAACCAAAATATATTCGGTGACAGCGCGACAATTTTTTTTTGTTTTTTCATTGTCACTCTAAGTTTTCGGCAGATTAAAAATATGCTGCATTTATTACAATAGGTAACACGTTCCGATATTTTGGCAACCAGATTGATTTAGCATTTCTTAATTATACTACCATTTTATGGATCACTCTGAAAAAAAAGTGAGCTAGGGGAGACCGGGTATGGTTGTCACAAACGCTATAACATAGAAGCTGCAATCTATAGGTATATACAAAAATGTCATAGAGACACGTATGCACATCCCCCCCCCCCACAGTGATCACTCATTTCTCTGAGGAGCGGTGTGAAGACAGGACGTGTAGCCGTTTGTTTTCGTGCATTCGAAGTAAATTGTTGCACAGCACATGTGGTGTCCCCGGAATTAATGCCACTTCGGCAAAAAAGGAAAAAAAAAAAGGCAATAATAAAATAAGAAGCATTGCAAAGGATTAGAATATAAATTACCTCATTCTTGCGCGATATTGCCAGAAATTTACGGACTCAGAAACAGTATTACATATTACACAGCCCCTAACTATCCTAGGATACAAAAGCAATCGGCAATTTTTTTTCCGATGAATTAGAAAATGAATTGGAGGCCTATCTCCTCCACGCCTCTGACATATATTGTGATGTCAATCCAAAGGAAGTTCGAAAGATTGCATATGAAGTAGCTGTGGTAAATAATTTAACAATACCACAGAGCTGAGAGAGTAATAAACAAGCTGGTGCTGATTGGTTTTCAACGTTTATGAAGCAGCATAGTAAGTTATCAATAAGATCATCCGAAGCAACCAGCTTTGCACGCGCAAATAGCTTCAATAGACATAATGTAAATAAGCAAGTCAGAGCAGTCAGCGAAGAGAGGTTCACTTGTTACTATAGCAGTGGCTGTTTCTGGGACAGGCAACGCAGTTCCACCATTTTTTGTGTTCCCTTGTGTTCACTTCAAAGACAACTTCATTAGAGATGAAGTTGTCTTTGATGGACCTCTGGTCAAGGTGTAAGTAATCCTTCAGAATGGATGACTGAAGAATTGTTTTTTAAGTTTGTGAAGTTTTTCCACAATCACGTTAAATCTACCAAAGAAAAACCATGTTTGCTGCTTCTAGATAACCATGGATCACATCCGTCTCTGGAAAGACTAAAATTGGGAAAAGAAAATGGTATAGTTATGCTTTCATTCTCGCCGCATTGTACCCACCCACTAGATCGGTCAATTTTTGGATCATTAAAGAAATATATCAATACGGAAATATATATTATCTATAGCAATTTTTTCCGTGACAATTATCACGAATCAATTACTACAAATAAAGTGAATTATCTCCCAATTTTATAGATATTATCCATGGGACTAATTTTCTTATAAAGTCAGATGTAGGTTGTTTATATTAAAGTATGTCTGAATCAACTTCCCTGCAGATATAACGTGTAAAAAATCAAAATACAAAAATGTGACAACCATATTCGGTCTCTCCTAATCATCGAACGAATTTTCATCACGATAGTGTAATCTCATAGAAAATCTGAAATGTACTGTCCCTGATTTTGCTGATTGTGCATGAGATATCAACTAGAAAGTTTTACTTAGGTGAGGTTCAGCTAGTAGGAGTTACTGCAAATTCTCTGGGAAATTGGGTACATCATTATCGTTGCCTTGCTTTACGAGTAGTAAATGTCTCTTGGGAGACAACTACATTCCATGGTAATAGCAAGGCCTTAGTATTTAGTTAAAACAAGTATTCAGTGCAACGATCATATCAATTGCAGCGTTGAAGATTAGTGCTGGTAGATCCTCTAAAACTGTTGGATCATCAGGTAAATGTCCCAGCTTTCTAGCAAACATTATACTCAGTCGGATGGAATTTATCTATCTAACAACAATTACTTTTAGAAAGATACTATTTCACAGCACATCACGTGTTCTTCTGAAATGATTCCAGGAGCATGGAAATGATTTTACATACATCATTAACTTGCTTGATCATCTGATATTAAAACAATTTAGCGTCAGTGAAATGAGGATTCGCCACATTTCAATCTGAGATAACTTAGAATTATTTGAGATCCTCTTTTTTTTATTTAAGAAATCTACTTCTCAAAACATAAAATAAAATAATAAAAATATGAAATTACCTGCAAAAAACTTAACACCGATCCAAGTTATTAGAAAGGTAACAGTATGATGTACAACGTGCAGAACACTCACGTGGTTAAACTTCTTCCTCAAAATGAAGAAGGCCTGTAAAATAAGGATACTATCGTGACCATTTATAATCATTAGGGTATTTAATTAGTTTTAATTCTTGTATAACTACAGATTTATAAGAACTTCATTCTAATTCACTTAATTTTGTTTACAGTTGTTCGAATATCATTTAAAATTAACGGTATGTTATTACTTATATTAAATGTATTTCTTATTTAATAATTATAATTCGATTCGTTGTTTTTTTGTGTTTCTTAAAGCTCTTGCCTTTGTAATCATCAATGACTCTCTGTTAGTTTTAATTTACTTCATCATCCAATTTTATTAATTACATTCTATTAATTATATATATATATATATATATATATACAGGGTGTTCGGGATAAATTTGACAGTTTCGTAAGGAAAAAGAAAATCTTCTTTGTATCTATTAAATTTAATGAATTGACAAAAAAACATTACAGGCAGAGTTAATTACAATACTATCAACAAGATTTACTCAAAATAACCACCATTAGCATCGATAACAGCTTCAATTCTGCTTCGGAACCTCGAACAAGCTGATGCTACAGTCTCCCTGGGAAGGGCCGCAAAAACTGTTTTAATTTTATCCATTAACTGGGCTTTTGTATTACTGGAAGTGCGATTGGTGTCTTTTTCAACTGCGCTCCATACAAAATAATCCATGGGGTTAAGGTCTGGGGAGTTTGGAGGCCAAACATTTTTACTGGTGAAGTCGTAGAAATTTTCAGACAACCATTTTTGACTTTTCCCAGAGGTGTGGCAAGGGGCCGAATCCTGCTGCCATATACGGCCTATCATTGCCTATCCTTGTTATCCAGGGCTTGACTACAGTTAGCAACTCCACGAACAAAGCCCGAATTCCAATGCCAGGGTTCTTCAACACCTGTTCCTGCAGATTTGCGAGGAATTCTGCTGTACGAACGCAATCAGATCGTCTACTAGGGATCTTTCTTCTTGCTACATCCTCGTAGTCACCATTGCAAGTCTCTAGTTCATGCCAGATTGTTTTTACTGTATTCAGGGAGCATTGGGCAGCAGTCGTAATATCCTTATTTTGATGGCGGGCACGAATCATCATGATACAAGTTATTCTCTTCCATGATTCAGGTGGGTTCCAGCTATCCATCCTTTCTGACATCTTGTATGTGAATGAAGAAGGGTCCAAACTTTTAAATGAAGAGAAGTGTGTGTTAATACATGTAACTTACGGAAAAATATAATTAATTATATATATATATATATATATATATATATATATATATATAAGTTGTTCTTTCAATCGTGGCATTGTTTGGTGAGTGCGTGCTTGCTGTCTCTCGTGAACGCCAGTACTGAACAACAGTAGAATGGCTATCTGGGAGGTTGTAGCTCAAATTGTTATTTAAACCTTCATGATTAAGGATGATTTCGCTAGCGAAATCATCCTTAATCATTTAGAATTATTTCTAAGAAAAAGAAACAATTTTTCTTTCAAACTCATAATGGCAACGAAGGATGTTTTTGGATCTATCCCAGCAGACTGAATGACTGGTGTTCATAATCAGGATTGTTCGAGAAACGAACATGACTAGACAAGGCACTGGCGCGTGTTCGTTTGTAAGAGATGTCTCTCTTGTGCTCCTCTATACGTAATTCAACAGATTTATCTGTTTGACCAAAATAAGTGATATTACAGTCACACCATATCTTGTACACGCCAGGATATTTCAGATTATGATGATGAGGCTTTGGATGGCTTACTAGAGAGCGGATTTTTGGAAGTGTAGTAAATACAGTCCTGATGTTGTATTTCTTAAGAACTCTAGCTAATTTTCGAGAAACTGAACTGATGTATGGGATAGAGATATTACTCTTAATATTGGTAATATATATTATATATATATAAAGTAATATATATATATATATATATAATCTATTAATAATAAGATGTGACACCTTTTGCATTACTTACTTCAACATTGCTACCCCACCTCTGGGTCTGACTCCCACTGATGAGACCTAAATAAAGATCAAAACCGGTCTGGGTAGTGCATAATGCACCTTTTCCATAACGCATAGCATTATACATGTCCGCAAGGAGATGTGCATTACATTATGAGTTTACAGTGTTCACAGTTTAGTGATATGAGTTTACATCACTAAGGAAAATGATGTGAACTCATACCACCTTTTGCCACGAATTGCCCCAGTCCTGAAAGATACGTCAGGCGCAAACTTTGTTTCCATACACTTGAATAATGGATTAAACCAAGTATATAATTTCTTGGTATCATTAATTTATAATATAACCAAATGAAAAACTTTCAACAACTACCAGGAATTATCGGAAGATGCAGGACACGGAAAAAATCTAACGCTAAAAGCAAGACATGCAAGCAAAACAGCAAAAAATTGCAAGGAAACTCAGCAAAATGAAATGCTCGCAGTAATAAGAAAATGCAATTGCGCAAATCAGCAGGCCATGATCAAATAACACCAAAAATGAAAATGAATTTAGGAAAGAAAGCCATAAAATTTCTGTTACATCTATTTAATGTCGTATGGAAAAAGAAAATTATGCCTAAAGACTGGGAAGTAGCAATAATAATCCCTATATTTCAGAAAGGGGATAACTGTGAATGTCGAAAGCCCAGAGGGATTTCGCTTTATACGATCATAGACTTTGGAATCAAATAGAGGATACGTTGGTTGAAATGCAATATGACTTTCGAGAAAATAGAAGTAACAGGATATTATCTTCAGTTTTAAACAAATATCAGAGAAAAAAATGGAATATGGATAAGAATAACATGTATGTTTTATAGATTTCGAAAAGGCCTTTGATCGAGTTTCTAGACATTTAATATGGCAAATATTAAAGAAAAATAAGGTACAAGATAACTTAATGGCGGCCATACAAAGCTTCTATAAAAGCAATTCGAAACAAATGCAGGAGTGAGGCAAGGCTGTATCCTGTATTTCATTATAGTAATGGATGAAATATTAAAGGCATGCAAGATAAAAACGAAAAACTTCAACCTAGGATACAGGAAACTGAGCTTAAAAGCATGAAAGATCATAGACGACGAAAAATAAGATAGCGGATTCAGATTATCAGTCTGTAGAAGTATTATTTTCCGATGTCCAATGAATTTTTCTTTCTATTGTTCAAATGACACCTTTGCATGCAAATTTTTGTAGATCATGACTGAAACCAGAAGCGAAATTAATACTTACTGTGTCTGACAATTCTATCAGCTTCGTCATAAAATAGAGCCACGCGATGAAGTTTCCCTGAAAAAAATAGAAAATCGCAAATAATACGTCTTCCTTAGATGAAGCTAAAGATACTGCTAGACTAAACACTCACTTTAAATAAAGATTACAGGGAAAAAAAAAACAAAGATGAATGTTCGCATGTCTGTTTCCTGTCATTCGCTGGAGAAACCTCACAAATATCGTGAGATATTAGAATATTTAAGTATCATCAAAATAAAAATAAAAAAAAATAGCGGAATTGGAGGAATTATTCAAAGCTGAAAAAATGATTTGAAGTCATTTTATTATATATTACATTATTATATATATAAATAATAATAAATATCAAGCCAATTGCTCTCCATTTATACTAAAAAGCATGTTAAAAATGAATGGAACGCAGTGACAAGAAAGATTGCTGCTCTACAATCTTACGGACAAGTAAGACAAGTAATGCTCGTGCACGTCTGTATAAACAACCAATTGACCAAACTTAATAACCAAATTCTTTATCACGCAATGCTAACGAGAGCACCACCACTTGTTCCGTTTTGCATTTAGTCGGTAAATTGTTAATGAAGGCACAAAAGCGTTAAAGATAAAAACACCGGATAACCTCAGTGGACACGGTCTGTGAAATCAGTAACTCTTAAAACTAAATATAGTTTAACTCTCTGAACAACTGAAACAAAGCTGATCTAAATAGACGAAGCGAGCACTTGAATAAACTGGATATAGGTGCAACTGTGAACTGTAACAAATAAAAAAACTCTGTAATCTATCCTCTGAAGAGGTTTTGTGATTACTTCAAACCCATCTAAGAATGTTAAGATTAAATTATTACGAGCAAACTGAGAACAATTAGAAGTTGCTCATCTCAGAAAACGAATGATAAAAACCTATATTCTCATTTTAATTATACTCTGTTTTCGTGACGACTGGAATTATAATTGTCAATTTTGTACTGTAGGTAAAATATGTTTCGTATTAATAAACTGGAATTAATTATGCACATTGTTGAACTGTGATGATTTATAACTCATAAAAAATCTTCAAGGGTTTGCTTTCTTACCCCAGGAATGGTTCTGTTGATATATCTATTGACTGATTTAAATAATATTAAACATAAAAGGAACAAAATAATCTTATAAATAACTTGATTTTAATTACTGATAAATTGCAAATCATTAATTTAAGGCCATCTGGATGCAAAAATAAAAAATAAAACGGTAAGTTAGAAGCTCTAATTTCCTTGGTTGGTACTAATAGTCTGAGAGGTGAGAAATATTCTACGAGGGAGGATGAGAAGGATTTTTAGTCGAAGCAATAATGAAGAGTGAGAAGGTGAAGACTGTTAGGCTCTTATCATGCTGTGATAGATAGAATAAATTTGTTTCTAATTTAGAACAAGATTTATATAAAATAAGACCCAATGTATATAAGATTTTGAAACACCTAAATGCAGATACCAAAGAAAACATAAAATTAAACACTGAATTGAAATTAGAAGAATTTCTAAATTACTACACAGAACTGTGGACAGACATATATTTTAAAAAAGACAACTGGAAAACAATTAACGAAAATGAAAAGGAAATAACTGAAGAAGAATTAGAAATCAGCCTGAAAGAAACAAGCAACGCAAAATCACCTGGAGAAGATAAGCTAGGTTCAGAACTATATAAATATGCAGGAACAAGATTCAAAGAAAGACTCTTATTATTTTTAAATAAAATTTACTCAACTGGTATCCCCCCAATAGAATGGAAAAAAGCAACTGTGATTCCTATCTTTAAGAAAAGTAATAGAGATGACCCTAAAAACTATGGAAGTATCAGTATACTAAATTCCTGTTACAAAATATATAGCAGAATCTTAAATAACAAACTAATGAAATATTCCGAAAACTTTATTCTAGAAGTACAGAATAGATTTAGAAAAGGACGATCATGTATAGACCCAGCCTTTTGCCTAAAATTAATAATAGAGAAAAGAAGAGAATATAATTTAGAAACACATATTGCATTTATTGACTTTGAAAAAGCATTTCACAAAGTTAAAAGAAACATATTATTTAGCATATTAAAAGAAAGACAAATACCAAATAACATCTTAAAAGCTATCACAAGTATATATGAAAATAATCAAATACAAATAAGATTAAATCACGAGCTATCATATACAAGAGAGATAAACCAAGGGGTCCGACAGGGATGTCCCCTTCAGCAACTCATTTTAATATCTACTTAAATGAAATAATAATAAAATGGAGTAAAAATTTACATCAAGGAATTAAACTTTCTCGTACAGTTAACTTAAACACTCTCCTCTTTGCAGACGACCAAATAATATTTATAAAATTCTGAAGATAACTTACAGAAAGCTATTTTAAATCTAAATGAGATATCCAAAGATTATGGTATGATAATATCAACAGAAAAATCAAAAACTATGGCCTTTAAAGGACAAGGTCCAGCAAGAACTAAAATAGTAATAGATAACAAGATCTTAGAACAGGTGAATTCATTTAACTACCTAGGATGTATGATCACATATGAAAATGAAAAAGATATAAATGTAAAAATTGCAAAAGATTTAAAAATAACAGGAGTAATTAACTCTAAATTTAAACCAAACGTAGTTCAAAAACAAACCAGGCTAAAAGTATACAATACATTAGCCTTACCGGTCTTAATGTAAGGAAGCGAAATCAGGACAATAAAACAAAAAGACAAACAAAGATTAACAACAGCAGAAATGAAGTTTATTAGAAAAACTGCAAAGTATACCCAATCTGATCACAAAAGAAACTATGATATTATGAAAGAATTAAACCAAGAACCAGTAATAGAAAAAAATAAAAAATATAAACATAAATGGATGGAACACGTTCAAAGAATGAAAAAAGAAAGATTACCAAAACAAGCCTTAAAGTACAAGCCATTAGGAAAAGAAAACCAGGACGTCCTCTTAAACGATTCAACGATGACTTCTAAGGCCGGAACAGGCCATACTAGGCCTAAATCCTTGATATGCATGATGATGATGAAGATTTGTAATATTTATCATGTTCTGCTGTATCATATTTGTCATTTGTGCTACCTAGTTGTTCATAACAATAAATATTAATTTCACTTTGCCTATTTAACTTACCCTTTCGACTCCTTTTGGGTGCTTTATATGTACAGGTACACATAACAGATCGTCAAGCATTGAATAAGCCAAATATCCAAGCTACAAAAAGTGAAATAAAATTATGTTTATTTATTCAATAAGTTTTATTTATTCAAATAAGTTCATTTTGATTTATTAAGAAAGCCTTCGTTTCATATTTAGCATTTATATAAATGAAAGTGGATATTAAATCCAGCATTATTTCAAAGCCGAATGTAGAAAAACTATGATAGTTTCGTAAAGAAGTTGACCAGAGAGCTTACGAGAATACACTGTCGGCATTTACCCCTAGCTAGGACCATATAGAACACATGAGCGCTTGCCCAAGCGTCGATATATTCGCCTTCTGTTGGTCCATTTTGATAAGATTTCGCTGGCCTCACAGCTACTTCGAACTGTTGGTTCTCCTCAAAGCCCAGGCAGAAACCTTAAGAGAGCAAAAACTCTCTTTCAGTACTAAGGAACTTGAAGTGTCGGGAGGTGTATTTTTCATAAGCGAACTCTCGGTCGGTGCGTAAAGTATTTACTAAACTAAAGAGCCAAAATGCTTCATTTAAGCGATGTAAAATTATATAAATCAAGTGGATATTAATTCCAGCATTATTTCAAAGCCTTATGTTTTATTTATAATATAATGTATAAATCTACAAACAGTGCAGTTCTCTGACATCCCAGACCAATGTCATCTACAACCAATGCAATAAACGTTTATCCTTGATTTTTTAACGTTAATCCTCATATTAGCCTCCAGTTGGGCGTAGACAACCTTGGCTTTTCCCTGGCAAAAGAGATCTTGGCTCACCTACCCTTACCTTCAGTAACACACACAAATCACCAGACAAGATCAAGTCTATCTTCTTGGACTAACGTTTACCTCCAGTCTCTTCTGGCTTAAAAACATCACATCAATAGCGTCCTAAGCATCCAACAAAAAAAAACCTGCTCTTTCGTTTAAAAGGGTATTTTATACCCAACGAACTCTTAACTATATGCAAATCCCAAATCCGCAGTTGCTTAGAATGTTGCTGACCTCTTTGGGGTGACATTTAAATAAACTCTTGTTAGATGTGTGCAATTAGGCTCACTGATGATACTATTGTTACAGATTACATTCAACCTCAGTCTCACAGACGCAGTTTTTCAGCACTGTGTCTATTCTGCAGGTACTTCCAATCACTGCTCCAGTGAATTGACAACTATCATTCCTCCACTTTCTGTTGCACCTGTTAATACAAGAGCACCAGCTGCGCAGCAACCCTTTCCTGTGCAACTACAAACACATCGAAATTGCTTCTCCTCTTACTCTTTTATTCTGTACACGTCTGTCCTCTGGAACAGCCTTCTTCATGACGTATTCTCAAACAATTACAACTTGCAGGTTTTAAAAAAAAACAACAAAAAAAACCCAATAAACTTCTATCTCAGTCCTCATCTGCAAACACACATACACACAGCACTGATGTGCTTTTAGGACTTCTGACCTCTTGTGTATGGGATCAATATTTAAAACATATATTAAATTTCATGTGGTTATTTTCAAATTGGTTTAAATGCCACTATTGTATACTGTTTTAATATTTTATAGTAATATAGAGCCCATATAGAGACATGGTTGTGGAAAATGGGTTTCCGTGATGCTGTTGACTACCATTCTGAGCTTTTATTGATAACTATAGATTATACCTCAGGGTTTGGTACTTGGGCCATTTTTGTTCAATCTATACATGAATGACTTCAAGCAGGGTCTATCATCTGATTTGCAATTGTTTACTGATGATGCGAAGATAGGCAGGGCAATCAGGGATGCTACTGATATTCAGCAATTACAAAATGATTTAAATAGACTGGAAATCTGGGCAAACGAAAATGGTTGTCAATGTTAGTAAGTTTAAAGTTATGAACTTTGGCGTGATTAGAGTTCCAGCGGAATATTATATTAGCGGGGTTATGCTACAAGAAACTGAAGGGACAAGGGATCTTGGTGTATTGGTAGATAAGAATTTAAAGTTCAAAGGTCACATAGCAAAAGTTGCAAATACAACTCAGAGGATAACTCCGGTGTTAAAGCGAACATTAACATGTAAGGATAAGGACGTCATTTTGCCTCTTTATAAGGATTTGATAAGACCACACTTGGATTACTGTGCGCAGATTTGGTCTCCTGGGTTTCAAGGGGATAAAGAAGCTGTGGAAAGAGTGCCAAGAAGAGATACAAAGATTACATCCAGATTATGGGATTTAGATTATGAGGACAGATTGCGAGTATGTGGATTACAGACTCTGGTTAACAGGAGAGAGAGAGAGAGAGAGAGAGAGAGAGAGAGAGGCTATATGATAGAGGTCTATAAACTTTTGAATGGGTGTTATAGCATTTCAAATGATGTAATTTTTCGTTATCTGGAAGGCAGGAAGAGAACACAGGACATCTATGGAAGTTAAGGTTGTTCTCAGTCAAGAAAGGGTTAAGAGCTAGGTTTTTCTCCAAGAGAGCAGTGAGTGAGTGGAATAATTTGCCCTTAGGGGTAGTGAGTGCATCTAGTGTAAATGAATTTAAGGGAAGGTATGATATGATAGCTTTGGATAATTTACAGCCTCCCTCGATGAGTCCTTGACTTCCTGTAGGTCTCAGATGATGACAATAATAATAATAATAATAATAATAATAATAATAATAATAATATATCGAATATATGACTTCCTTTGACATCGAAAACTATTAAACGAATTAAACGAATTATCTTAGATGTTTACTTCTTGATCTCGGAAGTAAAGCCTTAACATAAGTAATGAAAGATAAGGTTAGTACAATATCAAGGCACTCATGCCGAAGATTATATACATAAATACAAATAATTATAGAAACAATCATATAAAATACAAATCAGTATGGCTATAAAATATATATATTCATATTTATATTTATAATTTTAATACAAATTTATAATTAGTCGTATAAATTTTAATACAGATTTGTATTTATTTGTGCAATTTTTATGCAAATTTGTATAATTATTAACTATGTTCGTGAAATGTCTGGATATGAAACTTAAAACTGTATTAATGGAAACAAATTTATGACAGCAGTATTTGTACAATACGATTTCTAAAATGCTCTTGAAATTTCGGACACTGTGGCTTTTCCACTAGCACCAGGCACTTCGCGCTTTATTTATTTCATTAGCTAGCGCTTAATCTTGATCTATATTGTTTGCAACCTTTTCGCGAAAAATATTACAAAAGCACAGCAGTTTGGTTTAAAAAAATCCCAAAATCACAACATAAAAAAGTATTAACAAACAAATATTGCAATCGTTCATTCACAGACAATATGACACATAGCAAGTGTTGATTTATTGAACGTGACACAGTTACCTACATAGAAACAAGAGATGAAGGCTGTGCCTTCTAAAATTTTCTTTTATTTCTTTAGATTTCATAAAGAGTAAAAACTTACTTCACAAGTAACACAGAAACTAATAATGGCCAAAACTGAGTTATAGATTATCATTACTCGATTCAAGTTGAATGGCTGTTTATTTTTCATCAATGCAGGACCTAATCTGGTAGCAAAAATCACATATACGGCCGCAATGAGAAATACTGTCCGCGTGTTTTCGATAAGTGGCCACGATGTCATTGTTTCATCTGAAAAGAGAAAACAACAATGCACAAAAGGGAGTGAAAAACACAGTGTTCATTGTGATGACACAATCACAATTACATTCTATGGCAAGAATAAAATTCAGAATAACATCTGCTATGAATTTAAGTAACTATTACATCATTAGTATTGGATTAAATCCTATTGTCGATTGGAATGCAAATCAACAACTGTGATTTTCATTACGCTGTACATATTATTTATATCTTATCAAACAAAGATTTCGAGATTGGGAAGAATAAGAGGATTGCATATTAATATTGAATAAAACCGGTTTCTTCAATATTAGTCAATATTAAATATCAAAGAGAAATAAGGAAACTGTTGCTACTCAGATGTTTAGAAATGTGTATGTACAGACGCTTATCAAACATTTATCAAGATATTTAATAACTTGCTTCTAATTTAGTCATCTTGAGAAAGTTTATGTACTTCTTGCAAAACACTTAACACATAACATTTCTTTGTCCAACAAAATGAATATAAAAACACTGTTCAGAACCGGACTGTTTTCATTGTGTTTTCTAAGTGTATTTGCAGTATTTGCAATAAGAAGTTATTGCAAATACCGACACTACTCATGTACATACACTTAGAAAACACACATAGGTAACGTTCCCTTCTGATGAGTATAAATCGTATGAAGTCAGCGGAGATATAATATGAATGGAAGGATAGCTTTGCAAATCTGTTACATTATTTTCCAATTGTTAGAGTTTTTCTCTGTTTTAATGTTTTATATTAAAGCCTTTTTTATTTTCAGCACAGAGTGAAGATTATGCTGTTTTCAACTACGGTCAAAGCAGAAAGTTCTACTAAGGTAGAAGTGGTGGAATTTTTTGAGGCTTTAGAAAAAGCAACTGACACAATGAAAAAGGAAAAAGTTGGTGCTTGGTGGGGATCTAAATAGCAGAGTAGGAAATGATTGTCAGACATACAAAAATATTTTGGGAAAATTTGGAGAAAAGAGCAAAGCTAATAATAATGGCAAATACCTGTTGGATTTCTGCTCAGGACATGGACTGGTTATTACTAACACCATGTTCCAACATAAAAATGTGAAAAAATTCACATGGAGAGAAGAAGCAAGGAATAAGAAAATCTCATTGACTATGTCATTGTCGATAATGATGTTTTCTCCCTGGTGCAGAACACCAGAGTGTACAGAGGATTTGAAATTGGAAGTGATCACCAGTCTTGAGCAGGATAAAATTGAATTTCATCTTGAAAACTGGAGAAAATGATATCCTTGAAGTATGGAGTATTTACTACGAAAAATTGATAAATTAAACAAGTAGAGATCGGATAAAAACATTCAACAGGCTTGCAGTCTGCAATACATATCCATACTTGAAATAGAAAAGCCAAAAGGCCTGAAATGTGTAAAGGCAGTAGGAGTAGATGATATTACACCAGAAATGATCACGTATAGAGGTATAAAATTCTTACAGGAGTTGCACTGCATAGTTCAGAAGGCCTGGACAGAGGGAAGAATTCCAGATGATTGGAGTAGAGCTCTCATAGTACCCATATATAAAAAGGGAAATAAAACTGAATGTGAGAATTACAGAGGTATTTGTCTATTGAGTGTTCCTGATAAGATTTACGCAAGTATACTTGAAAAGGATTGTGGAAGAAAATCTTGGTGAAGAACAAGCTGGTTTCAGGCCAAATAGAGGCTGTCAGGATCAGATTTTCCCTTTACGATAAATAGTTGAGAAATCATGGGAACATAACAAAGATCTGTATTTACGTTTTGTAGATCTGGAAAAGACATATAATAAGGTGCCAAGAGAGAAGCTATTCTGTAAGCTACAGTTATATTATATGGTGTCAATGCTGGCATTACATAAATCAATATTTGTCTTTACTTGAGTTGTAAGCCAGCCGTTAGAATTGAAGGAAGTACAGGAAGATGGTTTAATGTTAAATCTGGTGTCAGACAAGGATGTACATTACCACCTCTGTTATTCATTATCTATATGGATCACATTATGAAGAAAAGTGGTATTAAACCTGATATCAAAATTGGAGATGTTAATGTCAGCACTTTAGACCGTATGCGGACGATGTTATACTTCTAAATGAATCCGCTACAAGTCTGCAAGATTTCCTGACTAAATTGAATAACTGTTTTAATATATATTGTATGATGGTCAGCAATAACAAGACAACGACAATGAAAATAGGCAGAAGCATTGAAAATATCAACTGCATTTTGAATGGAGAACCTATAGAACAAGTGAAACATTTTAGCTACTTATGCACGATTTTTAGTGAAGATGGTAAATTAAATATGGAAATAGGCAACAGAATCAACAAAGCTGGTATGGTAGGAAATCAAGTGAATACATTTATATGGAATAAGAGAGAAATTAGCCTAAACACTAAATTATCTGTATACGAGATAGTGTTCAAACCAGTCTCAACTTATGGATCTGAGAGCTGGGTCACAAGTAAAATACTTGACTAAAGACTAAAGACCGTAGATATGAGAGTCCGGAGACAGATTTGGGGAGTGAACAGATGGCATCAGTGTCAATATCATATTAAAAACGAGGATATTAGGAAAGAACTTGATTTTATCAGCATCCAGGAATGCGTTAGCAGAGCTAATCTCAGGTGGTATGGTTCACTTAAACAGAATGGGCGAGGAAAGATTAGCAAAACAAATGTTCTCTGACTGGTTGGCAGATAAATATAGGTGATAAATACACAATTTATAGGTGGATTGATACGGTACAAAGTGACTTAGACGATGGAAATATAAGATCTGTTAATGTTGGAGTCTTGACAGGTAACAGACTGATTTGGGGGAAAATTGTAGATGGGAAGTCAGCAATCATGTAAATTGCTCATGTAGTGCTATCATATCCTGTACTTCCTTGAGTATACATGGCAGGAATTTGATGATGATGATGACGATGTTGTTGCCCTCGCTGAACCACCGAGACCTACAACTTTGTTCTTGTGAAAAGTAGAAAATGAAAAGTGATACACATGCTAATACCAGTAATAAAGACAGAAATATTGTTAGTGGAAACTGGTGGAAAATATAAATGAAGAACTATATCAACAAAAATAAAACGAAACTCTTAAATGTATAATACACAATGACAGTCTTTTTCGTCTAATTTTACTTTTAAAAATTCTTTCTATATTAAGTATGTAAAATTCAGCTCTGAAAGAAATAAAAAAAAAACTAGTTGTTTAGAATTATTATCAAGATGAATAAGTCTGTACGACTTCAGTGTATTATATCTGATTAATAACTTTCTGGTTTGTGCATTTGCTAGGAAAATGCAACATTAAATTTCTGAAGCAACCATGCATCTTTCCGTGAATGCTAACGCAACTGCATTCGAAAATTTCGAAACAATATAAGTATATGGAAATAATTCGATGGAAACGCTAAAGCTATTTCTTTCAGTTTTCTCTTTATCCTAATACACATTTATATAACACACGTTTTGAAATATTTTTATTAAATCTCAAAATCAATAATTTTGATGATAACCTCAAAATGACATACCTGCTGTGCCAAATATTGCTTCCATCGCGATTCCTGAAAGATTATTCCGTCATTGTACAATAGAAACTGAATAAAGAGATAGTAAAAATTTGTTTTTACATTCTGGAACTGCTTTCTTAATCAAAATTACACAAGTTCCATTTAAAATTAGACATTTTATACATGCGATCGAAAATTTTATTTTGAGCTAAGCTGATAGAAAACAATTGAACTGATGCTTTAAAACGCTGAAAGAGTGCTGCAAGTGCGTGTATAAACTATCGTTAAATAACCTAAATTTATTCTAAATGAAAAACTATATATATATATATATATATATATATATATATATAAAGTGTAAACCACGAATAAAGCATAAAAAATATTGCTGGTTAGCACTGTTATAATAATAACTTCTAAATGGCAACACATCTTTCGTTCTGTTATCGTTAAAGGGTTAAGTACATATCGGTCATTGTTAATGGTAATTAGAATACCATTTATGGTATTCTAATTATGTATTTAACGTTCTATAGCAAGCAAATAAAAGCAAGTAAAAATGAGCGGGAATATGTTAACAAGAATAGCCGAAGCGAAATACGTAAAGTCTTACCTTTCTATCTATTTTAAACTTCTGATCCAGCTTTTCGGGTCATCTAAATCATACAGAGACAATGATGGTATGAACTAACTATAAAACATTTGAGCAAACGATAAACAAGTGTTTCATCATTTCATCATACAGAGACAATGATGGTATGAACTAACTATAAAACATTTGAGCAAACGATAAACAAGTATTTCATCATTTTTTCCTTCTTTGCTAGAAGTCTGAGATTAGTAAAGCGATTCCAGGTAAACCGGATCAGGGTACCTATTATTCCCTTTCATCAGTAGAATGCGTTATAACATTTTAGGGAAAATTGTTAATATCACAATCACATAAAAACTTACTATTTTAGTATTGATAAGGAAGACGAGTTTCCAAAGTTTACTATTGCAATAATGCCTTAAAAGTAGTGAATGATGATGATATGTAACATTCACTATTCGAACCTTACTTATCAGATTATTTATTTACAATATTTTTATTTCCCTATTTTTATTCTCGCACATTCTTGATGAGACTTTTCTCTGTGTCCGTTTATGAAATATAAAAGCAACTAAAATGTCAATATGTTTATTTTAGCATCATACCTTGATTATTAACCATTCTGAAGATAGTTAGTCGTCCGAAAACACTACTTTCAACTACTGATTTCTTTAAGAATATTATGCAGCAAATTTCGCTGGTGAAGTTGATAAAGGAGGAGTTCTTCTGTTCTTTCTTTGCTACTGGTCAAATAAATTAAGATCACGAGTTCGAAAAACAACAATGCGATGAAAATGCCCAAGAGAAAAATTGCATTGCATTAAAGTTGTCTGGAGATTGACTGTCTTCATAATGATCAAATTAATGGGATGAGGTTGAAACAAACGGACAGTCATTTGGTTTGCTTTTATATTTCATAAAGCGCCAAGCCGAAAAAAACAGTCTGATGAAGAATGTATGAGACGGGTTATGGAAACGAACATATTGTACATCAGTAATAAGCAAGTGATTTTTAAACTGTAGAGTGTATCCTCCGATGGTACCGGCGAGCATTTCTTGGGAAGTGAGGAGGTAATGGTCAGTATTTATTTATTTCCGAATACAACTCCCACTTGTACTTGATATTCAAGCCATTCAATTACTATACAGTAGCATTAAGGGTCATTACTAATGGTGAGGAATGGCTCGTGCCTAATTTGTGCAAATACTTTAGTAGCAGATTGCATGAATCTCGATAAATTAAGGCGATCTTCAAAAGAGTCCATGCAGAATACGTTGGCAAACTCAGACATTAGATGCCTTATTAAGCAAAAATGACTTTTTCAAAGACATGTCTATAATGGTAAAATGATTACTTAAATAGTACATAGCTGACGACTCAACAGCATGAGTAAAAAGTCTCATTCGACAAGAGAAATGGTAGTGCTGTCTGAAGCAATTGATTTGGTGAAAATGTAATGCGAATCATATACAGAGACTTCGAATGATTCTGATTTCTGATATTTGGTAGAAAAATCTCGCGTTTGTCTGAAGACTACTCCGACTAATTAATTTAAAAATTGAATTCTGCCTATTTTGCAGTGGAACTCGATGAAGTAAATAACGTAGTTAAAAAGTGTTCACCTAAATACACAGATTCGATATGTTGCAGATATTGTCGTTAAGGAAGATTTGTTATTTTGCAAACCCATTAAAGGCAATGCCAGTGATGTGGCATTGACTTTAATGTATAAAGACTTTAAGTTGAGTGGGTTTTCACTGTAATGCCTTTTCAATGTAATTGCTGGAGTTTAAACGAAAATTATATAATATGATGGAATAAATGTGTTAATTTTCTGCATCAACGAAGCACAGTCAATCTTAGGAAAGAAAGCAGATCTTTCTTTCTCTTTAAAAAGTAAGAAAACTACGGAATTAAGCAGTGAAGATTCATGCCGCTGCGGTAGAGAAGCACAGATTGTATCCCACCCTACTTTCAAGGCTGTGTTGCAAACGTAAGCTTTCTCTTAAAACTCGCCTTTCTCTACCATTACTAACATCATAAATAAGTTTTTATGTGCTATTTTTTGCATGTTGAAACACTTTCAACTTTCCCAGCGCATTCTAATGATAAACTGGATAAACTATTACCCTGACACGCTTTCTCTGGAATTCATTCAGTTGACTCAAACCTTCAGAAAAAAAAAGTGATGAAACGGATGTTGAGTCTACTGAAATGTTTGATAGTTGGGTTATGGAATGATTGTCTGCATTATTTAGATTTCTCCTACGCCATCGTTTTAACAAAGCCTTACAATTTCGTTCTTCTCCATATAAATACTGTCAAAGCCGATTTTAGCTCATATTGAGTTTGGGTGGAAATTATTCTTAATATAGATTTAAAACATTGAGCGGCAGTCTTATTTATAATTATTAAAAATGTTCTTGTTAAAATAAACTCGACGAACGAACTTAAAAATGCACTAAAAACTAGTTTGAGTCTTCTATTCATTTTTCAAAATTTTGGTAGCACTTGCATTTTGCATATAGGAATTTGGCCCACTGTGAAAATGGTAAACCTTCAGTTTATTTACATTTTAAAATAACAAGCAGCCGGGATAATGTAAAAAAAATACAACATAAAAATAAAAATAAGGTAACTTACAAACAACCAGAATAAGATAACTTACAAACAAATTTGTAAGTTATCTTATTCAAAACATATGTAAAGAAGAATCACATGTAAAATCAGATAGAAAATGTTTTCATTTATAATCCTTGAGTATTTCAAAGAACATGAAAAAATAACCAGAATGTGATTTCCAATTCTTTTTCTTTCTGTTGCCTAACACAGCATATAATAAAGTTAATACATTTAGATGTTTCTAGATAAATTATTTAAATAAAAATGCCATTCAAAATAATTCTCAAACATTTATACGTTAGTGACTTTAAATAATGATAAATTCAGGGTAGTTCTTTGTGAGTTGCCCAGTTAGATATTGGCCGACTTTTGTTAAGGAACAGTTCTTCCTGAATGCCCATTATAAAAGTCCACGAAGATATCATTCTAATCAGTGAAACTTTAAAATATTCTATAAAATACTATAAATAAATATACTATACTATACTACACTCTAAATAAAAATCCAAACTGCGACCCACAACAGAACTGTCTATTTTTATGTGGATTACAAGTGCGATTAAAAAAAACATCAGAATTTTTCCCCCTTTAGGACAGTTAGCTAAAGATCTCTACTATACTCTATATTGCCCCATTTGAATTACGTCGCATATGATTGATACATTGAGCTCATTAGTATCTCATCACTGTAAAGATTTTCAGAAGTCCTAATAAACACTGTTTTATTGTCTCCAGAAATCCTTGCTTAGCAACGAAAACTGCATCATACCACTACCAGAGCAACTCTTATGGATCACTTCGCCAATGGAACTCATTCAGGACAGTCATCTATTTTATTTTATAGTTTAATGGTATGGCATAGTATGGCAATATGGCATAGCGTACAACTCAGCAACTGATGCATATCGAATATCTAATGCACAATTCAGTTAATCGAAATAATCAAAGAATGAACTTGGAAAACTGATAAAATTTGAATTCTCTCTGAATATAATTTAATAGTTTAACGCATTTAGCAAAATCAAGAATCATATCATCAACTTATTTCGTTTCTCTCCGTTTAATGAGGAGCTTCTTGCCGAGTTATGTAATCTAGTAATGAATATCAAAATTTGTTGAGAATACCAAGAGTCAATATAAACTTTTATGGTGAAAGACATGACTGCATTAAAAGGAAATCTAGTCTTACCAATCTCTTAATGATATTTGCAATATGCGTAATAATTAAGTGAAATATACCATGTTGAATTGTTCATTGTACGAATGCAGTATAGTGTACTACTGGGCAATTAATGCATACCGAAGTGTCTGATATATAGACAGTATCCTTGATAGAGCACAGATGAAGATAATCAACGGAGCTAGTGATACGCCACTGGATCATGTCTTTCGTCGTCTAAAATATTGGTCATCGCTTAAAAGACACATGAGGTTGTTTGAGACCTTTAAACGCTAACGTTTCGTCAAGCTCCCACGTTTCCTAAAGTGGGAGCTTGAGGAAACAAGTGATCGACGAGTGGTGGTATAAAGGAGTCTGCACATCAGACACTGAGGAAAAGGCAAAACAAAGAGTTTATAATAGAAGATGAAGAACAATGAAGATGAAGTTTCCCCTTCCTTAAAAGACCACATTTGGTTCACTGAAGGCATTTCTCTTCAATAAAGTAGATTTCCGAAAGGAAGGTGGTAAAATGATGCCACTGATTGTTTTATCTCATTTACATTCATATGAATGTAAATGAGATAAAACAAGACTAATAAATGTTCTTAATTATTAACTTCCTTTATTCCATATGAATAAAGGAACTCAGTAAAGCTGAATTTTGAATTAGTCGAGAAATTACAATTATGATAGAAATATAGATATTACTGAAGTATCATTATAAGATATGATAAGGTGCTAAAGAAATATTATAATGACATTATTTTCAAAGAAAGTTCATGTGTTTATATATGTAACGAACAGGATTATCACAAAATCAGCAGGAGAAAGTCAAATGTGGGTAATGAAAAAAAATGGTGCAGTATTTCTTGAAACAGAGGAAATATTACAACTTTGTTGTTTTCAACATATAAGCTCCACATAAGGTGTTGCTCCGGCTCAGCTCAGTATGGGTATTGGTTACCTCTTGTGTATTTAGGAAAAGCCATAGACGAGAGTCTTGGTGCAGATTACGATCAAGTTAAATTTTCCATGTATTTTTCTCTTGACTGCGAGTGTAGTAACAGGGCATCCATGGGACATGTAATAGTGACATGAGATAGCGATTCATTTCTCAGAACTTGAGTTTATGCGGCTTAGTTCGAGTAGGTAAGATGTTGCTTGTGCCACTGGATGCCCGGATCTAGTTTAGTCCACATTATTGGTTTCCGTGTCCGGACAATTCATTGCGGGGAAAATTCATCACAAAAAAATTCATCGCGCGAACTATTGATCGCTGAAAATGTGATTGGATAGAAAACTGAAATGAATTGCATCTATACCGATATATAAAAAGCAAATGCAATGCAAGATATATTTCGCAAAATATAATTTTATTATGTATCTATGTATTAGTCCACGCGGCTAGCCGAGTGGCTGGTTGCTTCACAACGATATGCCTGGGAAAGGAGTGTCTTGGGTTCGATTTCCCGTCGCTGACGTGAGGAGTGTAGGATCTTTCTCAGACATAGCCAAGTTAGCCGGTCTTGGGCGAGGACTGCAGGGTTTTTCTCCCAGTTTATGTGGGGTTTTTCCTACCGCAAGCAAGCAAGCAAACAGCAAACCGGCCATGAGAAGATAACGATTCTACAGACATTGGATACACTGGGAGGCAGAGGTCAACCACCTTATCCTCGTATAACGGTTGCATTTATAAGGAATGGAAACCCTCTACACCGTAAAGGTGAAAGATGGATAGATCTATGTATTATTTACCTAGATTTTCATAAGTTTTTTTTCTTATACAGTGAAAGTAATATTTTATTGATTGGTAAGTTTCCTAATTTCTGTTTCGTCTTAAAATGGTATAAATATTCTTTCTTACTTTGATACTACAGATTCTGTTGATGGAATATTAATATTTACAAAATTATAACTGCAACCGTTATACGAGGATAAGGTGGTTGACCTCTGCCTCCCGGTGTATCCTATGCCTGTAGAAGAGTTATCTTCTCAGGGAGGGTTTGCTTGCTTGCGGGAGGAAACACCCCACATAAACTGGGAAGAAAAACCCTACAGTCCTCTCCCAAAACGGGCTAACTTGAGTATGTCTGAGAAAGATCCTACGCTACTCACGTCAGAGACGGGAATCGAACCCAGGACATTCCTTTCCCAGGCATATCGTTGTGAAGCAACCAGCCACTCGGCTAGCCGCGTGGACTAATACATAGATACATAAGAAAATTATATTTTGCGAAATTTATCTTGCATTGCATTTACTTTTTATATATCGGTATCAGTGCAGTTCATTTCAGTTTTCTAGCCAATCACATTTTCAGCGATCAGTAGTTCGCACAATTTTTCTGTGATGAATTTTCCTCACGATGAATTTTCGTTTCGATAAATTGTCCCCGCGACGAATTGTTCCCGCGATAAATTGTTCCCGTGATGAACTGTCCTCTCGATGAATTTTCCGCGATGAATTGTCCGTGAACCAGTTGTGTTTTCTGGGTTTGCAGGAAGAAATGATATCGAGGATTCAGATGACATCAGTTGAAATGCGAGTTCATTGCAGTTTTCAGATGTAATTTGGATTCCAGGAAATATAAGGATAGATATGATTCAATTAACTCTTTTGTAATGACTTTTTGCATTGATCGCTTTTATCTGTTGGCCTTTGAAGGTTTCCTATTTAAGGTTCTGACTTAATGGTTTTTCCAATGATTCGTATTCTTTTCCATTTTTATGTAGGGAAAAGAAGGTGTTGGCCACTTATGGGACTTACTATGTTTTTGTTTCGGAATACAGTTTCAGAAAACCCACATGTCATTATCAACGGTGTTGGTCATGTCATTGTGCGATGTGATTCTCCATTTGCCAGCGTTATAGAATATCTCATTAGAATGAAGATAGTTGTGGAATCGACGGTGGAGCAATTCCAAGATTTTTACTGGCGTCCATCCTCTAATACATGCTTTCAAAACCTGTTCGAGAGATATAACCTGGATCTGATTGATCTCAAACGTTTTCTAGAGAAAGATAATCCAGAAGAATGTGCTTTTATTTTCAATAGAGATCAGGCCGTTGCTTCCCCTTGTTGAGTAGTTTACAGAGTGCTTCTATTATCCAGTTAGTTTTGTATCAGGGGAAACGTGTGAGTATATTTAGATGTGATTTCGTAATTTCTGGAGGTGTGCATTCTTTGAAGTTGTGCAGAAGTACGCTCGCAGCCATGGGTTGGTGATTAGGACACTTCCTCTGAATGAATAAGTTGCACATATGATGTTCCATTTGCTTAGCACCAGTCTCAAGGTGTTGTGCACTTGTGTCTGGTTGAACGTATTGTAAATTAAGAAGCTGCCAAGTGGATGCCTAACTGTGTAAAATTCGATGCGGTGAAATTTTGTTAAAATTTTCCGCCATCGATTTTACAGAGGCCATAAATCATGTGGAAAGAACAGAATTGTACATTGCTGTACTTTAACAGTCAAATACTGATTGTAAACTTGTAAAGGTAACTGACTAAAAGAATGACATAGAATGGTTCATGAATTACAAAATATTGCAAAGGTCCAATTGTACAATACCTTGATTTAGTTTTAAATTTTGATGTAATATATAAGAGTAACAGAATGCTAAAGTATTTCTACCTCAAGTTAAGAGGATTAGACAAGATTATGTTGACGACTTGAAAGTGAACAAAGGCATTGAAAGTCATTCAGATACAAAGATTTTGCTGCCAAAACTGAAGGTCAAGACAAGAGGGACGTCAGCATATTTACAGAAGATTAAAGTGTCTCCAACCCTAAAACTACCCGTGACCCATGAGCACGGGGAACCAAGAGAGGCAGATTATTCTTTGAAGATGTATTTTCAATAACCGAACGTGACACGTGTGACCAGATACACCGGATATATATATATATCCGGTGTATCTGGATATATATATATCCAGATATATATCCAGGATATATATATATATATATATATATATATATATATATATATATATATATATATATATATAATAAGAAAACAATAATAGACGAAGAAATAGTCAACCACGAAATAAGAAAAACAGACTGGGAATACCGGGAATCAGATTCAGCAGATATCTCATACAACAACATTAAACTCACACTGGAGGAAATATATAAGAAAGCTACAAAGAAAGTCCAAATTCGATCAAATACAACACAAAATCCTTGGATAACACAGAACTTAATCCTAGAAATACACAGAAAGAACGCTTTATGGAAAGAATTAAAGCGATATCCAAATAACACGACTTTAAAAACTGAATATAAGATAACAAGGAATCGCTTTACAACACAAATCAGAAATGCAAAAAGAAGCTACTACAGAGACAAACTAACCTCTGCACAAAACAACATGAAACAAACCAGGCATCTGATTAATGAGATGCTAGATTCTGTTCCCAACACCACCGCCTCCGAAATCATAAAACACAGCTTCATGAAAGACGCAAAACCTATCCAACAACTAGCAAATGACTTTAACCAATACTTTGCGGACTCCATCCAAGAACTTCACAGAAATATTCTCCCAATCACAAAACGAGACCCTCCACTTGGACCGCAATCAAAATAGACATTATGGTTCCCAACGATAAAAGAAGCAGAACTTCTCTCTGCAATACATCAAATCAAACCGAAGAAAGGCCCAGGAATAGATGGTATCAGGCCTGAAGATATAAAGCAACATGCAACTAGTTTAAGTCCTATCCTACTAAAACTAATAAATAAAATATTTAAAACAGGACAAATACCAAGTATGCTAAAGACCGCCATAATCACATCCATATACAAACAAGGAAAAATAAATTTAATCAGCAATTACAGACCCATAGCAACATTATCAATTATCAATCAAATTGGGAGCGGATCATACTTAAGAAACTCACAGCATACACTGAGATCTTTCATATTATCCCTAAAACACAATATGGTTTTCAGAAAAATTAGGGAACAACATCTCTCTTGGAAGACTTTATCATCATAATTAATACCGCATTAGACAAAAACAAAATTGCCATGGTAGTCTTTATAGATCTAACTAAAGCAATCGATACACTTACACATCAAACCTTGTTAGAAAAGCTGAGCCATGTTGGAATAGACGAGCCTCTTCTCAGGTGGTTTAAAAACTACCTCCAAAATAGAAATCATATCACACGTATCGGATCAAACCGAAGCAGAGAGCTACCAGTAACCTGTGGAGTGCCACAGGTAGCTGTAATCTCCCCAACTCTATTCAACATTTACAAGCATGATATTAATCAGTTACCACTCAAAGGTAAGATATTCCAATACGCAGACGATACAGCAATAATATCCATCCATAATAACGCAAGTATAGCCCAAACAAATATGCAACATGATATAAATCTGATCATAGACTGGCTCACGAAAACCTCCATACACCTAAACTCAGAAAAGACAAAATTAATGATATTCAGAAATCCACTGACTCGACCAGTTGATAACAAATATATAACCATCCAACATCCACTTTCCAGCATAAAAAACACACAGAACAGCATAACAACTACAGTCACTCAGGTTGAAACAATACGATACCTTGGAATTTACTTCGATGCAGATATGAACTGGAATAGCCACATAAACCATCTACACGACAAACTCCGAACAATAACTGGCAAACTCTACAGGTTAAAAGAGATAGTTCCCATACGCCTAAAAACACTAATATACAAAGCACTATGCCAAAATGTACTAAGATACGCTATAACAACGTATGCTTTCTGTGCACTCTACAAATTAAATAGACTAATGTCGCTACGGTACAAAATGACAAAACTGATTTTTTTGGGAACAAAGAGAAAATCACGACCTTATAAACATTGCAATGGCAGAACATAAAATACTGACAGCAAAACATTTATGTCACTATGCAGCCTTGCTAAAACATTATTTCGATGCCAACTACAGGACAGTTAGAAATACATACCGTATAACAAGACCTCAGACCACTAATTATATCACATATAAATAGAATAATCACTACGAAAAGGCTACACGAAACTTCTACATCCCAGACATGCTAAATAAATTCCCTTTTGAATACAGGAACCTTATAAACTACAATGGCCCTAAACTGAAAACAGCCCTAAGAACATATTATGAACAAGAAATACGCACTCTAAATACCTTACTAACTTAATGGAACATAATATATTAGTTCACGCTTTCGGTTCAGCGACGCACGCAGACATTCCAAGTTATCCTCTGTGTGTGTGTATGTGTGTGTGTGTGTGTGTGTGTGTGTGTGTGTGTGTGTGTGTGTGTGTGTGTGTGTGTGTGTGTGTGTGTGTGTGTGTGTGTGTGTGTGTGTGTGTGTGTGTGTGTGTGTGTGTGTGTGTGTGTGTGTGTG
Source organism: Typopeltis vanoorti (assembly GCF_054136105.1). Taxonomy (NCBI): domain Eukaryota; kingdom Metazoa; phylum Arthropoda; class Arachnida; order Uropygi; family Thelyphonidae; genus Typopeltis; species Typopeltis vanoorti. The sequence continues at coordinate 30,601,297 of NC_143572.1, forward strand.
TGTGTGTGTGTGTGTGTGTGTGTGTGTGTGTGTGTGTGTGTGTGTGTGTGTGTGTGTGTGTGTGTGTGTGTGTGTGTGTGTGTGTGTGTGTGTGTGTGTGTGTGTGTGTGTGTGTGTGTGCGTGTGCGCGTGCGCGAATTTCTCAATCATAGATTTCGTAGCTTACCAACACAACAAAAAAAAAACACATAATAACCAACTGTTGTCATCCTCAGATAAGCTTACATATATGCTTCGAGGATGAAAGCAAAGAAATTAGTTCTCATTCAAGATGTATCATATGTAACCAAATGGATGTAATGTACATATCATATGAAAACCAACGTATGTAATCTATGTATTATATGTAAACCAATGTACGTAATGTAAATATCACATGTAAACAAATGTAAGTAATGTATCATATGTAAACAAATGTATGTAATGTATATAATAATTGTAACAAATGTATGTAATATATATAATAACTGTAACAAATGTAAGCAATGTAAAAAAAAAATTCCTTTAAAAGTAAATCATGAGTTTACACCGTAAATTTGTGAAAATAAGGAAACATAATATTTAGATTGCATATATGTAAATACTGTTGTATAATCACACCTTTTCAGACTTGAAAAAAAAAATAGTAAACCACAACATCTAATATGATACAACTTATGTAACTCTGAACAATATAATTGTTAATTATTATTATGATTGTTATATATATAAAAAAACTGTTATCACCATTACTATTTAAATCTCATTATATGTAGCACAAAGTGCTGAACCTTGTAAAATAATATACTGAATAGATTATCATTGTACATATGTAAATATTTGAAAGAACAATAAAAAAACTATTAAAAAGTATTATTATTATTATTACTAAAAAACGTAAAATACCTAATAAAACTTCGTTTTATTACATTTGCTATCCCCCCTCTCACCTCCACAAAAGTCGACAAAACTCGATCATACTAAAGAGCATTGTCGATAACCAAGTAAAAAATACAGACTGGAATTCCCTACTTAAAATAAACGCTCCTGTAACATTATACGAGAATTTTCAACTAAAGTTCACGGAAATATACAAAAAAGCAACAAAACCTAAACAAACGAGGCGACAAACAGACAACAATCCATGGATAAATGACCACATACTAAATACTATTACTGAAAAAGAAAATCTATGGAAAAAACTTAAAAAGTCACCCAGTATCACACATTTACAAACCTTATACAAAAACACAAGAAATAAACTAACAACAAAAATTCGTAGGGCAAAAAGACGCTACTACTTCCAAAAATTCACGGAATATAACGACAACATTAAGCAAACATGGGATACACTCAACGAATTAGTAACCCGAAAAAAGAAAACTTCAGCACAAGATTTTATTGCAAAAAGCTTCGGTCAGGACACAAACCAAGAGGAATTAGCAGACTCATTCAACCATGCTTTCACAAACATCACACAACTCAAAAAAGACAAACTACCAACGATCAACAAAAATCTACCAACACAAAGTCAACAACAAACGATGTATTTTCCACTCATAACAAAACAGGAACTGAAAGAAGCACTCCTAAAACTAAATCCAAAGACCACTCCAGGAATAGACAAAATAAGACTCACAGACCTTATAACACACTTTGAACAAATAAATCCAATACGTTTGAAACTCGTGAACATAATATTCGACACAGCCATTATTCCACAACAACTAAAAACTGCAGTAATTACGCTAATATACAAACACGGCAAAAGAAACGATACTCAGAACTACAGACCAATAGCTACACTACCAGTCATCTCAAACATTCTAGAAAAAATAACACACACCAGACTACAGAACTATTTACAGAAGTACAACATCATCTCACAAAACCAATACGGCTTTCAGAAAACAAAAAGCAATATTACTTTATTAGAAGACATCTCCGACACAATAAACAAAGCTCTCGACAAAAACAAGTACGCCGTCCTTATACTGCTGGACCTAACCAAAGCATTTGACACACTTGAACATGACATACTACTCACCAAACTATACTCAATAGGTATAAGAGGAACACTGCATACCTGGTTCAAGAACTGTCTCCCATACAGAAAACAAGTAACAAAAATAGGTACATGTCACAGTCGGAGTATACAAGTAAAACGTGATGTACCTCAAGGTGCCGTATTATTACCCACTCTATTCAAAATATACATTAACGATGTTCATAACATATCCATAAGAAGTCAAATATTTCAATATGCAGATGACACTGCACTACTAGCAATCCACACAGATATTAACACAGCTCTCTGCAAAGCACAACAAGACTTAAACGAAATCACAACATACTTCCACCAAAACGCAATTCTAATCAACGGCACCAAAACACAGATGTTGATAATACACAACCCAAGAATCATACGCCCGGCATCACTATCGATACATTGTCACACATACCGCTGCATTAACAACAAAAATCAAAAATACCTGCCTATGTTTAGAAATCAAACCTGTAAAACAAGCAAAATACCTCGATGTCTATATAGATTCCCACCTTAAATAGACAAAACAAATTATTATTATTATTATTATTGTTGTTGTTGTTGTTGTTGTTGTTGTTGTTCCGGGCAACTCCAAGCAGTCGACAGACTCATCGAGGGTGGCCCTAACATCATGTCAAGAACAACTATTCGACATCGATACAGTATCTATCATACCTTGCCTTGAACTCATTCACGGTCGCAGCACCCACAACAGACTCTGGAAGCTTATTCCACTCATTCACCACTCCCCAAGTAAAAAACCTAACTCTGACACCCTTGTCAACCACGCTCTTCCCCAGCTTCCATGCATGGCCCCTAGTCCTCTCTATCTATCCCAATGGCTTTAACAGGCCTTTAAGGCCCACAACCTTCCTAGTCTTCTCACCACCTGTCATATTTTCAAAAATATATTCTGGATCAATCTTATATCAACCTAACTCTGACACCCTTGTCAACCAAACTCTTCCCCAGCTTCCATGCATGGCCCCTAGTCCTCTCTATCTATCCCAATGGCTTTAACAGGCCTTTAAGGCCCACAACCTTCCTAGTCTTCTCACCACCTGTCATATTTTCAAAAATATATTCTGGATCAATCTTATAGAAACCCTTCAGTAATTTAAATGTCTCAATCAAATAACCCCTGCTTCGCCTATCGTCAAATGTCTGCAACCCACAAATCTTCAACCTATTCTCATAAGGTTCATTCCACAGACCTGCTATCATCTTGGTCACTCGTCGCTGGATCCTCTGCACTTCCTCCCCATCACGAAGAAACCCTGGTGCCCATTACTGGGGAAAAAATAATGGGGTAAGGTGGTACAATACCAGGGCACTCCTTGCAAAGGTGGAGCAAGCGACCAACATTCCTATCTCGGTATCTCCCATAATGCAAAACACATCTCCATGCGGATATGTCTAATGTTATGCATTAAGGGAATGGCCACAACCCAGACTAATTTCGACTTTTATTGAGGTCTCTTCAGTGGGAGCCAGGCCCAAGTAGGCCAGAGCCATATAGATACCTACACACTAAACTCCGGATCACGCAGCAAAACTCTTCCAAGTTAAAGACATTATTCCACCCAACACAAAAAAACTTCTATATCACGGTATCTGCGAATCCCTACTCAGATACAGAATAACATTCTATATAAATACATTAAACAGCCACCTAACAAAATTAGAAACACTACACAGGAAAATCGGTCAACAGTGATCTGGACACCTTACACGCAACAACCAATATCTGACAAGCACATGGCGATACACATAATTCTGAGCATTAAAAACCTGAAACACTACATGACATTAACAAGGAATTACTTCAGCATCACCTATGGAAACAACAGAGACACATATCGTATAACACGACCTACAGCAATTCTCTACATCCCTACAGCCTTCAACAACTCATACGGTTCTTTTATGAGATCACATCAGATACCCACGGAACCTAGCAACCTACCAAGAAAGTTAAAACACGTAGGTAACTACAGAACATTATAAAACGAACTCTGGAAAATATACCAACAAAGTTAAGAAACCATTAACAGTAATATACGCATCACAAATCACTAGCATCCAATGCCTACATCCCATACATAAACTAGCAACAACACAAATAGTGAAGGCTAAATCCCACGCTCTTCTTAAAAGCTAACCCAAGCTTCGAAGTAGGTGGGATTAACTTGGCTCACTCATCGCAGAAATTTGTATGTATAATCGCTCTTTCTCAAACTTAAAAATAAAAAATAAAATAAAATAAAAAAATAAATAAATAAAAAATTATATAAAAATTCTGTATAATCTTCATTGTTAATATTAGAAGAGCATGCGTTGTAAATACATAATATAAAGGCAAAAAAGTATTATTAAAAATTTTAATTGAAATCCAATGTAGAAAATGCAGCACTTAGTGCTGAACTCTGTAAAATTATAAGATGCAACATTGTCACACAAGATGTTTATTGTATGTATAAATATTTTAGCAATCAATAAATTATTATTATAATTATTATTATAAAAAAAATTCCAACATCCACTCTCCATAAAAAAGACACAGAACAGTAAACCACCACAATCACTCAGGTTGAAACAATATGATCCCTTGGAAATTACTTCGATGCAGATATGAACTGGAATAGCCACAAAAACCATCTATACAATAAACTCCGAACAATAAGTGACAAACTCTACAGATTAAAAGACATAGTTCCCATACACCAAAAAACATTAATATACAAAGCGCTATGCCAAAATATACTAAGATACGCTATAACAACATATGCTTTCTGTGCACCCAAAAAACAAATTAATTAATTAATTATTTCGATGCCAACTACAGGACAGTCAGAAATACATGCCATATAACAAGACCTCAGACAACTAATTATATCACATATAAATACAATAATCACTACAGAAAGGCCACGCGAAACTTCTACATCCCAGACATGATAAACAAATTACCTTTTGAATACAGAAACCTTACAAACTACAATAGCCTGAAAAGAGCTCTAAGGACATACTACGAACAAGAAACACGCACCCAAAATACCATACAAACTTAATGAAACACAATATATTCGTTCAGCTTCCAGTTCAGCGACTCTTCAATACATTCCAAGTGTGTGTGTGGGGGGGGGGGGGGGTGCACGAATTTCACAATCAACGGCTGCAGTGGAAATCAAACCTATTAAACATAGGTTTGATTTCGTAACTTCTCAACGCAGAAAACAAACCAATAAATAATAACTAACTGATTTCATCCTCAGATAAGCTTACAAATAAGCTTCGAGGATGAAAGCTGAGAAATTACATCTCACCCAAGATTAAAAAAAAATTCAAAAATCACATATTACGTTTCAGTACTGTACCTACAGCACTTACATATATTAAAAAATCAAAATTATAAATATATATATCTCATTGTTAAATGAATAAATGCGGTATTATTATTATTATTATTACATTATACAGGATAAAGAAAAGAAAAGAAAGAAAGAAAAAAATCTGTACGAATTTCATTGTTACAAAAAAAACAGTATTAAACCTGTTGTAAATAAGTAATCACAATATTAATTATAATTTTAATTTAAAAAAAAGGATTGAATATTTTCAAAAGAAAAATATGTAATCATGTATGTATCATATGGAATCAAATGTATGTAATGTATTTATCATATGTAATAAAAAATAATAATAATAATTATTATTATTACGGTGTCTCCATGGTGTCAAAAGACTCATCTCAGGAGACCCTACATTGACACACTAACCCTTATTCACACAATATCCTTCATACTTCTCCTTACATTCACAACCTCATTCACAACCACCTCTAGCAATGCATTCCACCCATTCACAACCCTCCAAGCAAAAAATCTAGTCCTAACACCCATGTTAACTACACATTCTCCAGGGATGGCCCCCTCATTCTCTCCCTTCCTGCACTGGTCTTAAAATCGTCATTAGTATCAATCCTATAAAATCCCTTTAATAATTTATATGCCTCTATCATATCTCCTCTCCTACGTGTAGCAGCTAGTTTTTGAAGCCAACAGATCTTCAATCTATCCTAATAGGGAACATCCCACGGAATTGCTCCCCAAATCTATCCTCTCCACCATTTCTTCATCACCAAGAAATCCAGATGACCAGATCTTTGCGTAGTAGTCCAAATGCGGTCTTATTAATTGTAATTCCACATATATCCCTTCTTAACAAAATATTCAGCAAATCTTACAATCTCCCAGGTCGAGACCACATGATCGCTTTTCCCGTTTTCCGTTATAAAGTTGAACAATAACTTCCTTATTCCTGCAGATATTGCTTCTGACCATAACCTACTGGTGGCAGAGTTACAACTTAGACTGAAAGCTATGCTTAAGAAACTTCAACAAAAAAGGTTTGATTTGGGAAAATTTAAAAACACAGAGATAAGAAGCAAATTGAGTCAAGATCTGAATCAAGAGCTAGCACTTATGAAGAATGATGACATCATGAGGGTGATGAATCGTGGGACAAATTGGAATCTGTCTTCATAGAGAAATGTACCAATACCTTATGTCCTAATAGAGCAGTTAAAAAGAAAGATTGGATGACTGATGAAATTCTTTCTCTCATGGATCAACGCAGATCATATAAAAATCATACTCCAACAAAATATACAGAGGTTCAGAAAATTATTAAACACAAGATCAAAAAAGCAAAAGAAATCTGGATGAATGAAAAATGTAAAGAAATAGAAATTCTACAGGAAAAACATGACAATTTTAATCTACACAAAAAGATGAAAGAGAACTCAGGTATATATAAGAAAAAACAATTCTTTATCCTTCGAAACAAAAAGGGAGAAATTATATCCAAAAAGGATGACAAAATACAAGAATGGGTGAAATATATAGAAGAACTCTTTACTGATAACAGACAGAACCCAGAAAATACTTATGAACATATGGAAGGTCCATGCATTCTAAAATCAGAGGTAGAATGTGCATTGAACTCAGCTAAAAATGGTAAAACCCTAGGACCAGATAGAATACCGGCAGAAATAGTAACGTTATTAGAAGGTGACAACATTAACATATTAGTAAAGCTATTTAATAAGATCTACGATACAGGCATAATCCCTCAAGACTGGTTAAAGTCAACCTTCATCATGCTACCTAAAAACGTAAATGCGAAAACTTGTAATGACTATAGAATGATCAGCCTAATGAGTCACGTTCTCAAAATGTTTCTGAAAATAATTCAAAAAAGAATATACAGAAAATGTGAAGACACCATCAGTGATACCCAATTCGGCTTTAGAAACGGCTTGGGAACAAGAGAGGCTCTTTTCTATTCTCAGATCTTATTTCAAAATGTATTGACCAAAACAAGGTAATATTCATTTGCTTCATTGACTTCGAGAAAGCATTTGACAAAGTCCAACATGCTAAAATGATTGTACTATTAAAAAGAATTGGATTAGATGGTAAAGACATCAGGATCATTGAAAACTTATATTGGAACCAAAAGGCATCTGTTCAAGTTGATGACATTATTACAGACTCCATTAACATCAAACGAGGAGTAAGGCTGTGTGCTGTCACCTCTTCTTTTTAACATCTACTCAGAAGCCATATTTCAAAAAGTCTTGGAAGGAAGCAAGGAAGGGATTAGTGTAACTGATGAAATCATCAGTAACATCCGATATGCCGATGATACAGCTCTTCTGGCTGACAAAATTCAGGATCTTCAAAATCTTTTGGAGCTAATAATGCAGAGAGTGAAAAAATGGGATTAAAAATAAATATCACCAAAACTAAATTCATGGTCATAAGTAAGAAACCAATTCTTAATTTAGCACTTTCTTTAAATAGGAAACAAATAGAAAGAATGACAAAGTTTAAATATCTCGGAGGCTGGTTAAATGAAGATTGCAATCCAGAAATGAAAATAAAAGTTAGAATTGAAATGGCAAGAAAAATTTTCTCTTGATGAAATCAACACTGTGTAACCGCAGTTTAAACTTACAGCTTAGAGTACGCATGGTTAAATGCTATGTATGGTCTGTACTGCTGTACGGTGCAGAAACCTGGACCTTGAAGACAACATCAATAAAAGACTCGAAGCCTTTGAAATGTGGTCATACAGACGAATGTTAAAAATTCCATGGACAGCAAAAACGTCCAATCAGGAAGTATTGAAACAAATGGGGAAATCACGTGAACTTTTAGATACCATAAAAAGAAGGAAAACTGCATATCTTGGTCACCTATTTCGTAATGAAAAATATAAGATACTTCAATTGATTATAAAAGGGAAGATAAATGGAAGAAGAGCACAAGGAAGACGAAGAAAATCTTGGTTGGCAGATATCAGACAGTGGACTGGTATGAACTCTGAGAGACTGCTCAGAATTGCTGAGAATTGCTCAAAATTTGCCAAGGTGGTCGCCGACCTCCGATAGGAGATGGCACTCAAAGAAGACGATTCCTGCTTGTTAGTGTATTCTTCAACAATCATGTAATTTGATGTGATGTTTTGGTAATCTTTGCAATATGCCTTTAAACTTAAGTTCTCTCAACAATAACTCCTAAGTCCCTTGCCTCGTCAACTTCTTGCAGTTCAGTTCCGTTAATATAGTAAACAGCATGCAATCTCATCCTCCCAAAGTGCATCACCTTACACTTAGCCACGTTAAACTGACAGCCATTTACCTTAGTCCACACAGTCAGCCTATTTAAGTCATCCTGCAAGATATCTACATCATCTGAATTGACCATTGCTCTTCCTAATTTTGCATCATCAGCAAACAAGTGGATATTTCCTTTCAAAGTATTCCCAATATCATTGATATACAAATTAAACAATAGAGGACCAAGAACTGAGCCCTGAGGTACACTAACAGTCACTTGCCTTCTCCTGGACTCAGCTCCTCCGTAAACCACTCTTTGATATCTATCGAGCAGTCATCCTCTAATCCATATAACCAGCTTCGGATCCATACCCATTTGCTCTAATTTATGCAAGAGAGTTCCGTGTGGAATCCTGTCAAATGCCTTCGCAAAGTCCAGCAGTATCACTGAGCAATGATTTCCTTTATCTAACTCCACAGTTACTTTATTATAGAAAGTAAGAAAATTACTGAGGCAAGACCTACCCCTCACAAAACTATGTTGCCCCCTATAAAGTATCATATTGCTGTCCACCCAGTCCTGAATTCTAATTTTTACCAATTTCTCCAAAACCTTAACCACCCCTCCAGATATATTGATTGATCTATAATTTGCAACCTTAGTCTTGGAGCCTCCCTTGTGAAGTGGAATTATTTTCCCCTCTTTCCACTCTATTGGTACTTTACCAGGCTGTTTAATTTAATCAGAGAATTAAATTAAACAGCCTGATTAAAGGAGGTGCTAATTCTCTTGCACATTCTCGTAACACATGGGCCGATATGCCATCTAACCCAATGGCAGTGTTAACATTATGGTTCTGTAATATATGAAGCACCTCTATTTCTTCTATCTCAAGACTCTCATTAGTCAATGATACATTTGACACTGCACTATCACAACCAAGATTGTACACTTTTGCAAAATGATCACTAAGCAACTCAACTATTTGATTTGCTCCTGTAATTTCCTTACCGTCGAAACTTTTTAAAGTAATCTTTCCATGGTTATTCTTCCTTTTTCTTGCCACATAGCGAAAGAACTCTTTAGTGTTTCTTTTGAATTCATCAGCTAGTTTCCTCTCATAATTAGCTTTGGCTTTCCTTACCATACAGATGACTCTCTATGCCTGTAGTTTGTACTGCTCATGGGAATGCTCATCTCCTTTTTCTTTATACTTCCTCCACAATAATTTCTTTATCTGCAACTCCTACTTAATAATAAATTATTCATCCATCTTACTCCTACTTGATTTTTCCTTCTGACTCTGAGAATACAGTATGATGCAGCTTTCTTTAAATACTCCTTGATAATCTCCCACGCACCATCAGCATCTCTCCTCTTCAAATTCTCATGCAATAGCACTGCTGAAAGCTGATTTCACAGCTTGTCGTAATCACCAGCCTTGCACACCAATGTACAATTGTAACTCAACATATACCCCTTCTAAACAGAATATTCAGTTCATCTTACAATCTCCCAGATCAAGACCACATGATCGCTTTCCCCAAGTGGAGACAGTGTAACTAAATCACTCATTGATATGTTCTCCGATGTTATGACCAGATCTAACACTCTAGAATCTCTTGTCGCTTCCATTACATGATGTCTCAGGTAATTATATCTTAACAGCTGTATCAACTCAATATCCTTTGTTCCTTGTGACCATTCCTTCTCCCAATCTATGTCCCCAAAGTTAAAATCCCCCATAATAATTACTCGACCTTCACTCATCGTGCTAATTTGCCAATACATACTATCCCTTATTCTCCCTTATACCCCACTGGATTATAATAACAATCGATTACATATTTGGCCTTGTTGATCTTTATCTCACAGCCTCGAATGAACTGCCCTCTACATACCTGTCACCTTGAGGCACTTCTACCTTTTTTGGCTTTTACGCTTCGTCTATCATTAGTAAAACCCCTTTTCCCCATTCTGTCATCTCTGTTCTGACTGAAAATACTATACCCCTTACACTCAATCCCTATAACTATATCATTCTTAGTTAACCAACTCTCACTAATTCCTGTAATTTTTATATGACGGAGGAAAGCAGTAAGCAGAACCGCCACAAAATCTTCAAAGCTGGTAGAACTGTATACGTTTTTTTGCGAATTTGTGAGTAGATTCTATTGTATTAATGCTGAAGTAATGATTAAGAACTGTGTATTCAATGAACGTAGCTCTGCTAAAATAATTGTGTTGCTATAAGAGTCGCTATAATTGAGGCTGAAACTTAGCTAGTATATATTAAGTGAAATGTTAACCAAAGTTGTAAATTGTAACAGCCAGAAACCTCCCAGATTTGAAAAGCAAGTTATTAAAGCATTGAGAATAGCAGGTCTAATTTGTAAGGTTACGATTTGAGTTCAAGATAGGCATCAGAGAGAAATTGTTCAATTGTATATTAGATTGTATAGATGCTTAAGGTAAAATAAACAAATTAGAGAAATTGCGACGGCTGATTAATTAGGAATTATTTTAGGAAGTGATCTATTCTATAAGTATTATAACTAATTTTCACTTGCTATAAAATTAATTCGGGATGGCACAGTCGACAAACAATATAAATGTTTCCAGAGTTACGTTGAGTGGGAGATAGTTAACTGTAACCGTGAATTGCCTATTTCAATGACCCTTTCACTAACAGCGCTAACACTTGTAGGAAATATAAAGGATTGTAAGCGGGGACAAAGTTAATTTAGAATAAGATAAGGAGAATTTAACAGAGAGTTTGAAGTTAAAGTAGACAGAGGAAGGATAACGACAAAAGCGTAAAAAAATGCAAAGGTGTAACTGACATTGAAGAAAACAATTAAATAGAAGAAAATAAATAACAAGATAACAACTAAACACAAAATATAACAAGTGCTTTTGGTCTTTCATTTAACCAGGCACATTCAATGAGACAGTCAGTTCTAGACTTGCACTCTCATGTCCACAAACAGCAACTTTTGCAGAATTTAATTTCCATCAGATATTTGTGCTTATAGTTTGTGTGCCTCATGGATTTCTTTCGTTTCTTTATCATCATATATTATAATTGTGACGTTATTAGCAAGTGCTTATAGGCTGATTTTCAGATGTGGTATATTGAGCACAGAGAGACACGCTTTTTTCCGAAATCGTTCAATGAATAGAGTGTACATTAGTGCCGAGAGAGAGAGAGAGAGAGAGAGAGAGAGAGAGAGAGAGAGAGAGAGAGAGAGAGAGAGAGAGAGAGAGAGAGAGATCTTGCTTGATCCCTGGGAAGTAGGGTAATTTGCATGAGTCAGCAGCTTAGTTTTAAAAATAATTATGTTTCGCTGGATACTGGTTGATATTTCTGATTTATAATAAATATGACAGTGGTCAATGACTTCAGGCTGTGTATGATTGTCTGTTTACACTGTAGAAATGATTTTACTGTCTTTTTGTTTAGTGAAATTGGACGCCCGTTTCGAAGGTCCCTTCTTTAGTGTCAGGTTTGCGAGCGAGGTCGTAGAAGCCTGTCACATGATCTGCCTGCAGCAATGTAAGGAAAATTGTTCCGAATTGGTACCAGAATATTGGCAAAACGAATTACGCGAGTCCTTTAAGCAAGGAATTTGTTTATTGGCAAAGATTGGTTACAGTTTGCAGTTCTTCGATTCTATGCATTTCTTGGATGGCTTTGTAAGCGGTATATAGTCTTCTAGGATTGTGAAATATCACAATCCTAGATTGGTAATTGCTTTTATTTTTATCTTCTCTGATTGTCATTTTGAATACTGTTTGCTAAAATGCAATTTATTACTCTCTTTTTTTACATACAGTAGGTATGTATGGGAGCTTCTTCTGAGAAATTTGTGTGTGCCTTGAGGTCCCTGTCAAGGATAGTTTTGCCTTTTTTATGGCTTGGAGAGCTAAACAATATGGGATTTTCAGGTAGGAGTTTTCACAGCTGTTATCAATTTATCCAATGCTGATATTTGTTTTACCGATGCCGACCATAGACGTGTGTGTAAAGATTTTAAGTTTGATTTCAGGAAGATTGCCATGTGTTTCTCTTTTGAATGAAGAAGTTACATTTCAAAGTTTGAAGTAAAAGTACATAAAATGTACTTTTACTTCAGATGCCACCCAGTGGACCAAATTGGGTATTAAACTTGGCTGTTTGGGCTGATGTTCTAAGAAGGCAAGCCTCCCATATTTGGGCTAGTCTCATTCATCCAAATTTATTGAGGTTTGGGGAGTTTTTTAAGGCTAAGACTGATAATAATAATAATCTCTGATATTTAAACTTTCTGCAGTGTAGTAAGCAAGTTTTCTTCCAACGTATTTTATGGCAGTTGTTTAAGGCATGGCCAGCAAGTCTTGAGTTTATATAACGGTGGAAACGGATATACTTATGTTCAGATATCCTGATATTAGCAGTCCTGCCTGTTTGGCCATAGTAAGACAGTTTACAACTACAAGTGACCTGGTAAACTCCAGGTAGGTCTGGAGGAAGTGGCTGGTCCTTGGGAGAGCACATAAGAGATGCCAATTTTTGATATGGTTTAATATAATATAATAATATAATATAATTTTTATATAGTAATATACGTTGTTCTTTCCTTAAAATTAACAGTTATGTATCACCAACGTATAAACTTATCTAAAAGAATTACTCAATAGAGTCCTGTAAATGTCTCTGGCTACGATGACCTAATCTAAGTAGATGTTCGAAATATGGTATATCAAGTTACATATTTCTGATGTCAGACATCATCCTGTGATATGTGACTTCTTAAAACATCGGTATTGAAGTTTAGTGTTTTAATCCTTGGTAGTTGGTTAGCATATATAGTAGTGGTATCGATGATGGAGCCCACCAAATGCTGCTCCCTCTTGTTGAGTCGATCGTTAAGCGATGGAGTTCAGAAAGCCACGCAACACATTTTTTCGATGGTCTTCATGACCGGTTGTTAATGTTTCTTACAGAAAGCTTAAATATGATTAGTAGTTCTGCATTTTGGTTAAGGACCATTATACTGTGTAATGCGGATAGGGGATTCCTCTTGCATTATGATAAAATACTTAATGCGCTATATTTTAGAATTGGAAGATTAGAATTCGGTCTTTCTTGTGCCTGCTGGCAATGCGCGTATTTATCTGATTGCTGAAGTGTGTCTTGATATTGATCGAACGAATTGATGAGGAATTTAAGGAGAATATTTGAATGTTACAGTGATAGTATTATTGGAGCTGCTTCGTGGTGATTGGCACCGATGTTAACGTCCTTTTCATAGTGCTCTTCCTGCCCATGAGGGGTTGTGGAAATGCAGAGATATGTACAGTTTCGGCCGTTCGAGAGTCATGGGTGATATTTCTTCCCAGTATAAATTTGATAATTAGGGTCAAATACACTTCCAGAAGAGTGTTTTCTTTGGTGATGGTTATCAAAATTCCATTTTCTTGGAAAATCAGGTTAATCTGTTATTTGCTGATGCATAATTTGTTTGTGAGAGCAAATGTTTATGGGCAAGATATTTCCTGTAGCTATTACTTTATCGTAAGATAACTAACTGACCTGTTTTATGAGTCCAAGGCCGTTCGTTTACCCTTTGGTTGGAAAGTGGTGTGGAAAGGTCTTTGTTTTTCTACTTAAGTCTTAGTAAGGTCTCTCCCGTCGCCATGGTAGGTCGCAGGGAACAGCCGCAGGTAAGGGAAAAACAGACTTGTTTGTGTGTCGAGGTGTCAGTCACGAGCAGGAAACAATAAATAAATAAATAAAATAAAATAAAAATAACTATGATTCTAACTGAAAATATTCTACGACCATTATGAGAGAAAAAGGAAAAGAGAAAAAACTTTTTTTATTATTTTTTCTGTATTTTTTTTCTAATGTTTCTCTATCTTGAAAATTGGAATGTTATGTTATAGTCCTTCTAGGTCAAGGATTGGTCCTTTTCATTACATTGATCGAAGAGTTCAAGGTGATGATAAGTCTTCTGAAGAGGGTTGCTAGTTTTCTTTGTGAAGGCTCCATAAAAGCGGTCAGTTGCCACTCTCAATGAAGGCTCTCAAGTGTTGAAGATAGAATTGAATAAGACACATATTCGGCAACATATTTCGGAACTAGATTTGCTAATCACAATCATCATCATCATGCTTATCAAGGATTTATGCCTAGAGTGACCTGTTCCGGCCTTAGAAGTCATCGTTTAATCTCTTAAGAGAACATCCTGGTTTTCGTTTTCCTAATCGCTTGTACTTTAAGGCTTCTTTTGGTAGCCTTTCTGTTTTCATTCTTTCAACGTGTTCCATCCAGTTATGTTTATATTTTTTATTTTTTTCTATTACTAATTCCTGGTTTAATTCTTTCATAATTTCTTCATTTATTTTGTGATCGAATAGAATATACTTTGCAGTTTTTCTCATAAACTACATTTGCTACGAATTATAAAAGAAAAATTAAGCTATCTGGGTATATAAGCCCCAAAATCAGCTCTAGGTTCAGTTATTATGATAATGAGCTGTGTCGCTAAACAACAATGAGATTCAAGAAATGCGATTTTTTAATTTATTTATAATAATATTCTACTATAAATAATATAATAATTATACAACTACTACTTCTTTGGTTGTTCATCATTAAAATAAAATAAAACTCTTTTTTATAAAATTAAAACTTAAAATTAAAACTTAAAATAAAAAAATTATAAAAAAAAGAATTATTTGAAACTAGTGTAACACAAATTTTTATATATATATATATATATAGATAGATAGATAGATAGATAGATAGATAGATATGTGTGTGTGTGTGTGTTCAATTAATTAGAGTATGATTATTTTTCACTTTCATTCGTTTTTTTATTTTTTTTTATTTTGCATATGCTCATTCTGTGCTACCTAATTAAACTTTTATTGTGATTCTTCATTTGTCACATTTTGAACTTCAGACGTTAGAAGGTGTGAACATTTTTACATCTCTTTATTGGATGTGTTCTTCTGCCAGATTAGCCATTTTTTCAAAGAATATTAAAATCGAAATAAAAAATTTTAATGTGATTATTTATTACAAAATTTCCAAAGAATACGTTTACTCATTTCATTTATGAAAATACCATGTTTTACTTTTGGAACGCTAGATGGCACCACAGTGAAGTATTCAGAAAATACAATGATTTTTCCTCTCCCTACTTAAGGTAATTATAAATTATCCTTAATTATTATTATTATTATTATTTGATACCTCCAGGGAGTTCAAAGACTCGTAATAAACATTTCTTTCGACCATTAAACTCTCGTTATAACTCCCTTCCGATGTACAAGTTAAGATATGAAAACTATGGTAACATATCATACTGGCTTGGTTTGGTTTTAATTACAGAGAAGCATTCAAGGTTATGAGGCACTTGTTATGTTGTTCATTGTGTGTATCATTCGTGCCAGTTTGCCATTAAACTGGCACGAATATATATATATATATATAATTCATATACTGTAGAAAGTATTTTACCTTGGGTATAATAAATGTTAAAAATACCAAGCAATTTTAAACCTGGTTTTACTCCATTTCCCAAGCAAACAGACAAACAAGTCAAGTTTGCGCCTGCAAGTCAAAAGCATCTAATTCATATATATAATTGATATATATAAACTATATACAGTATATGAATATTTATAAATATATATATATATATATATATATATATATATACAGTATAGGTAATTACTTGGTTATCCTAATATATATATATAAAATAGGATAACCAAGTAATTTTATAAACTTGGTTATTTTTACTCCTAATCCCAAGTATTCAAACATTTAAGTTTGCGCCTGAAACAAAGTTCAAGTATGAAGATGGAATTACAGAATTCCATTAATGGAATTACAAAAAAAAAAAAAAAAAAAAAAAAAATGTTTTTTTTTTTTCATATTTAGTAATTGTTGTGTTATTCTGACAGGTTATCCACTGTTAAAGAATATTAAAATCAAAATTCAAAATGATCTTATTTTATTACCAAATTTCCACCTCATTTTCCATTTCTAACAATATCATATGTTACGTTTTCAGCGCTAGAGGGCAGCACAGTGAAGTTTTCAGAATATAGTAACTATTGGTGATTATATTGATTACTGTCCTGAAAATTCTGTAAATTCTGAAAATTCTGAAAATACCGAGCAAACCGCAATGAACATTTAACGAACTCCCTGGTTAAATGGAGTTAGATATATTCTGCATTCTTTTTTAAAAACGTTTCTTTCACTTTGAAAAGATATTTTATATAAACCTAAGTTTCTGTTGGAATTTTTCGGTATTGAGACCACATTATAATATAAATAAGGAATTTAATAAAAATAAGCAATTAAAACCCGACGAGTGTCATAAGTCGTAAAACTTACATCACCAGGAGTAGGGGTACAAAAACATTCGACACAACAAAAGCCTATGAACGATTAATTACACATATTAGATGTTTTTGACAACTTCACAAGTGTTAAATATATAATTGATAAACCAGAATACAAATGATACATTCGTTACAATATGCATGTTGGAACGCTGCTAGTTTGTTGCCATCACGTTTTGTGATATCACACGTGCTATATCCTAGGTCTGTGGTAGTTAAATGTTTGGTGAAAGCATACAATAGCTGATGTAAAATTAAGCCTCTTGGTTTTTATTGCATTGTGCAGGGATCTTAAGCATTTGCAAAAAAAAAAAAAAAAATTAAAGAAGTTTAATGCTGAAGCCTTTTTTATATAATTAATGCAGCCGATTCGCCACTCCACTGCGCGATACTCATGATTGTACACCTAAGCGTGATATTCATGACTGTATCCGTGTGTGTGTGTGTGTGTTCATGGGTCCGGTTTGCCTGCTTGCGGGATGAAAAACCCCAGGTAAACTGAGGGAAAAACCCTGCTGTCCCCCTCCCAAGACCGGCTAACTTGGCTATGGCTGAGGAAAATCCTTAAGCTCCTCAAGTCGTTGACGGGAATCGAACCTAGGACACTCTTTTCCCTGGCGTATGGTTCCGAAGCGCATAGCCACTAAGCTAACCGCTCGGACGCCTGATTTATACTCTCTTCTTTTTTCGACGTCTTTTACATGTTCAGACATGATAAATCTTCCCTGACCTTCTTTTCTCGCCTACGTGACAAATGCCACAACAGCAATGAATTTCATAGAAGCCTGGTTTTTTCATGGGGTGATGTAGAGGTTTTGGTGAATGAAGGACTCTTGATATTTTTTCTAAAGGTTTTAAGCTACTATTACGTTGTACTTGCGGAACAACTCGACCACTTTGTGACATTCTTGATGAAAAGGAAACATGACTGCATTCCTGAAATCTTTTTAAAGTAAGGGAGTTGCGGGAGATGTATTAAGAATATTTCTGATTGTCTTGAGTTCAGAACCATTAAGTGCAAAGTTCTGTTTCAGGTAGTGCAGTCCATTCCTTTTAATTGACGTGCTTGATATATATATTATGCCGTGTCTCGTAAAGTGTTAATTATCTTTTGCAATGGACGGTGATGTGAATGGCATTTAAAAATCTTCCCGTTGTGGTACGTTTTCTGTATACGGAAAAGGAAAACTTTTTTCCCTCTTCGTTTATTTCGTTCTAGTTCAAGAGTGAATTTTATATTGGGATGTAAGTTGTTTAGATAATCTTTGAAAGCAATCAGTTCATCCAACGTTCCTGACCAAATGACAAAAATATCATCGATGTAACGTAACCGAATTTTTGGTTTCTTCTAATAGTTTTTAATGCATGAGTTTTGAAATTTTCTATAAACAGATTGTCTAAGGCTGGAGTTAGGGGAGGACACCCATGGCAAGTCCTTTTTTGTTCGAAATATTGCTCGAAATTTGAAAAAAGTGTTTTCCTTTTTTTTCCTGTTTTTCCTGTATGGTGATGTCAGGTTTGACAGATATTTCGCTACGTTTGAGGTCACAGAATCTCTCTCATCTACAATTGGCCGTAACGAAATACCCTTTTTGTGTATTTTTGGGACCAATGGATGTTTTGATAATAAAGATTTTTTTTAAAATTCTTCTGACCAATTAGGTAACTTTTTGAGCATACAGTAACGAATGTATCATTTGTATTCTGGTTTATCAATTATATTTAACATTTGTGAAGTTGTGTAAAACTTTTATGCCCAGTACCTGTGATGATGTAAGTCGTATGCCGTAAGAAACTTGTCGGGATTAATTGCTATTTTTTTTTTTTTTATTACTAAACTTTTTATTTACATCATAACGTGATCTCAATACCTAAAACTTCCCACAAAAGATATTTTATAATTATGGAAAAGGAGGTTTATTTACTATGGAGATTATTTCAATATGTTTATGTGATGGTAGGATGGCCTCTAGGCCGTCGTCATGTTGTAAATTCATAAGGCGTTGAGAGAGTCTCATTTTTAATTAGAATTGTTCAATTAGAATGTTTCTAATTACGAACCAGAAACCAAAGACATTACGAAAATGTCTTTTCGTAATGTCTTTGGTTAATCACAAAAAAAGAAAAGAAAGAAACCTCTTATTGGTTTTTAAATATGAATTGAGTAATAGTTTCTTGAACAAACAAATAAACAAAGTACCGTTTGTATTGCATTCAAAAGATGGTGTCCTTACTAAAACAGTTTTGCTCTGATACGCAGCATTGAATATTTTAATGCCGTTTCAGACTGCTGTTTTTCAAATTCAATTCCTTTCACAGTTTTGATAGCCGCACCAGGGACTCTCGTAGCCATCTATAAAAAGAGAAAATAAACTTAAGAATTACAGTAGAACTTCCTTACTGGGTGTTCTCCAGCTAACGTTCATGCTTCAGCTCAAACCTTTTCGATGAATATATAAAAGGATGTATGAATACCGCTTTTCAGTGATGTACTCCATGTTGACTGATCAGTACTCTGTATTTTTCCTCAGACTGGATAGGATAGATCTCCCGTAGTGAATGGCTCTCCATCTCATTCTATAGATGCTCGCTAACTGGCTCTTCATCAGGCTTCATTCTGGATTCACTGGAAGAGAAGACACTTCCCTTCTCTTCAAGTTTCATTATTGTAATGAAAGTATTTAATGTTGGCTTACAGGTATTGATCACAGTGAGTTCGAGTGCCACTAAACTGTATTTGTATCCTTGACGTAATACTACGCACTGTACGTCCCTATGTGCATGTTTGTTATTGTGTTGCCATTTAATCAAATCATCCATCTGATAATAGAGATTCCTCTAATGATTAGTCAGTCTCTAAGATGTGTGAGGTAAGTTTATTGCTGATTAATTTTGGGTGCACTCTAGACGTAGTAGTTCATAAACATCCCATCAGGAGGAGGTCAATTTCCACAATTCTTTCACCGGTGCATGTGGTAAGGATTATAATATCAAATAGAAAGTCACCTAGGTGGAGCTGATGAAAAATTATCACTTTGAACCATGAACACACACACACACACACGCGCGCGCGCACGCTCTGATTAGCGATTTTATAACTCCAGAGTAACTTTTTAACTTTTGTAATTCACGATTCAACTGAAACTGAGTGTGTCGGCCTGAAAATGGCACGGATTGAATCATTGACATCTCTACTCGCCAATCGAAATCAGTATCAAGACACGCAGGTTTGCCACATTTTTGAATACGTGATTGAACTCTTTTGAAATCAAACAGGTGAATTTTCACAATTCTTTCACCGGTGCATGTGGTATCCCCCCCCCCCCCCACACACACAAAAAAAAATTCTATGAATCATGTAACGCTTACAAAACTACAAAGGAGAAATTAATGGGAGATGTATTTTGATATACAGTATATGCAAATTAAATGGGAGAATTACCAAAAATAATTGCAGAGAGTATCAATACACAGATGTGCATAAATTTAACAATGAAGCTGAATATCATAACCAAAACAATAAGAGAAAACACATCAAAATATGAGAAAGAAATATATAAATAGTTGTTTATCTTGCATGCGTGTAAGAACTATTCATGGGTTTCAGCCACATAAGAAAAAAATTAAAATTTTAAAAATGGTTCAAAATAATACGGATTCCTGATCGGTTCGCTTTTTTTTTAAAAAAATAAAAACACTTCTTAATCGCCATAATAACGAGAAACACAGTAGGTACAGACCTAAGAAATAAAGTTTCTTCAGACAAATGTTTTATTTTTTCTTTTCATGAGATACAGAGTAATGTTTTGTTTTGTTTTCTTCTTTCCTCATGCATGATTTATTTGCCTATTTGGAATGCGATCGCAATCATCTGTGTTTTGATCTCCCAGCTGAACGTAACATACCATTGTATTTGATGTCGTGACTTACCTTAAAATTTGTGTGTGTGTGTGTCGATCGTACAAGGAAGTCACCGTGTGAAACCAGATGAGTGAGTTGATTACTCAGTCGACATTTTGTTTACTAGAGAGAGAGAGAGAGAGAGAGAGAGAGAGAGGAGACAGAATAATTCAAGGTGAAATTCTGATACGAATGCACGCTCTTCTCGATTCAAACTTCACTGCCTTTCATATAATTTATAATTAGATGTGAACACCTCTAAAAACAAAAGACTGCAGTAATTAAACGTGTGCTAACAAGATCATGAAAACTTCAGTAAAAATAAAAAAATTTAAAAAAAAACTAAAGAGTTAACCATAACAATCACCTCAGTTAATTGCTTTCGTTATTTATTCTAGCATGACAAGAAATCAAGATTTTATGAGTGCACAGGCCAGAATCGGAGAAGATAAATAAACCAATCCCTTTGATGAGGAAGCTGTCATAGCAGCTTCCACAATAATAATATTTTTCAAAACATACCAAAATGCAATCTGTAAACAATTCAAGGAAGAACTACTAAAAAGTATTCTCGAGAGGACAATATTGGTATTGTGTTTTGAATTACTGCAGCAATTACCACTCTTGACACTATTGTATTATATCTGTTCATTGTCTGAGTTATTTTGATTGATTTGCTTGTTTGGCGATGAAAAACCTGAATTTCTGAGAGAAAAAGAACCTTGCTTACACTGCAAGAGATTGGCTAAGGCTTCATCGTAGGAAAGAATTTAAACCCAACACAAGTAAACAGCAAAGTAATATCTCATAATATTCAGGTCTCCTGACCTTAATCCAATCCATATTTACGACAGTCTCCATTTCAAGATATTGGTTCAGGAGTTTCGATCAATGAGGACGATCATTATCGTCTTGTAGAATAAACATCTCCCCTATCGCCTACATCCGGACTAAGATAGTCCAGCACCTCGTTCTCTATAAGTGAAGCGTTCACAGTTACTCTAAGAAGAACATACAGGTCGGCGCATCCACTTAAAGATGCCTCCCCAAAATATCACACTACCACCAGCATAAAGGCTACTTTCGTAGATATAAAAGGGATGATAACCTTCCTCCGATTCTCATATAAATTTATATTTTTTTCTAGATTTAAAAAAGAAGCAGGTTCGGTGTATTTGCAGTTTTACTGAAAAGTGGAAGTTAGACAGCGGATGTTCTTGTTTTAACGCACCCAACAAAAAACGTAATAACCTTTTGCCAGTTCAGTGGAACAATAAACCACGAGAGTGCCAGTAGAACACACTCATAATGGAAATGCTGTGTCTGAGAGAGAGGCTGAAGTGTGTCTGTAGGAAAGGAATAATCTATAAGTCGATTTGCTCTCAGGACATAATATGCTAACTATTTTTATAGAGGTTTTATGTGCAACACCTCAAACGTAAGAGGCATTCTAGGTGCAGATTTGGGATTTACATAAAGTTGTTAGCGGTGGCTGCAAAATAACATCTTGAACGGACGATGTCTCTATTTTTAGAGGCTGAGGAAGCTACTGATATCTAGTGTTTTTACCATCAATCTTTGGAGGCAAATATCAGTACAAACAGTGAGAGATCTGATCATCTGGTGATGTGTGTTACTCAAGATAAGAGTAGGTGATGACGTTGAGATGACATCAATGGATGTTGAGATCAGTGTTGAGGCATTGTTTGAAAATGATCTTGAAGTTTGGAAGAACTAAGCACTGATTGCGAAAAGGATTAGTGTTGACCGAAAGTAGGTCATTTATGTACATGGGAGATAGGGTAGCTTAGAGAAATAGAAAGAGAGAGACTTAATGCATTTCTACTTGGGCAGAGAAGCTAGATGAGTGGAAGCCAACCACAGTGTATGAACAGAGAGAAAGCTGGCTACTTACTTAAATAGGACGTACGGTACATTAATGGAAAGCAATTTGTTTAGCAGGCCTCAATTAATTAAATAATGCGAATGTTATGTGTCGAGCGTGTTTCGTGTGACACGCTTGTTTCTGTTTATCAAAAAAGTATTTCGCACAACAGGAATAAAGACAGCAATATCATAATACATCCGGTTACTAATGTAAAAAATCGCCACTTATGGTAAAAGAACTAAATCACCTACGGTTTTCTGATCACTTGTTCTTTTACGAAACTCTGCAGAAAGGTTTAAATATAAACAAAGACAAAACAAAAATAATGTATAATAAATATATCACCAAAAATTCAGTATAAATGGAACACCAAGAAACTGATATAATAACTACCTATGTTTACCTAGGAGACAAAAGATCATAGTAAAGAAAGGCCGTGAAGGTGAAAGTATACGTAGAAGTTTACTTGGTTGGATATCCTTTGGAAAACACCGTAATTCACTTAAAGGAAGCATTCCAATCGCCCTTAAAAGAAAACTATTCGAGAGTTGTGTACTTCTGGTTATGACAGATGACGTGAAACGTGGACTTTATTAAAAACAAAATTGACCAACAAGTTGTGAACTATACACTGAGGAAAATGAAAAGACATATTGCAAGAAGGAGCATTCAAAAATGGATAAATTGGATCTGAATGTTAACCCCGAAAGATGGATGGAGAGACAAAAAAGAGGAGAGACAGAAAACCAAAGAGACGACGGCAGGATATGATTAAAGAGTTAAATGGAAATACAGAAAAGCTCGACAGGGGCTAGTGAAGAATTTTGAAAGAAGATTTCGGCAGCAGTGGAATAAATTGGCTAATAAAGAAGAAGAAGCAGAAATATTCAGCTAATCAATGTTATTAATGTAGTATGGGTTTATAACTTTTATTGTGTGGAATCCATATGAGAAGAGAATAATCCCTTGATAAAATAGAATTCAGAATGTTCAGAAAACTGTAATGTTATTTGGGTTTGTGATTAAATTATCCCAAAGTATGCATTATTGAGATTTTTGCAACTTATAAAAATAAATATTAGAATTTTGCGGAGCATATCCAGATGAAACATTTCATTCATGAAGTCAGTAATACAAATTTGTGCCAAGAGAAAATCACAGAATATATTGAGCTTTCCAGAAGGTGGACAATTAATTGTGTCATTATTAATAAATTTAACATGATTATTAATGCAGAAATTTACCTCGATGGAGAGAGCGAGAGAGAGAGAGAGAGAGAGAGATGAAAAGATCCTCATCCAACCATTTCTCAATTATTCTAACAATTTTAGTGCTAAAAAATTCATCAGTGCAACAGTTTCGTTTCTCTTATTTCGGACACTACTGCTATTAGTAAAAAATGTAATAAATGATTTCTAATTCTACAAGTTATGCCAACACCACTTCTCCGATGTAACCCATCAGTACCTTTCCCAATCCTTCCCTTTATTCCAAGGGTTCCTACAACTCTCCTTAGACCCAAACGATTCCTACGCATGCGAGGTCATCTCGAAATCTTCTTGCGGCACATTAATTTGTGGCAGGAATTTGTATTACTGATTTCATGAATTACACATCAATTCTGAACACAGCACTCACACTGGTCATGCAGTTTATTCCTGTCTAATTATGAATCCGCTCGCTCCTTTATACTGGTTTTAAGAATAATATCCTAGTTAATAGTATTAATAGTCTTAATAATAGTCTTAGACATCTTGGTAATGCAGGATGCTTATTCTACTATTTATCGTTAAGTAAATTACAGTTTCCGATACAGATAAAGTTCGATTTTTTTTCTTGATTTATTATTTTGACTGAGCTACGGAGATCTTATTTCAAGAATAAGATCTCCGTAGCTCAGTCGGTTTCGAAGTTTTGGAATCAAAACCAATCTATTATTACTATTACTATTGTTACATGATATCTCCAAAGACTCATCTTAGGAGAGCACAACTCACCGTCTTCCTTAGTTAATACTTTCCCAATACCCAACAACACAACGTGTTGTTAATAATCACCAGTGCCTTTAGACATTAGTGGCGTACTAAATTATTATAGGGAGGGGGGCATATCCATCGATGTAATAATTTGTATAAATGATTGAATGGCATCACAAACATCGACGCTCAAGGCAGAATTCGAAACCGTAACCTGTAAAGCAGATACGGTACCACTCAGCCAACAACAGGCTTTCTCTTAAATAAATCACTTAAATATGCACAGGAAAAAGTAATTTAAATGAAACAGCACTGCTGTTTAATTCAAGGTTTTCTTATTAATCAGACGTTTATATGGCTAATTGTTGATGATTATATGATTATCATGTCCGTGTGCTTAATCTTCAGTTTTTCCATTCTACGTATATCAAGGCTGTGACCTCATCAGGGCTTTTAAGCAGAATTATCATTGTATTCGAAATAATAAAACCCAGGAAATAATTAATATGCTTTCATTTTCTTCCATGTTGCGTATTTGTTGGGTGCATATTTCCTTCAGCGCATATTTTCTTCCTGTTTAACATTGTAGTTGTATAAAGGCAATAAAAGTTTAATGTATACACCGAAAGTAATTAATTTTCATTTCAGAGATAAATTTACCATAAATAAATAACTCAAAATTATTAACTAAACTTGCTGATCAGATAGGTGATGGAATGACAGCAAAAAGAAACCATTTTGGTTTCAAATCTGATAACGTTTTTTAGTGTGAATGCCATTTCTAAAGGCTCTAAACCTACAGTACGTAGTTAAGGATTTTGTATGATTTTTTTATTAATTTTATAATTAATTATTTTATTATTTAATTTATGTTATAATTCATAAAAAATATATGAATTATATATAAAAAACCTTACCGACTAACAGGATGAGATTTTTCCAAAACCTCATCATTAATTACTCAGCCAACAAATCCGCTTTAAAACAATATTCTACAACATTAGCTAAACTCAGTTTAGTGAATGTTGTCGAATGTTGTTATTGGCATCGCTTGCATCATTATGGCACATTCTGCGTATTCCTTTTCCCACGAACTGATACTTTATGCATAATAAATGTCCTTGCGATGAAGTAAACAGATCTCCATTCAAGGACGTCACTCGCTTCTAAGAAGAAGAAAGAGATCATTTCAACATTTGAAACGACTGACAATTCTTGGTATTTGAGGCTTACTCGCCTCAAATAATAGAGTGTCTTTGGAAATTCATATAATTATCTTCCCGACATGATTTGCTAAAAGATGTTGTTCTCCATAAACAAATATCTGCATGAATGGTGTTAGGTATTAAGATGATTCAAACTGCGTCCGTCCATCTTAAAACATAACTTGATTAATTAATTTTTTAACATTTATTAAAAATGGGTATTCACTAATTATGAGAAAGCGTTGGAAGTTTTTCATGTTAAGATAAAAGGAATGCTATTTTTTCTGAGAAATAACTCGAGTTTAAATTGGTCTAATTGGTGATTACCTTTATTGATTATTAGCCTTCGTTAAACGAAAATAAATATGAAGTACCGAATGTGTATAATACTCACTTCTTAGAGGTTGTTGCTTCTATTGAAACCCACATATAGTAATCTAATTTGCAATCATACCAATCTAGTCAAATATTAGTATCATCTCTTTACAAATTAAATGATCCATTGTATCACATATTGTTGAATATATCTGTGAATTAGGTGTCTAAAAATTTGGATTATTTCACTTAAGATGCAAACAACTAGTACTTAGTATAATAATAATAATAATAATAATAATAATAATAATAATAATAATAATAATAATAATAATAATAACATCACCTCTCTAATATACACACCTTGGGTTTGATTCCCTACGGCTTGAAACACCAGAAATACTTATCATGATTTTGTTTCTCGATATTCATACTATGCCAAAACAACCGAGGCTGTTTGGTCAACTGGACAATATATTACGTCTATAGCATGTATTCTTCCGACCGGTTTGTCTGCTTTGCCAAAAAAGGTCGCCAAATAGGCAAACTGAGCGGATTGATTCTTCAGGGAGATGCCTTTATTGGAATTCCTGATAGTCCTTTCCATTCTTCTAATATCCTTGATAATTATAACAGTTTCTCATTCAGATGAACCGTAGAGATCTCCACTCATCTCATCGATTCAAATGACCACCTTGTGCAAGCTCAATCTTATTATAGAAGTCTTTTTTTTTAACCACTCCCAACTACGTGTTTTTTGCATTACAAAGGCCAAGTAGGAAGATTTCATGAAATTTTGTTTTTCGTTTCTATGGTCAGACTATTCCTTCCGCACTTCTGACACAAATATCTGCTCTGAGAAGGTCATGGAAAATTTTACTAGTACCTCCATAAAGGCTTGCAATCCTCATTCTATTAAAGATTATCGTTACTGTCTGAAAACTGTGCTTCACCAAAACACATACCAAAGCAGAGGAACAAAAAAGCACTGCTTACCACAAGTGGCTTGAAACAAGAACCCCACATTCACCTACACTGCTTCGAAAGAAGTCAGCAGATACCATAGTATGAGAAACAAACAGTCATGGCGCCCATTAATAAGATGTATGACCTCCTTTCGCTACAATGAATGCAACAATCCTACTTTCCACAAGCGACCAATGTGAATCTTAGACCATTCTTCTTGTAGGCATATAATAAGGTCCTGGACTATTGTGGGACATACCAGTTCATCCCACAGATGCTCAGTAGGGTTAAAATCAGGGCTCTGTGGAAGCCAGTCAAGTGTGGACTTGTTTGTTTGTGAAAACCGATTTTACTGTTTGTGAAAAAACATTTTCCTTTTCGTAAAAACGATACAAAGTAGGAAGCATTGCATTGCATTGTCCAGAATGTTCAGATATCTCTCGGAGTTCAATGTTTGTGGCACCACAAACAGAGGTGCGAGGCCAAACCAGGATAAATAAGACCATTCCATCACACCATTATATCCGAATTTCATACTTGGGATTAACCACTCTGGTAAGAGAAGTTCACTAGGCATCTGCCAAACCCGTTCATTTGCTCTATAGATATGGGTATTATCGACATGGAAATTCTTGTTCAAGTTCATGTCAGGAACTCCGCATTCAAAGTGTCGGCGTAGGAAGGTGGATGATGTGTGGCTTGTTCGCAGCAGCCTTCGTAACCTAAGACATCCAAGTTTTCAATCGGCAGTTCTAGTGCCGAAAGATGTCCCTGCTGCACTTTTCAGGTTCAGTGCAAGGTCTGCTGTTGATAACGTGCAGGATTAATGACTATGGAAAAAGAAGCAATTCAGTTTCCGATATTTCTGTTAGACGGAAATTTTTTGAGCGAAGAAGTGGGATTAGGATGATGCCGCAACATTATTTTAAAGATCGGTTAAACATATTGGAAACAGTGTAATAAACAGAAATTAATTCAAAGTTGAGAAATAGTGAAGAAATAGACATTTCAGAAGTTCAAGAAGCATTAAAGAAGATTTAATGATTGTGGTTGTTTATTAATAGCGGTTATATAATAGTGTATATATATAGAGAGAGAAAGAACAAGTGGTGCGATGATTGGGCCAAGTAGATTAGTGTCTATCTCTATATAAAGGAGACGCAAGTAGGAAGTCTTATAACTATAGAGGAAATTACTATTCTGCCGCTATGCTACTATATACTAAAGGATAATGATGCTATAAATAAGAAAAAAAAAACAGGAACGTCTGAGAAAGGATTTGTTCGATTTTGGAAAATAGGAGAAAAATGTTAATTTCATTTAATTTGCAAGAGAAATTATGGATATAAATTTAAAATTTTGAAAAATGCCTATTATATAGTTTCTGAATTTGGAATAATTTATGAAAATTAACTGCCTTCATTAAATTATAACATGTGCATTTTCACTTTTATTTGGCTTTCCTCTTTGTGGTTGTTCGTCCTGTGCTCTCTCATATAATTAAACTTGAACAGCCGTTGCTGATTATTCAACAATTTCTATTTCCGCTCTTAGAGAATGAAAAGTTGCCTATAGTTATTATTCGTTTATAAGCATTTCTGGAACCACAGTGAAGCATTAGGATTAGGGTTACAATATTTGATTTTGCATTTCTCCATTATGCGAACAACAGCGAGACATTAATATTCCAGGATTGCTGTCCTAAAGATTCTGCGATGAGCAAACCCTCATTCACACTTAAAGGACTCACTAATTCAGTGCACGTGGCTATTTGATAAAATAATATTGTTTAAATAAATAAATATAATGTTAATGTATTCTTTCAGTCTGATGGAGATGTTTATTTTAATGTGCTGATTGAAATTAGGATAAACTCTAGTCCATAGCCATACTGTAAATTAATTCGGCGTCGAGAGAATTAGTCAGTGCCGTAACAAATGATGATCTTCGGTAACTTCTGTTCTCCGAACTATTTGAATATTTTTGTGGATGAAAAGCTTGGGCGTCTGTGAGGAGAAACCTTTTCGCTGAGTGTGAAACCGCACCACTCACTTTTAGCTTTCCTCGTGGCCAAGATGAGGTTCGAACCCAGATCTGTCCAGTCAAAGAGAATCTTCAATATCAACTCAGATACGAAGGCTTCATCCTTTCTTACAATACATTTAAAGATCCGAATCCAATACTTTGACGCAGAATCAATATCATAGTAGAACTATACGGAAGCTCAATGAAGAACTCCATCTAATCCTAACGAAAGCAGAATAAAGTTAATATATTATTATTATTATTATTATTATTATTATTACGCGAAACCCAAGAATCATACGCCCTGCATCACTATCGATACATTGTCACACATACCGCTGTATTAACAACAAAAATACCTACCAATGTTCCGAAATCAAACCTGTAATACAAGCAAGATACCTCGGTATCTATATAGATTCCCACCTTAAATGGACAAAACATATAGAATACCTACACATATTAAAATTCCGGATCATCGCAGCAAAACTCTTCCAAGTTAAAGACATTATCCCATCCAAAATACTCCTATATCACGGTATTTGCGAATCCCTACTCAGATACGGAATAACAGTCTATGCAAATACATCAAACAGCCACCTAACAAAATTAGAAACACTACACAGGAAAATCGTGTCAACAGTGATCTGGACACCTTACACGCAACAACCAATATCCTACAAGCACATGGCGATACACAGACTTCTGAGCACTAAAAACCTGAAACACTACATGACATTAATAAGGAATTACTTCAACATCACCTATCGAAACAACAGACACATATCGTATAACACGACCTACAACAACTCCCTACATCCTCACATCCTTCAACAACTCATACGGTTCTCTTGTGAGATCACATCAGATACCCACACAACTCATCAACCTACCAAGAAAGTTAAAACACGTAGATAACTACAGAACATTAAAAAACGAACTCTGGAAAATATACCAACAAAGTTAAGATACCATTAATACTAATATACACATCGCAAATCACTGGCATCCAATGCCTACATCCCATACATAAACAGTAGCAAGCTTCGAAGTAGGTGGGATTATCTTGCCTCACTCATCTACAAGTAATCCTTATAAACAAATGCAGAAATTTGTTTGTATAATCACTCTTTCTCAAACTTTGAAAAAAAAAATATACAAAAAATTCTGTATAATCTTCATTTCTAATATTAGAACATGTGTTTTACATACATAATATAAAGGCAAAAAAGTATTATTAAAAATTTTAATTTGAATCCAATGTAGAAATTGCAGCACTTACTGCTGAACTCTGTAAAATTATAAGGTGCAATATCATACAAGATGTTTATTGTAAGCATAAATATTTTAGCAATCAATAAATTATTATTATTATTATTATTATTAAAAAAAACCTCCAGGGACTCCAAAGACTCATCGAGGGAATTTGAATTTGCAAATTTTCTTAATTTTTGTCTTAACTAAACATATTATTATTATTAGTATTTTTACATTAAAGTTATACAGATATTCAGTCGTGGCTGTATGATTATTTCAAAGAAAGCTTATTTATGTATTTATTTTTATTTATTTAAGTTTTGAGTTTGATCATGCACATCAGTGCAATATTAATGCTGTATTTTTTCATTCTTTCTTTCAACAGATTAGATGAAAAATGATAACGAAATCCCGGTGTCAACAGGAATCATATTAAATAAGAAGCGTTAATGTTTTTGAAGACGTTATATAATCAGCATTATGACACGGGGGTGGGGGGTTCCGACGAAAAATTAGACACTGAGAAAAATTACTACAATCCGACGCTTCAATTTCAGGCACAAAAATGTACACTCGATTATCGTGTACAAAAATGTACACGATTGTATATATTTTCTTCTCTGAAAGAAACAGAACCAACAAACATTTCAAAGAAAAAGATGAAAGTGAAAACCGATGTCACTGCGCGTTTATGTCTGCGCTCGAGCACACACGCCCGCGCATATGTGCTCGAGAATTATCAGCTGAATCGCTCGTATACTATCAGTCACTACTGATTCAGCTGAACTGAGTGCATCAGCAAACAGCAATGAGTTGATTCATTTGACTCGTTTATTCTGCGATGTTTCAGTTCAGTTCATACTTAGATTCGTCACATTCTCAGATAAATGACCGAACTCTTCTGAAATCGAATACACGTAGTTTAAAAATCCTATGAAAATAGCATTCTGTGAGATGTGCTGTTAGCTTCTCATAGAATAGTTGGCAAAGATAATTAACAGAGGTTGCTCTGAACTCTATGAATCGTGCAATGCTTTTCATTCCATTACTAGCGACTTGCAAATCTACAAAGGGGATAACAATAGCAGATGCACTTCGATATATAGTGTTTTAAATAGTGAGAGAGAGTACCAATAATGGAACAAGGAGAATTCAGAAAAATAATGGTACACCTAAGAGAAATCACATCGAGATATACTGTATATACGAGATACATAAATGGTTTTTTTTCCCCTGCACACAGGATCAACTGGAAAAACACAAAAGTACTACACAGAAACCCATATAAATCAGAGAGATTGTTCTTAGAGGCGACAGAAGCCCTAAAACACACTCCAAATCTCAACAAATACGGCTGTATTAACTTGCCGAAGATCTGGGAGACAGTCATATTAAGAAAAAACTAGCACTTTTCTAGGACTCTAGTAATATATGATAGCGTTTTTTTTTTTTTTTTTTTTTTCAGATAGAGGGCGCCAAAATCAGGACTCTAGTCTTTGTGTTGCTGCTACATTTTTGGTTAAGTACACCATGTTATTTTAGTCTCGCGTATTGTGACAAACAGTGTTTTTGTGCTCTGAAGATGCTGGTTATAATACCAGCGAAATATCAGCATCAAGTCCATAAATTAATTATTTACTTAGTTTCTGTGTTCTATTATACCGTTAAAATAATAAACAACAAATACATAAATGGTTGTTCGTTAAGTAAAATTACACGTCTGTGAGAAATTTTAATCTGAGTGAAACGTTACGCACCATGGCATTCGATGTTGTGACTTGCTTTAATGTGTGTGTGTGTGTGTGTGTGTGTCGTCATACAAGGAAATTATCCTGCGAAAAGCGATCTGTGATTCAGCTGAGTGAGTTGGTTTATGCACTCGATTCTGTTACCACAGGGAGAGAAAGAGAGAGAGAGAGAGACAGTTTAATTCTAATATACGCTAACGCACAAGGATATATACACGAAATAATTATGTCACCCGCTAACTCAAACTTTTTTGTTCAAGTAATCATACAGAAACAGCATGCTGTTCTTCGTTGCCTTTCATATCACTTGGATATGATGTGAACACCTCTCGAAAAAAAAGACTTGAGTAATTTAGCGGGTGCCAATAATATCACAATAAACAGGACTAAAGAATAAAATCGAATTATTGTAATCAACCAAAACACAATCACTTTACTTAAATGATTTGATTATTTATTCTAGCTTCATAAGAAATCATGATTTCCTGAGTAATGGAACATACCATAGTAGAATCAAAATCGATAAATAGTCAAATTACTTCAGTAAGAAACATGCTACGAACCTTCGCCAAATGTAATATTCAGTAAAATGTTCATAAAGAACTCCGAGCAGATCTAGTTCAGTCATCTTGAGAAAAGTGTGCCGTGTGTATGACAGATTGACTTGTTTTGAATTACTGACAAAGCAACTACGGCTAATGACTCTACTTATTCTGATAATTACTTGGATTCTTTGGTTGGCATGCTTGTTTTGAGGGATGAAAATATTAAATTATTGCTATGATTATTATTATTACCTTCTACAATACACTTTCATCGTATTGAAAACGAGGTGACCAAATCTGTGAATAGCAATCCGTATGTTGCCTGATTACGCTAACCCTAACTTCAACGTCTGTGAGATTCGTCCTTCTCAGCAGGGCTTAATCAACTAATCATTGTAATCATAAAATTATTATTATTATTATTATTATTATTATTATTATTAAACATCCATGGAGTAAAAAGACTCATCGCGGGAGGTTCCACTGTTACATTACACACACGCAGCTTATTATGCAGCACGTTAAATATGTTCATTCCTATCACTTATCACTCTCCATGCAAAAACTCCCCTCCTCATCCATTTCTCACACTTTTATTATACAGCTTCCAGGAGGAATGACCTCTTGTTCACTCCCTGTATTCAATTATTCTATGCGAAACCTCACCCCACATTAATCTCGTAATAACCCCTTAACAACTTATATGGCTCAATCATATTTCCTCTCCTCCTATCCACTATTTTCTGCAAATTACATTTTTTTCAATCTGTCTTCATTTGTCAAGAGACGAGTGACCAATGTTAAAACAGACACTTAGCCAAAATAATTTCTCAAAATTATTTAATTTTTCCAATAGGATCAATTTTCGATCTTTGTAATGTAATATAAATTACTTATAATATTTGGATTAAATAGTGTAAATATATGTAGATATTGAGGTACATACAGATGGAAAAATATAAATGAAATATGAATACAAATATAAATATAAATATTAATTATTTACTTAGAAACTGCATGTCATATATGCATTACACGCAATGAAGAATTTAAGAAATAAATTTACCTCTTAGTAGGGTTACTATTGGAAGGAAAATACAACACAGAGAAAGAGAGATGGGGGGGAGCAATAGGAGCATAATGAGAGATCTCTTCAAGACGATTGTCATGCACATTACCTGAATATGTCACAATCGATATCTCCTTCGTATTAAAAGTGAACAAGGCTAAAAGATCGAAATATTTCTGAGAATTATGGTAAAATTTAGCGAAGAAACTTGGTAAAATCCACTTATAAAAATTTTTTTCTAATTTTTAATATAAATTTCACCCATTAGACTCTTGGATATTTATTTTTTTTTACCCTAGCTTTAAAATCAGTGTTGTACTAAGGTTTCAGAGGTTCCAGAACGGGCTAAATCCATAACGACATGCAGTTCTATTCAACTCCAGACATGAAGAATATGGAAAATTTCGAAACCCTGATTTAGGGACTAAACATTGTTTCATATCAGACCACTTCTGAGTCAGTTGTCTCATATTGGACAATGATATTAATCTCCAGTCTAAATAGGCTGAATAACAAAAGTTAAATTAATTAAATTTTAGTTAAGTCCAGGTAGTTGGGAAATGGAATTTGCTTCCATTGCGCAAGACTTCTTTGAAGATAGACCGTTATACGGTTTTAATTTCGCCGTCTACTAGAGGACCTTTTCAGAGCGAAAGTCACAATCTCTTTGCTAAAACCCTTGATTCATTGACGGCATCAAGTTCATATCAGTAACGTTTTGAGAAGTAAAGTCTAGCTGTCCTCGGATTTTCATAAATGTCGTTAGAAAATTTATTAATTTATAAATTTTCATCACTTCAATATGAATGTAATCTTAATACCACGATTAATATATAAAATTATATGATATAAATAGATAAACGTTAAATATTATTTTATAAAATAGTTTTGTGAATGATGTTGAATCAACTCAGTTTTCTATACTTAAAAAACATAAAACAAAACACGTGTCTGCGAACTTCATCGAATACGTTTTCTATTGACTTTATTTTCATGAATTAACTGTACTTTTTAAGTGTACTACATAATGGTTTGCATGATAAGAAGAATGGGTCTGATCATCCGAATCAATGCAGGCTTCTCGTCACTCCTAGATAACAGTACTAAAGACAGAAATGAAGATTAGAAGAAGTGATTGTGGGAAGCGGACAAAAGCAGATCATAAATGGAGAAGGTGTGGTATACATTTTGATTAGTCGTAGGCTTCGAGAATCTCTGCATATGAGATACTAGGTATTCGTATTTAGACATGACGTTTGGCTGAAAATTATTATTATGGTTAACATTTGCTATAAATTGTTAATCAGTAATTAATTTTCCTCTGAAACAATATGGTTTCGATGCATTGTTTCATTGACTCACAGTTTTATGCTCAAATATGAAAACGAATGCTTCCATTGTTGGATGATCTATGTGTTGAGATCAAACGGTACTTAAAAAAGAAAAATGATTCTGCAGTAATTAGAACTAGGGAAACAAAAATGAAGAATATATTAATAGCTAGTCTTCTACTGCTATTAATATTACAGCTAACAACGTCTTTAACTCTTCGACATGGAAAAGAATTCTCTAGGTCATCCGCCACTCAAGATGATAGCAGCAAGATTACACAGGTATGAGTCCTTCAATGAAATTTTATAGAATTAATGATAAACCTTATTTATTTAATGTTATTCACCTTCGGAAAGTACTTTTAAACTAAACACTGTCGAATATGACTCTAAACTATTTGGTTTTGTTAACAGTATTCTGTTGGCTATTAGCAGAAATTCAAATATATATATATATATATATATATATATATATAGAGAGAGAGAGAGAGAGAGAGAGAGAGAGAGAGAGAGAGAGGGGGAGAGCTCTAGTTAGAATATGAATATGCATTTGCACTGCATTTTATCTCTCTGTGCCTAAGGGAAGAATGATGTGAAAGACAGACAGATAGAGAGAGAGATAGAGATTTGGTGTCTTGTTTAAAAGGAAGAATTTTAATATTTTAACGTGTGTCTTGATGCATTCAATATAACAAAAAAAAAACATTTAAATTAACCTACATATTATTTATAGTTTAATATTATTTTAAATATACGGTCGCTTTTTATTCTTTCTATAAATATGTTGAAAAGTAACGCTTTTCCCATCATTTAATTTTTTGGTTATTTTAAAAGGTTTGAGAAGTTCAATAAATAACGACTAACAATTATTATTCTCGAACTTGGGGACATTCGGATGTGAGTCCTGAACGATCAGTGAGGATATAACTGACCGATTGAATGCGTTTGAAATGTAGTGCTTAAGAAAAATGGATCACATCAGTTGCACTGAATGAAGAGATTCTTAATAGATTCAAGGTGAAAAGAGACTATATGGCTAGTATCCCATAAAATAGAGTTTTCAGGACATTAACGATTGATTAATATTTGATGTCGGTTTTTCTGGAGAACTCCCAAGAATAGTATTGCAGGGAATGGTGAAGGAAAGAAGAAGAGGACGACCCCGACTGCAATGGAAAGACAACATCAAAAGACGGGCAAGAGTCTTACAGAAGCAAGACATAGAGAGGAATGGAAGAGGACTGTTCATCAGCTGCAACCCTCTTAAAAGAGGAGGTCACGGCATTATATTAGAAAATATATTATTATTATTATTATTATTATTATTATTATTATTATTATTATTATTATTATTATTATTATTATTATTATTATTATTATTATTATTATTATTATTATTATTATTATTAACGGTTACGTTTTATATAAGGTAATAAAGCAAGCATTTTCAAAATGAAACTATTGTCATATATATTAGCAATTTATTCTTTTACAGGGAATGAGACACCCTGTGAAAATGTACCAACGTTCTAGCGGTTACCCCGAAGATCAGTTACCCAGAGAGCTTTCTCTCAAACAAAAGGCAATAAGAAGAATTAGAAACAATCTCAAAAAGAAGCATAAAATAGAACTTAATGATAAGCGTATTGCATCCGCTTCTAAAGAAAAAAGAGAACAGAGGGAAGACATTATTAAGAATGAAATATTTGATTCCCAAGGAATGGCTGGGAATGATTTACCTTTGTCAGATAAACAAACATCGGTACACGAAATTCAAAAGAGAAACGAAATGGAAGACCCATCGAATTCAGAGCCAAAAATATTTACTCGTATCAGAGTGTGGAGTGCACAAGAACCATCCACTACAGAGCAACTTAAGGAAAACGAATATGAGGAACCTGCTTTTCTACCTTCTTTTATATCAACTGATGATGAACCCTTGCCTTTTTATTATAATTTCCCACCCGAAGATCTCACAGTAAAGAGAGAGAAAGACCAAAGTTTCGACATACCAAATCTTCTTAATCATTCCGAACTGTGGAGTGGTGAAGAAACAGGCATGTCGTATTCGTTCGATAGCGAACACCCAGAAGAATCAGTTGTGAAAATACAGAAAGCACACATCGGCACTCCAGCAACAGCGTCCACAACAGCTGTCCCAGAGGAGAAACCAACTCAGGATTTAGAAAATAATTCAGAAACTCCTTCCTCAAATAAGAAAGCCGTCCGATCTCCGGTGTCAGAGGTAGAATATATCTCGAAGTTCAAACCACGACGTATAACAGAACGAGGCCAAAGGCGACAGGCATTTCTTAATTGGATTCGAAGGCGCACGAAGTTACCGTTTGACAGCAACTTTAATGATCAGAAGAGAGATGAATCCTTAAACTATTTTGAAGAGCTGCCCTTCTGGATGTCAAATGAAAGAAACGATAAAGGAAATGCGCTTTCTAGTTTAAAGAATGAAATTGGAAAATATAAAACAAAAGCCATAGAAGACTTGTTTCAGACAGGAAAAAGCAGCCTCCAGAATAATATAGCAGATAGTCCTGTTACGACCGCTCTTACTCCTGTTACGACCACTCTTACTCCTGTTTCTACATCACTTCAGAACATTTCATTCCAGGATATTATTTCTTCAACTGACAGATCTATAACGAGTAGTTCTTCAGAAACACCAGCTCAGACAGTTGTGTCAACACCTATCATAAAGGAAGAGTTGATCCAGACAGAAAACAGCAGTGTTCAAAATATTATAACAGATGTTCCTCTTACGACCCCTCCTCCTTCTACTTCTACATCAGTTCAGAGCAATTCATTCCAGGATATTACTTCTACAATCGCCAATTCTATAATGAGCAGTTCTTCTGGAACACCATCTCAGAGAGATGTGCCAGTTCCTATGATGAATAGAATATTTAAGAAACTGGCTTCACACAAATGGAGCGACATTTCAGACAATGTATCTGGATACCAAAATGAAAAAGGAAACAAGAAGAACCAAGCGGGTGAAGTAGTTCGGTCCGAGAAACATTTTTTCCCAGCTATCGAAGACATCAGTAATCAACGTCCTGATTTATATCCAGCACTATCAGCTAAGTTTGCCACCAACATCTTAGAAACTGCAAATTACGTAATGACCTTTCCAAACCGCGATAGCAATACTGAACTAGAAAACGCGAACCAACAAATAATACTCAGAAATCCAATGTCTATCCATAAATCGGCCAATTATTACGAATTTCCTTATACCGATAACATTGCTAGAGGAAACTATCATCACAAAGAAGGCGATTATCCACACAATCGCAATTTAGAAAGGCCTAAACAAACCAAAAGTGAAATGCATAATCTCATGGGAGAACAGGACCATCAAATCAACTATGTGGATCCAGAACTCAATTACGCTCCGCCGAAACCAATCTTGAACATGATTCAACGTTTCCCTGACAAACCCGATCGTTTGGTCAATATCAAGGAGCGAGAACCACCTGAACCAGTACGTCATGGCGTCCCTTTCGAGAGTGGAATTATTCGACCACCATTTCGCAATTACGACTTTAAAAAACTTAAAGACATACATGAAGACCCTGGAGAGCATAAAGAGCCGGAAGATAATGTAAACTATAAAATGCATTTGATTGGTTTGATGTCAGCAATAGAAAGAGACATCCAGCCAAAAAATTTATAAATCATTATAAATATAATGATTTATTTTATTAAAATTTATAAAATAAAAAGGCAATAAGTGATATAATTAGGGCAATATTTAAAATTTAAGATTTATCGTATAAACAAGAGTCAGTACATTATATGCTTTATTATTATTTAAAGTAATGCACTTTTACTAGAGGATATGTAAAAATCAAATTTTAATCATGTAGGCCAGTATCAGTACGTCGCATGTACCATTATTATTATTATTATTATTATTATTATTTGTATCTTAAATTCTTCAAGAAATAAAGTTGTGTGTGTGTGTATTTATATATATATAAATGCATAAGACGACATTTGAACAATGTGTTTTGTGTTTACTGGAACATATATGGATCACTAATTATATATAGAGGGAATCCCAAGTGAAAAGGCAGAAGAATTGTCCATCCTAATACAAACAGATGCCGCTAGGAATTCCTCTGACAACACATATCATTTAAGTTAGTTAATAACTGCAAACGAAGATAATCCAGAACCAATAATCGCACATCTAGCAGCAAACGTCTTGCCCACCTTGCATCCAATAAGAATAAGATTGTATTCATCATGAAAAATTCTTAAGCGAACAAGAACTACAACAATATTTAACTTGCAGCAATCGCCATCACCGACCTATGTAACAGAACATTGCATCCCATACTACAACCTACTATTCTAAGCCAGAAAGACGAAAACAGAAAGAAAATAAATTCATGTGGACGAAAGATTCTTTGATAGTCGTGCGAAAAGAGAATCCGAGTCGAGCATATCTAATTGTATCCGCTTCTGATATAACCTGCTTAACTGTATAACTTGGTTAGAACCCCCCCCCCACACACACACACACTTACACGCAATTAAACGCAGTCAACTCTATGTATCGTATCCTTACGACCAATGCAAACTCAAATGAAAGCGTGCATAAAGAATTCTCATTGCCATTATATATCAGTGTTAAAAAATACACCTACATTATTAATACAATATATAGACTTCCGGACACAAATCCTCATTTTTTTTTTCTTCTTATAACTGTACGAACTTTTGATGCAATGGTAGAAAAACATCGTTGATGCACACAGATTATTATTATTATTATTATATGTACTAATATATATAATTTATTAATATTATATATATATTAATTCCTCACACCGTTATTACTGTTAGATAAAATGTTGCGCTGCACTGTCTCTAAATCAGTTCGCTGAAATGTCGCTAGTGGAAGGAATTTTCCCACTCATAAACTTTTTTTATCCGGGTAAACAGGCCTCAAAAACACGTGATTAACCGACATAACACACTGTCCTGATAGCCTTCATTTGCTTTCGATATCATTCAAAGTAATAGTACGAAACTGATCATTAATCGGGTGTCACAAGTAAAAAATTGAAGTCGCCCATCCTTTGATTTCTATGAGATTTTCAATATCCTATTTTGTGGACATTTGGAATGCACTTGAACGTTTTCGATTGAAATACTCCTTACGCTTCTTTAAGGATAATAAACTGGGATTAATCAAAAGCGGATTATTATGATTTTAACTAAAGTAAATTAAGATGAATGTGGGAATTTAAATCAGAGTATCAGCGGATGATTCGATTCGCATCTAGTATAAGCAATATATCATTGCCAATACACTATTTGGAATTTTATTCTTTTATATAAAATCAAAAAAGATATATCAACATTTCATTTTAATGTGGATGAGAAGCACCATACCATACATGAAACACAGTTAAAACTTACACTATAATAACGGCACTTTTTATAAAGATTTTGGGAAGACCTTGGGTCGATTTCCATCCTTCGAGTGAGGAACATTTATCTTGTCTCTTTCATCTAAAGGTAAGTATCCGGTCTCATACGGAGGTAGAGGGATTTTCATCTGGAAACTCGGGTTTTTTCATCCCTGAGTAGGTAAATCGGCCCAGTTAAAAAACATGGATTGCAATCATAAAATACCTTTTCTTATGGGATGCAGCAAGGGATCGACGAGCCAGCTGCATTAATTCGTCGTACACCCTCATTAGGGGACTCAATCCGTCCTAAGGTACGGATGAGAGGGGAAGAATAAGACGGGTGGGGGAGTGAGATCTGTTATCCACAGACTGAGATTTTTTCATAGTCCACGATGAAATTATTTAAAATCACTGTGACATGGAAATCCATTAAAGAAATATATTTTAGCTTCTATATTTGTTAGGAATGAACATCTGTGCACTTCCGATGGAGTATAAGTCCAATGTATTTTCCCCCTGTTTTTTACTTATGGAAGGCTGTTATATATATCTAAAACACAATTTTCACAGTAACATTTAAGTTAGCACTCTTTAATGAACTTAGGATCAAAAACGAAGAACTGCCGTATTGAAAATGGAAGATTTCTTTTGTCGTCGTTCTCTGTGGAATTAGTAGAATTGGTCGGCTAATCCTTTAAACTTGCTATTTATTGCGATTGTGTAGCAATCGCAATAGTCAAAGCTTAATTATAGGAATAATCTCGCTTTGTTATCTTCATCGATTAATCGCATGAGATTAACCATCTACATGCGACATTGACTGAAACCAACACAGAACATAGCGCCATCTGTCCCGCATCGACACTATTTTTATGTGTCAATTGTGATATCTGTATGACAATTCGCTTGTTTCTGCATGAAAATCCCGAATTTTAGGGGGCGGGGGGTTGAGAATTCTACCTTAGCATGAAATCGTCTAAATCCCATTTATTGAAAAATCTCATACAAAGACTCCTCTTGTCATAACATGAATCTCATTTGGGTACTTTTTATAAAGATTTCGTTCCTATGGGGAGAAATATTTAGACCTACGATAAAATCACTATGTGATGTATATTAATCAAGCAAATGTTCATTTTACTAGAAAGCCTATATACTATTCTTTAGTATATCAAGACAGACTATTATTCATTGCACCTCTCTTCTTACCCCCAACCCCACCAAAAAAGTGGATACGAAATTTTAACGGAAATATGTAACTTTCAAAATCTATTCTAGACCAAGTTGTAAATATGGTAATTAAATCAAGTCAAGACCTTTAAAAGTACGCCTTTTTTTTTAAAAAAAAACTTTGCATATCTATGGAAGCCAAGTACGAATCTTTGCTTTTGCACAATGAAATAAGATGGTTATCCAGGGGTAAAGTGCTATTCCGAATTTTATAACTTAAGAATGAATTATGAATTATTAGCCTTTTTTTAAAATGAAGGTACAGATGCTTCTGTAAAATGTCTTCAGAATGATATTTGGTGTGCTAAAATGGCATATTTAGCCGATATTTTTAATTACTTAAATAGTGTTAATACAAGTATCTAAGAGGAAAAATGAAAATACTTTGACATCCACTGACAAATTGTCAGCTTTTCACAAAAAAAAAAAGTATCTCTTTGGAAAAACCACATATCAGAAAAAAATACAGTAGATATGTTTCTTTCGCTGCATAATAAAAATGTTGAAGGGATTACTTCCGTTATAACAGAACATTTAACAATATTAGAAGAAAAGATTTCAAGTTACTTTTCTTCCTTAAATACACACAATTATGAATGGATATGAAATCCATTTGGCACAGTCAATACATTGAACTGAGAATCTTCGTTACACGAAGAAGAACAATTAGTTACCTTGTCAACGGATCGTACACTAAAAATGAAATTCTTTGAAATAACTCTTGAGGAATTTTGGATTTTTGTCCAAGCCATTCGAATACCCAGCTCTCACCACTAGGGCACTGAAAATTTTGTTACACTTTTCAACATCATATTTGTGTGAGCTCGGTTTCTCAATATTAATACGTAGGTAGAGGGATTTTCACCTGGAGACTCAGGTTTTCCATCTATCAGAGCAGGCAAACCGGCCCAGTGAACAAACACGGATTACAATCATAAAATACCTTTTCTTATGGGATGCAGCAGGGGAGTGACGAGCCAGCTGCATTAATTCGTCGTACACCCTCATTAGGGGATTCAACCCGTTCTAAGGTACGGATTTCCTCATAAACTAAATATAACCAATATAAAAACTGAAAAGCGTGAAAGACTTACTAATATAGACAATATCGTATATTAGACCTGATATTGCTGAAATCTGCAAACGCCGACAAGCTCAAGTATTATAATTATCATTATTATCTGAGACCTCTAGGAAGTCAAGGACTCATCGAAAGAGGTTATAAATCACCCAGCCAGCTATGATACCTTCCATTAAATTCATTCACACTAGATGCACTCACTACTCTTAAGGGCAAATTAATCCACTCACTCACTGCTCGCTGATAGAAAAAGCTAGCTCTTACCTCTTTCTTGACTGTGAACAAACTTAACTACGATGGATGCCCCAGTGTTCTCTGCCTGCCTTCCATATAACGAAAAATTTCATCATTTGAAATGCTATAACACCCATTCAAAAGTTTAAAGACCTCTATCATATCACCCCTCTTTCTCCTGTTAACCAGAGTCTGCAATCCACATACTCGCAATCTCGCCTCATAATCTAAATCCCATAATCCGGATATAATCTTTGTAACCCTTCTTTGCACCCTTTCCACAGCTTCTTTATCCCCTTCGAACCAGAGAGATCAAATCTGCACGCAATAATCCAGGTGTGGTCATATCAAAGTCTTATAAAGAGGCAAAATGACTTCCTTATCCTTACATGTCAAGGTTCGCTTCAAAAAGTTCGCTTTAAAAAGTATCGCATTAAAATAGGTTCCACTTTTATAAAAGGCAAGTAGTTGCATATTTTTAATGTTAGTTATATTATCCTAATGCTTTTGGTGTTCTCCAAATTTTTCTTATAATCAAAACTGTTCCGTGACTTCGAAAAGGTTAAGAACCACTGTTTTATATTAATACCTAAACCACGTTGATAATGTTGAATAACCAATAGTGTGTATCATATTGTGATGTTATACACGTGATTGATTGTTTGATCTGCACTTTGTAATGTTTTAATTATCCAAGTTCTAAGTATTATAGCTTTTTATGTAGGCTAATCACAGTTGGTTTAATTAATTAATAGTAAGGCCTTGATTATTATTATTATTATTATTTACACTGAGTTAAAAATGGTGTAATTATACAGAGCTATCCTTTAAACAGTCTTAAAATCTCGAATATAGCTGTGAAATTTAGAATACTCTATGCTTGGATTTCAAATAAACTGATCTTTCAAATAACCTGATGTTTTTCTCAAGTAAAAAAAAAGAGACTTAATTTATTAGCTATTTCAACATACTTCTATATGTTCTTTAATGTGCTTTTTTTCCCCAAACATCTCGGTTGTACTAGTGCCCCAGGCGTACGGGCCAAAGACATAACAATGTGCAGTTCTGTTCAACTCCAGACATGAAGAAAATTAAAAGTTTCAAAATCCTGCTTTAGGGATTGAACATTGTTTTATATCAGACCACTTCAGCGGCAGTTGTTGTCTCATACTGGACCATGATGTTATTCTCCAATCTTATATCAAATAGGTTGAATAAATAAAATCTAGTTCATTTAATTTAAATTAATTAAATATTAAGCCTAAGTAGTTCGGAAATGGAGTTTGCTTCCGTAGCCAAAGACTGCACTGAAGATAGACAGTTGTAGCGTTTTAATTTAGCCGTCTATTAAACTACTTTTTCTAAGCTTTTTCTTTTTTTTCAGACCGTTTCCCAAGTTAGTTGATCTCTATCACAGCCACTTATGATTGGATTTTTAATCCTACAGCGCACAGTAATTTCCGACGTGATGAATGTTAGAGTTTAGAGCAACGAAATGGTGGCAGTTATCAGTCATAATCCCTTTGCTAAAAGCCTTGAGTCATGA
This sequence comes from Typopeltis vanoorti, assembly GCF_054136105.1. NCBI lineage: Eukaryota > Metazoa > Arthropoda > Arachnida > Uropygi > Thelyphonidae > Typopeltis > Typopeltis vanoorti. Next base: position 30,646,112 of record NC_143572.1, read on the forward strand.
ACATTTTCAAATTCACATCAGTGATTACTGAAAATTTTTCCACTTGGTTAGACTATAAATTAAAGATACCTAGAAATTATGTGTCAGGTTTATTCCTTTATCCAAGTGTAAGCAAATGAGGTTTGCGGCTTTACTATTTTCAGGACTGGGGCAACTCGTATATAAAGCTAATGACTTCACATCACTTGCCTTAGTATCCCATAATGCAAAACATATCATTTCGGATATGTATTGGGAAGGGTCAATACCCAGACCGGTTTCCCTATGTGAGTGCGGGGGGGTTACCTCTCCAAAAACTCGCGAGATTCCTCAGATCACCCAAAAATGAGAGACCTGAGTGATTATTTAATTCAGCGGTGACTCAGCTCAGTAACAGGTTCCCCAACCACCAAGCAGAACCGCTCATATTCCATGGAGAAGCATTAGCCAAGGAAGTTCTAATATACTGGCCACCCCAACCGATCCAAATCCCTAAGGCAAAAACATTTATTCAGAGAGCAAAAACTTTGCTTCCCGGAATCAAACTACCAACCGGTTTCGATTTATATTGCGGCCTCATCAGTGACATCCAGACACAGAGGTGATACTAAGTCCTTATAAGGACTGGCTTAAAGGGGCGAAGCAATTGCTTTTCATATTCCCTGTTGTCTGTAGAGGACAGTGTAAGGATAAGGTGTTATTGAGCTATAAAGCTCTGATCATGGCAAGAGGGTAACAGCAATAGCCGAGCCTCAGTTAGAACTTCATTGGCTACAGCATTGTCATCCATTACCTTCCCTGGGTACCAATTTTAGTCGCCTCGTACGACATGCATTAGCTACATTGGTGCTATTCTCATCCTGGCAACCTTCCCCTTCTGCATTACTTCAACCATATGACAATTGACAATTAACATTTATGTCTTTAGGGGTGAAGCAAGATGCTTTTCATATTCCCCGCTATCTGTTGTGGTTACAGTGAAGGTAAAATTTATGAGCAGATTGCTCACCCTGAATGGGCATGGAGATTATGCATCACTAAAGGAGGCTATTATAGCTTTTGGTCTTCTATATTTGAATATGTCCGTTGGATCGTATGCTGCAGCTTGCTGAACCAAATCGTTGGGATGTGTGGACGTCTTTAGGAAAAACTTGGTTGCTAAGGGTTGTAGAAAAGAGAAAATATACGTAATATTTGTATCTCTGTGGAGTTGATTGTTTCTAACATACCACTGGGCGTTCAGAATCATTCTCAAGCACTTATTATGCACTCGCTGTATTTTGATAATGTTAGCATTAGAGGTGCGGCTCCAGGCCGGAGAGGCATAGGTGATTATAGGACGAATCGTCATCTGGTATAGTTGCAATTTGATTCTCTTGCTGAGCTTGCTATTTCTATTAATTAGCTGATAGATCTGAGCTATGGCTTTAGATGCCTTTGTGCACGCAGATTTGATGTGTTGGTTGAAAGATAACTTTTTGTCGAGAATTACACCCAGGTAATTTGTTTCTGTCTGCCAGGGAATTTTAGTATTGAATAGTAACACATCTCCTGCAGGAGACATTGGCCTTTTTGAGAAAAGAACGGTTGAGCTTTTCTGGGGGTTGACTTCCAATCTCCACTTGGAGAACCAACCCTCCAGCTTTAGAAGGTTTTCTTGAAGCTTTCTGGTAATGAAATGGGGTCTGAGAGATCTGGTTAGTATTGCCGTATCGTCCGCATACAGGGCCAAAATGGAAGTCATCGGACTGTGCGGGATGTCTGACATGTATATAGAGAACAGCAATGGAGCTAGTAGAGATCCTTGCGGCACTCCAGCAAAGATGTGGCGCTCGGAGGATGTAGAACCGTTGATTTTTACTTGCATTGATTTATTCTGAAGATATGAATGGATTACGTGAACCATTTTTAGTGAGGTACCGGCTGAGATAAGTTTGTGCAGGAGTCCAAAATGCCAGATTTTGTCAAATGCTTTGGATAAGTCTAGGAAAACAGCGTCTGTGCACTGGTGCCAGTTGTCGCTGGTGGTGATGTATTCCACAATTCTGTGGATTTGCTGGGTAGTACTATGGTGTTGCCTGAAACCAAACTGTTCTTTAGGGAGGGTGTTTAGGTCATTTACTGAGGTTTGGAGTCGTGAGAGGATGACCTTCTCTGCAACCTTACCCAGATTTGAGATAAGACTGATTGGACGATAATTTTGCGTTAGGTGTGGGTCTTTGCCTGGCTTATGTATAGGAATTACGTCAGCCAGTTTCCAGGTGGAAGGAAAATAGTGAAATCTTAAAATTGCATTTATTATACTGGTCAGGTGCACTACTGCTTTTCGGGGCAGAAGTTTAATCACCCGATTAGTAATGCCGTCTGGCCCAGGAGCTTTTTTGTTCTTTAATTTTTTAATAATGTCATATAACTCAGCAGGTGATGTTGGTGCAATATGGTCAGTGCTGCAGATAGGAAGTTTGAGTGAGTGTCTGACCTTGCTGTGAATCTTATATATGTGGTCAAAGTCAAAGTTACCATACGAAGGCCTGCACTGCTCCTCTAAGTTGTGTGCTATAACTTCTGCTTTGTCTACATCTGTGTGTGCAAGGCCCTGGTCAGAGAATATTGGGGGAAGGGATCTGTCTTTGTTTTTGATATTCTTCAGTAGTCTCCAGATGGAGTGATTAGTAGGAGAAATGGAGGATAACTTTTCATCCCATACTTGCTCTCTGTGGGCTCTGAGTGCATCTCTTACTGCCCCATTTAATCTGTTTAGATTTATTTTATCTTGTGGTGCACACATGTTACGGCTTTTCTTAGGCTCTGTTTTTGTCTCTAATCAAGTTCATGATGTCTTCAGGCAAACGATCTGGCTTGCGGGCAGATTTGTAGGAGGAAGCTACCTTTATAGCAGAATTAATTTGTTGTGTGAGATTTGTAACTGCAGTTTCTACTTCTTCTATTGTGCGTTTGTGAGGAACAGGTCCAATATAATCCTTCAGTGCTGCTGACAGTCTTTCCCATGCAATGTAAGAGTAAGAAGGAGGACATAGGTATTCTTGATTTCCCAGCTGTAGTAGAATTGGATTGTGATCGGATGATAGTTCATCCATAGATATGATGCTGAATTGAAGTTTAATATCCTGAAGGATAGCTATATCCAGGATGTCAGCAGTGCCGAATGTACTGAGATGAGTTGGTTCGGTGGGGCCTGCCACAACAGCGTTGCTTGATCCTAAGTAATTGTAAAGGATGCAACCATTCTTGTTTGTGGTTGTACAATTCCACGCAGGATGCTTGGAATTCAGATCCCCTGCAATAATGTGGGCTCTCTGGTGCATAAGATGACATTTAGATCAGAGTGAAGTAGAGATTTTTGGGGAGGGTTGTAAGCTGAGTAGATTTTCAGTTTGCCAGTGGAGCTAGTGACTACTTCCACTCCTGTGATCTCAAGGTTAGTGGTTGAAGGAATGCTCACAGAGTGGTGCTTAATGTGTTTTTTTATAAAGATGGCAGTGCGGCCGCTTCTGTAGAGTAGTCTGTCATTTCTGTATAGGTGATAGCCCCTTATTGTAGGATTGTCTGAGGATTTTAAATGAGTTTCACTGATTAAAATAACATCTGGTTGATACCCAGATGTGAAGTGTCGGAGTTCCAGAATTTTGTTTTTAAGGCCATTTGCGTTCCACGCAACTATCTGAAGAGATGCTGGAATGAGTTTGTTACTATTCATTTATGAGAGCTGTGAGGATGACCTGTGTTTCACGAAGAAATCTTTTAGTGGAGGTTTCAGTAGGGTTTGATAGGCTGAAATTTTGTAGCATGTTTGCTAGTGAGGCCGTAATAACGGCTGTTAGGTTTTTAGGTGCTGTTTTTGATTTTGTTCTGGATTTGGTCTAGTTGTACGGGTCACATCAGCATAGCTTCTTGTTTGCTTTCGGGTGTCTCTATTATTGGAGGTCTCCGACTGTGGCCGCTGAGTCTCCAGTTTTGATATCTGGGCCTCTGGTGTTCTTGTGCTGAAGGAGGAGGGCTGATTTATTGCCTCCATCCGTCTGTTCTTTGGGTGCTGAGTACATTCTTTGTAGTTCGCAGGATGAGGGCCACCGCAGTTGGCACATTTGGCTGAGGTAGTCCTCGGCTTTGTGCAGGTATTGGTTAGGTGGCTGTCTCCACATTTTAAACATCTATATTCCGCTCTGCATAGATTCTGGGCATGGCCAACCTTCTGGCACCTGTGGCACTGACCAGAAGATGATCTTTTACGGAGTGGTTCCGGTGTGACCACAGACTGTTTTTAAGTTGTAAATATCCTTGTATATTTTATGAATCTCAACAAGGACCAATGGCATGGGAGTCTTGCCAGCTTTGTACATTCTGCTCACTTTGACTGGGGGCAGATCCTGAGAATTTAGGTCAGCAGCTATTTCTGGTGGGTCAATGTCTTCACAGACACCACGAAGGACTAATTTTAAGTTTTTTTCGGAGCTGAGCGCAAAGGTATGATACTGGATGCCTCTGTCGTCCAGTTCTTTGGACAACCTTCTATAGTCTGTTACTGTTGCTGGATGGATCTTTATGCCTTCATCCATGTTTTTGGCCTTAATGAAGCCAATATGCAAATTAGACATTGTCGATCTTAAAGCTTCCCACTTATGCTTTTCTCTAAGGATGATCGGAGGCACCTTTTCTTTGGGAGAAATAGCGGCGTCCGAACCCTGATCCATTTCACTATTGTCATTGTGCGATTCACCTGTTGTTCTTCGCTTTTTGCGTTCGCGCACTTCTACAAAGTCTGAAGAAGTAGAAGGCACCGATTCTAAATGATCTTCAGCGGCTACGTCTGAGACACATTCGGGGGGGAAACGTGTCATACAATTTCACTTTTCTCGGCCAATTATCACTCAGCAGCTTTCCCAGTCTGAGGAATTCCTTGTATACTTCCTCGAGTTTGGTTTCTGAATGAAACCAAATTTAGCCATTTCAAGACACAGATGTAAATCAGAAGTCATATTTTCATATAAGAGTAGCTAAAAGGTGTTACAACTTATTATTAAAATACTCTGGATTAGACATACTTGTTGGAAGTTTTTCTACTTTGTTATATACTATAAATTAAAAATAATAAGAAATTATATACTTGGTTCAATAAAGGCCGAAACCGGTATGGGGAATGACCCTTCCCATCATTGATAGCAGCATTATACTTACCCGAAAGAATGTGTACTTTGCAATATGGGATACTAAGGCAAGTAATGTGAAGTCATTAGGTTGATATACGTGTTACCCCAGTCCTGAAAATAGTTCAGGCGAAAACTTTGTTTGTTTTCACTGGGATAAAAGATTACACAAAGTACAGAATTTCTTGGTATATTTAATTTATCATATCAGTGATGTTTTGAGGAGCAATGACGAGCTGTCCCAGCATCTTCAAAAAAGGCGTTAGAAGATTTATGTAGTTTATAAAATTTTATCGCTTCAGTATGAATTTAATCTTAATATCCACGATTAATATATATATATATATATATATATATATATATATATATATATATATATATATATATATATATATATATATATATATATATATATATATATATATATAAAGTTTTATACAATTATATAATACAAATGGATAAACGTTAAAAATAATTTTATGAAATCATTATAAAATACATAAAAATCCACAAAAATCCACGATTAATATTTTTGTAGAATGACATGTGGAATCAAATCAGTTTTGTACACTTAAAAAACACGTGTTCTGCCACCTTCATCGAATACGTTTTCTGCAGAGTTTATTTCCATGCATTAACTGTACTGTTTTAGGTGTACGCATAATGGTTTTCATATTAAACAGAAGAATGGGTCTCATCATCGCAATGCTTGGAAGCTTCTCGTCATTGTTTCGGCGCAGTCTTCGAGAAATCTTGCTTGTAAAATATTATGTATTCAGATTTTGACTTCATGTTTACTGCAAATTATTATTGTGGTGAAATTCAAGAGCCTTCCCATCGAACAAAAGTGCTGATAATGCATTTCAACTGTTAAGTGTCATGAATATATTAATTTATTTAAGAAGTGTGATGCTATACATAAAAAGCACCATTCTTTCTCAGAGACTCCATATTACCCAATTCGCTATAAATTATTAACCACCAATTAACTTTCCTTTGAAACAATGTAGTTTGGATGCATTGTTACTTTGTCTCACAGTTTTATGCTCAAATATGAAAACGAATGCTTCCATTGTGCATTGTTGGATGATGTACGTGTTGGGTTCAAACAGTACGCAAATAAAAGAAAAATGACTCTGCAGTGATTAGAACTAGGGAAACAAAAATGAAGAATATATTAATAGCTAGTCTTATACTGCTATTAATATTAGAGCTAACAACGTCCTCCTTAACTCTTCCACATGGAAAAGAAATCTCTAGATCATCCGTGACTCAAGATGATAACAGCAAGATTACAGAGGTAAATCCTTACATGAAATTTTATAGAATTAACGATGAACTTTCTGAACAGTACTTTTAAACTAAACTCTGTGAACGTTATATCACAACCATTTGGTTTTGTTTATATATATAGCTCTAGTTAGGTATAAATTTGCGCTGCATTTTATCTCTCTGTGCTAAAGGAAACAAGGTCTGAAAGATATTATTATTATGATTATTATTATTATTATTATTATTATTATTATTATTGAACTTGATAAAATATACATAGAATATAGTTAACAAAAAACGGACTATTTATGTATTATAGGAATGTATATTACAGGAAAAAAAGGTGTTTCTTTTTAGATATACAATAGAACTGAAAGGAAAAAGATACATTCATTGTAAGCAGGTCTCTTTTCAGTAAGAGTCAATATTACAGTACAGCATCACTTTTAGTTATTCTTCAGCTGAAGTCCATTGTCGTCGGCAATCCAGAACAGGGTACCAGTTGGATTCCACTCCTCTATAAATTTTGTGACAGTTCCTGTTTCTTTGTAGTAATCAAATTTCAGTGAAAGCCTGCTTTGTAGTTTCCACTGTAGGCTACACATGAGCGTTTGTTCCGATTCAGTGGGGTGCTGGTTATTTCTTGTGTGCTTAAGATAGAAACTGTAAATGACGGCCTTGGCGCAGATGAAGAAGAAATTGCATATTTTGTGTTTGTTCTCTTCTGTATGGACTAAATTCCAGTAGTCTTCTTGGCTGTGTGCGTAGTTACAGGTGCTAGAGGCTGTGTTCAGGGCGTAGGTGGTTGGTATTGTTCCAGAGGAAACGTTTGATTTCCTTTTGCATGTGATGGATAAATTCTTCAGGGGATGCGAGTACTTTGAGGATATGTCATAACACACTCGCAGCCATCTGGTTAACTATTAGTACTCTTCCTCTAAGTGAAGATATTGAATGAATGCTGTTCCATTTACCTAGCACCTGTTTAAAACGGTTGTGCAGCTGTGTCCAGTTCAGTATGTTATATATTTTGCTGCTGCCATGGAACACACCTAAGTATCTTTGTCCTTAACTTGACCAGGTATATTCTATCGGAGAAACATTTCCATCCTTCCATCTGCCTGACCACAAGCCAGTAGTTTTTTAAGAATTTAATTTGGGCCCTGAGGTGTGCATATAGTGTGTGCTTCCTCGGTTATTGCCATTTCTTCTTCATTTCGGATTATTACAGTGACGTCATCGGCATATGCTGATAGGGTTATTTTTTTATGTGGATCTGTTATGCTGGTTCGTTTGGAGATGATGGTGTCGTGTACTCTTTTTAAGAAGGGTTCTATGGCCAGTGTGTATAACTGTGCAGGGAGAGGACATCCTTGCTTGATCCCTCGACAGTATGACAAAGTGCATGTGACCCTGTTATTGATTTTTAAACAGAAATGTGCATCTCTGTATAGCAATTGCACTGTTTCAATGATGAGACTACCATAGCCGAATGCCTTAATTACTTCATAAAGGTACTCGTGCTCTACCCTGTCGAAAACCTTCTCCTGATCAAGGCTAAGAAGTGCAAGGTTTTCGTGTTGGCTGTTTGCGATGTGGATGAGATTTCTTATTAAATGGAGGTTTTCATGTATTCATCTTCCTGGGACAGAGTACCTTTGGTGTTGGCCGAAAACTTTAGGCAGTGTTGGCTTTATTCGGTTTTCTATAACTTTGGAAATGATTTTGCAATCCGTATTAATTAGGGAGATTGGACGCCAGTTTCGGAAATCCGTGGGGTCTCCCTTCTTTGGTATCAATCGTGCTACTTAGGTCGTGACAGATTGTGGGAGCCCATTGAGGTAGGCTTCTTGCAGTGTTTTGAGGAGACGTGGTCCGAGTTGATTCCAGAAGACTTAGAAAAATGCTGTAGTGAGACCATCAAGGCCGGGAGATTTGTTCTTTGGCAAGGATGTGAATGCAGTTTTCAGTTCATTCAGCGTGACTTTTTTTCTAAGTGGTTCCGATCTGTTGCAGAGATTTTTTTTTTGTTACTTTCAGTATTTCCTGAATGGGATGTTAGGATGTTCCTGTAGAGCTGTGTACATTCTTGTAGTATTGCAAGATTTCAGAAGTGATTTTACTTGGATCTTCTTGTGGTGTGGCCATCTTGAAGTCTGATTGCAGAGATGGAGTTTGCTGCCTGGCATTTTTTTCCAAAGAGAAAAAATATTTTGTGGGGACATCTGAAAAATGTATTTGTGTATGCCACGATCTAAGTAGGACACCTTTTGCAGATAATTCTGCGTTTCTTTGCATGGCTTGGAAGGCAGAGTGATATTCATGGCTTTCTTCTGGGAGATATGAGCTGTTCTTCAAGTTGTTGGATTCTACTGTTCCTCTGTTGATTGTTCTGGTGACTGTAGATCTGCGTAAAGGATTTTATTCGTGATTTTAGGTGGGGTCACCATGTTTTCATTGGTTCTGTATTCACTTTCGACTGAGTGAGGTTGGTTATTAAAGCCTGAGTGTTTATTATATAAGCTGGATCTTTCAAGAGAGTATTGTGGAAGATGCAATAGGCACTTCCTGATTTGGATGCTTCCAAATATAATGAAAGTTGCAGCTTAACGAAGCAATGATCTGAAATGTAGAAAGGGATGTGTGAGATATTTCTAACTAGAGGCACGGTGTGTTTGGAAATGCAGTATCTGTCCAGTCGTGCTAGGTAGAATGACCTATTTGTCGCTGTGATTGCTGACCTTTATGTGTAGGATTTCTTATCTGGATGTTACCAGGATATGCCTTATCAGCATATAAGGCATATCCTGGTATATCAGCAATCACTTTTAGTTTGTGGGGAGATCTATGATGTACACCTAAGCTAACTCCTGCTCCATGATGTTGTTGGGTTGCAGAGTGCTGTAAGTCATAAGGCAATTCTGCCCATCTTCTGAATAAATTGGATGAGGAGTTGATGTTTGTTTCTTGCAGAAGTATTTGGTCTATATGATATTTTTGTACCTGGTCAAGGACTTTCTGTTGTGTAGAGCAGAGGCACGTCCTCTTGCATTGAGAGAGAAAAGGCTTATGAACATTATGATTTATGAAAATTTGATTGTAAATTTAATCTAATATTGGTCCTGGAACTGTGTTTGTAGCCCATTAATTCAGTAGTAGATTCGCTTACTCCTGTTAACCTCTGCTCTGCTCTTTTTACATTTCAGTTTAGAGTGTAGGTCCTGAAGTTGAGATATTAGTTCCGGGATACTTGTGGTGTATTAAGGGCTATAGTTAGTTTGTGAGGAGAGGCTCACACTTTCTGTATGAAGAATAATAGCTGCTTCATGATTAGGGGACCCTCAGTGTGGGGAAGTTCGCCCTCAGCTTCCTCTTCTTCTAGGTCGCAATGTGGAAGTACAGTTTCCTCATCGTCTGGGAACTCTGTTTTTTTTCCTGGGCTGGCTGCAAGTGACGAAAGGCCATTTTGAGTAGTTTCTTCTATAGGGTGAGGTTTTGAATTTGTGGGAGGCTGGGTTGGTGATTCTGGTTGCTGGGTCTGGGATTTGCTTTTAATTAGTTCGTCCTTGTCATCTCTGTTGGGAGGATCCGTGTTTTCGTGCTGTGAGACTTCGTTATCAGAGCCTTGGATCTTATTACTTGGCAGGCGTTCAAGAGCGACATGAGCGTTGTCTTTTCCAGTTCTGGATTTTCTTTCCTCTGAAGTTCGTGATGAGGAGAGAATTTTTGGTTTTCTTTTTCCTATGGTTTGATTTTCTTCATATACAATGTTGTTCTCTTCAGCCGGTTTACTATTCTGGGCTGGGATGTTCGTTGATGAACTGTTGGTAATATAGGGTCATTGTTTCCTAATGTGACCATCTTCATGACAGAAGAAGCACTGTGATGAGGAAGATAAGTAGAAAGTATAGGTTATTCCATTTATGTCCGTGTTGATTAATTTTGGGAGGTCGTGTAGTGCGTTTGTTTGGAAATTGCATTAATGCCTGTCTTCGAAAGCTTTTGACATGGGCAAATTAGGGCTTGTCGTGGCTGCTACCAATGTGCGTATTGCGTATTTTTCCCGTGACAGAACCGTATCTTGATGACATGGATCTGATGAGGAATGTCAGGGGGAACATTTGGTACTGTTACTTTTGTCTGGGCCAGTGCTATTGGTGCTGCTTCGAAGTGATAATCGCGGATATCTACGCCTTTTTGCAGTATGTTTTGTGCCCATGAGATGTGGCTAAAATACACCTGCACAGTACCAGCTACGCGGGAAGCATCAGTAATATTTTTTGCAGGTATAATTTCGGCGATCGCCGTCAGATAATCTTCTAATGGGATGTTTTCTTTGGTGGTTACCAACGTCATTTTCTCGGGAAATGACGTTGGTAACAATGGTAGTTATTTTTGCGTTAATCGGTTTGCTGCTGGCTGATGTGGCATTCGTGTGTGAGTCAATGTTTTCGGAGACGATAGGATATTTCCATTAGATACAACATTATCATAAGATTTTGAATTGACTGACCTGTTTTCCATGTCCATATCTCTGGTGAACTTTGCTCTTTCTTCCGGATCCGAAGTCGTAGGGGGGGGTCTTTGATTTGCTAAATGGAGGTTAATCCTTCGCCGGCTGTAGCCTCAGGTGAGGAGCGCAGGTGGCTGAGAAGGAATTATGGCGTCGAAATTGAAGATATATAGCAACTCGTACACCAGGAGAAGAAAACTGTCATAAATCACTTAACACTACACTTACGCGTACACGACTAGTATGAGTAGATAGTTCTCAGATTGAAGAATATAGCTATATAAAAAAACTAAGTCCTTCCTTGCGGATAAACGTAGGAAAGGTGGGAAGGCAGGAGCGGTATGAACGCACGAGAGAGAGAGAGAGAGAGAGAGAGAGAGATCCATGTTACTTCGATGTCAGTTGGCATCATAGAAAATCGCGCTCATAACTCTTGGCGATTCCATAACATTTTCAACTCATTTATTTAGGAGACGTTAATATGATTTGATGTCCTTTTTAGAAGGCGCAATTTCCATATTTTAATTTGTGTATTAATACATTCAACATAATAAATAAAAATACATTAAAATTAACCTAATATATTATTTATAATTTAGTATCATTTTAAATATACCGTTCGTTTTTATTCTTTCTATAAATATGTTGGGAAGTAAAGGTTTCCCATCATTTAATTTTTTAAATGGGTTGAGAAGTTAAATTAACAGTGAGTAAACGTATTATTATTATTATTATTATTATTATTATTATTATTATTATTATTATTATTATTATTATTATTATTATTATTATTTCTTTATTCATATAATTGATACACTATCAAAACAAGATTTGAAATTTGACTGGTGAAACAAAACAATTCAGATTCTACCCAAGAATCTAAGAATAGTCCGTCAGGTAGCGTGTTAAAAATGGACTGTTCCAAGTAATGCTAAATGTAGATCATATGTGCTCACGTCGTTGATGTTTTATTGCTGTAAATAGTTGGACAGCTTCTTTGAAATTTCGCCAAGTGCACGAATAACTATTGGGATGACTTTGGTGTGTTTAAGCCACAGCCAGCCAACTTCGATTGCCAGATCTCGATATTTAGTAATTTTTCTCAGTTCTTTGTTGTTAATTTTGCTTTCACTGGGTAATGTAATATCAACAATCCAAATATATCGATGTTCGATAATTGTGATGACTGGTCAATTGTGTTCCAAATGCCGATCAGTTTGTATTCTAAAGTTCTAGAATATTTTTGCTTTTACGTTTTCCAATACTGTCTCAATTTTACCTGCCAACAGTAATCAGAAGTTGGAAAGTCATATTTTTTGCATACATGCCAATGAATTATTTTAATCACCTGATCATGGCGGTATTTTTAGTCAGTTTGAGCTATTTTGCTGCAGGCACTGATTAGATGTTCTACAGTCTCATCTTTCTAATCGCAAATTCCATTGCGGTTATTATTAATGTTCAAAATTTTTGCTTTGATTGCATTAGTTTATAATGCCTGTTCTTGAGCTGCTAGAATAAATCATTCTGTTTCTTTTTTAATATATCCATGTTAAATTCGTAGCCATTGCCACGTCTTGTGTTCGTCAATTTTTTCCTCAGTATCTCTAAGAAATGGGCCATGCAAAGGTGTATTTTTCTAGCTACACATATCTGTTATATTGCTGTTCCTTTTTGTTTCTTGTTGCTTTCAGAGACCCTCTTGTGTAATTGCTTGAAGCATTTGCTCAGCTATTTTCGATGTAAGTTTTAAGCTAATTTCTTCTTCTTCCACAGTCTGTTTTCCTTGCAGCAGGCCCCCTCGATTGTACCTACCAAGGAGAATAGGTACAACCGGTCAACATCACTTCGTAGATGTAATACATGATGCGCGGTCATTAGGTTTCTAGTTTTTCGGGTCCAATTTCTCTAGTTTTCTTTTGTCCAATTTATGATGTCAGCTATATATATCGGATCACTGGTATAGCCCAAGAATTCATTGCTCTAATTGTGTTTAATTCGTTTAGTTTCCTTTTCAGAATATTTCTAACCCTAATTTCTAACTCTATAATTCTGCTGCTGTATGCTGTTTCACTTTCGAGTGGAGAATATCACTGGCTTCTAATATTCCTAGGTATTATAGTTTTCATCAGCTGAAATTACTTTTATATATTTCTCTTTATTAAAATTAAAACTGCTAGTGGCATTAATTTTTCCTCGTTTAATAGATAAAATTGCGCATTTATCTAAACCAAATTCCATTATGATGTCCTAACTGAAAATATGAACTGTGTTCAGTAAAGAGTCGATTTTCTGGACCGATTTTCCGTATAACTTCAAGTCATCCATATAAAGCAAATGGAAATTTTGAATATCATATTTAGGAAAATTTCATATCCAAGTTTTCGTTTCTTCAAAATCATAGACAAAGGTATCAAGGAAATGTTGAAGAGCAATGGTAACAAGGAATCACCTTGGAAAATTCAACGCTTAATGCTAATATCCCCAAATCGTTCATAATTGACTATTAAATTTGTTTTCCAAGTGGGACCACGAAACAAATGAAAAATTCTTGTAATCCCTGAAAATAAAACCAATTAATTACTACCTAAGACAGCATAAACAAAAATGGATAGGATATTTAAATCGAATGGACAACAGCAGACTACCAAAAATATTATACAGATACAAAATAGATGGAGAAAGAAGAATCGGAAGACCAAGAAAGAGATGGCATCAGACCGGATCGGGCACTTGGCCTAAATTCCATGTAACAGGAAGAAGCTATAATTCTTTTTTTATTATTATTTTATTTTATTATTTATTGCATTTAATTTTATATTTTTATTTAATTTTTATATTTTTATTTAATTTTATATATTATTATTATTATTATTATTATTATTATTATTATTATTATTATTATTATTATTATTATTATTATTATTATTATTATTATTATTATTATTATTATTATTATTATTATTATTATTATTATTATTATTATTATTATTATTATTATTATTGTTATTATTATTATTATTATTATTATAAACGGTTACGTTTTATATAAGGTAATAAGGCAAGCATGTTCAAAAGGAAACTATTGTCATATATAGTAGCAATTTATTCTTTTACAGGGAATGAGACACCCTGTGAAAATGTACCAACGTTCTAGCGGTTACTCCGAAGATCTGTTACCCAGAGAGCTTTTTCTCAAACAAAAGGCAAGAAGAAAAATTAGAAACAATCTCAAAAAGAAGCATAAAATAGAACTTAATGATAAGAAGCGTATTGCATCCGCTTCTAAAGAAAAAAGAGAACAGAGGGAAGACATTATTAAGAATGAAATATTTACTTCCCAAGGAATGGTTGGGAATGATTTACCTTTGTCAGATAAACAAACATCGGTATACGAAATTCAAAAGAGAAACGAAATGGAAGAACCATCGAAATCAGAGCCAAAAATATTTACTCGCATCAGCGTATGGAGTGCACAAGAACCCTCCACTACAGAGCAACTTAAGGAAAACGAATATGAGGAACCTGCTCTTCTACCTTCCTTTATATCAACTGGTGATAAACCCTTGCCTTTTCCTTATAATTTCCCACCCGAAGATCTCACAGTAAAGAGAGAGAAAGACCAAAGTTTCGACATACCAAATCTTCTAAATCATTCAGAACTTTGGAGTGGTGAAGAAACAGGCATGTCGTATTCGTTCGATAGCGAACACCCAGAAGAATCAGTTGTGAAAATACAAAAAGCACACATCGGCACTCCAGCAACAGCTCTCCAAGAGGAGAAACCAACTCAGATTTTAGGAAATATTTCAGAATCTCCTTCCTCAAATAAGAAAGCCATCCGATCTCCGGTGTCAGAGGTAGTAAATATCTCGAAGTTCAAACCACGACATATAACAGAACGAGGCAAAAAGCGAAAAGAAGTCCTTAATTGGATTCGGAGGGGCACGACATTACCGCTTGAGAGCAACCATAACGATCAGAAGAAAGATGCATCCTTAAACTATTTTGGAAAGTTGCCCTTCCGGATGCCGAATAAAAGAAACGATAAAGAAATTGCACTTTCCACTTTCATGAATGAAATGACAAAGCATATAACTAAAGCCATAGGAGACTTCATCCATACGGAGAACAGTAGTGTCCCGAATAATATAACAGATGTTCCCGTTACGACCCCTCTTTCTCCTGTTTCTACACCTGTTCAGAACATTTCATTACAGAATATTACTTCTACAACCGCCCTTTCTATAACGAACAGTTCTTCAGGAACACCAGCTCATACAGATCTACCAAATCTTATGAACAATACAATAATTAAGAAAATGGCTTCACCCAAAACGAGCGACATTTCAGACACTTTATCCGGATACATAAACGAGAAAGGAAACAAGAAGAACCAAATGGGTGAAGTACGTCAGTCAGGAAAACATTTTTCCCCAAATATCGAAGTCATCAATAATCAACGTGCTGATTTGAATCCAGCACTCTCACCTAAGTTTGACACCAAAAGCTTAGAAACTGCAAGTTACGTAATGACTTTTCCGAAACGCGATCCCTTTACTGATCTCGAAAAGGAGAACCAACAAGTAATGCTCAGAAATCCAATATCTATCCATAAATCGGCCAATTATTTTGACTCTCCGCATGCTGGTGATGATATTGCTAGCGAAAACTATCATCACAGTCCCGAGGAATTTGATCACTTCTCTCAACCACTTACCAAAAGTGAAGGCGATTATCCACACAATCGCAATCTAGAAGGACCTAAGCAAACTGAAAGTGAAATGCATAATCTCCTAGGAGAAGAGGACCATCAAATTAAATATGTGGACCCACATCTGAATAACGTTCCTCCGAAACCAATCTTGAACATGCTTCAAAGTTTCTCTGACAAACCCGATCGTTTGATCAATATCATGGAGAGAGTCCCACCTGAACCAGTATCTCATGGTGTTCCTTTCGAAAGTAGGATTATTCGACCACCATTTCGCAGTTACGACTTTAAAAAACTTGAAGACAAACAGAAACATGAAGACCGTGTAATGAACGTTCTGAAAAGCCTTAGTGAGTTAGAAAAGGAGAACCAACAAGAAATGTTCAGAAATCCAATGCCCATTCATAAATCAGCTAATTATTATGAACCTCCGCATGCTAATGGTATTGCTATAGAAAAATATCATCACCATCAGAGTCCTGAGGAATTTGATCACTTGTCTCAACCACTTACCCAAAGCGGAGGCGATTATCCACACAATCTCAATTTAGAAGGACCTAAGCAAGCTGAAAGCGAAATGCATAATCTCGTGGGAGAACAGGACCATCAAATTAACTATGTGGACCCACATCTCAGTAACGCTCCGCCGAAACCAATCTTGAATATGCTTCAAAGTTTCTCTGACAAACCCGATCGTTTGATCAATATCATGGAGAGAGAACCACTTGAACCAGTACGTCATGGCGTCCCTTTCGAGAGTGGGATTATTCGACCACTATTTCGCAATTACGAATTTAAAAAACTAAAAGACAAACAGAATCATGAAAACCCTGTAATGACCTTTCCGAAAAGCAATAGCCTTCCTGAGCTAGAAAAGAAGAACCAACAAGAATTGTTGAGAAATGCAATGCCCATTCATAAATCGGCCAATTATTATGAACCTCTGTATGCTGTTGATACTGCTAAAGAAAAATATCATCATCATCACAGTCCCGAGGAATTTGATCAATTGTCTCAACCACTTACCCAAAGCGAAGGCGATTATCCACACAATCGTAATTTAGAAGGACCTAAGCAAACTGAAAGTGAAATGCACAATCTCCTAGGAGAAGAAGACCATCAAATTAAATATGTGGACCCACATCTGAATAACGCTCCGCCGAAACCAATCTTGAACATGCTTCAAAGTTTCTCTGACAAACCCGATCGTTTGGTCAATATGATGGAGCGAGACCAACCTGAACCAGTATCTCATGGTGTCCCTTTCGAGAGTAAGATTATTCAACCACCATTTCGCAGTTACGACTTTAAAAAACTTGATGACAAACAGAAACACGAATACCGTGTAATGAACGTTCTGAAAAGCCTTAGTGAGTTAGAAAAGGAGAACCAACAAGAAATGTTCAGAAATCCAATGCCCATTCATAAATCAGCCAATTATTATGAACCTCCGCATGCTAATGGTATTGCTATAGAAAAATATCATCACCATCAGAGTCCTGAGGAATTTGATCACTTGTCTCAACCACTTACCCAAAGCGGAGGCGATTATCCACACAATCTCAATTTAGAAGGACCTAAGCAAGCTGAAAGTGAAATGCATAATCTCGTGGGAGAACAGGACCATCAAATTAACTATGTGGACCCACATCTCAGTAACACTCCGCCGAAACCAATCTTGAACATGCTTCAAAGTTTCTCTGACAAACCCGATCGTTTGATGAATATCATGGAGCGAGAATCACCTGAACCAGTACGTCATGGCGTCCCTTTCGAGCGTGGGATTATTCGACCACCATTTCGCAATTACGACTTTAAAAAACTTAAAGACAAACAGACATATTTAGACCGGGTAGAGCATAATGACCCGAAAGATGTTTTACTTATTATTACTTAAAACAATATCCTTTTATTAGAGGACCTTTAAAAATCAAAATTGCCATGTAAATCGGTATCAGTACATCATATTTTGCTTTATTGTTATTATTTTTTTTAATTTAAAATGATGCAATTTTATTAGATGATATGGAAAAATCAAATTTTAATCATGTAAGTTAGTATCAGTACATCACATGTTCCACGATTATTATTATTTGTATCTTAAACTCTTATGAAATAAATTTATATATATATAAATAAATGCAGAAGGTCATTAATTTAAACGATGTGTTTTGTGTTTGCCTGAACATAACGAGAACAGGAATTATCTGTACAGAATTCAAGTGAAAAGGCAAAAGACTTCTACATCCTAATACAAACGGTAGCCGCTAGGAATTCCTATGATTGCAACACATATCACTTCAGTTAGCTGAAGACCGCAAAAAAAGTTTATAGAACAAATGAATGCATACAGAACTCTCATTGCTATTATATATCAGTGCTAAAAAATACCGCCACATTATTAACACAATATTAGATCTTCTTACACGAAACCTCAATGGCAATATGAAACAAACTTGGTCGACACTCAAGAATTTCTTAACAAAATATCCCCAGATGTCTTCATCGCAAACATTATTCGTCAAGACACAGAACCGTAACAAACATCCTGTCTGACCAGATCTTGAGCAATCCACTGTTCTTTACAAAACTTTCAAAACAAAATTACATTACTGAAGACGTCACTTCGATTATGCTCAAAGCCAAACCAACCAAGCTGCTACAGTCTCCAGCAAGCTATATTCTTCCCATCCGTCTCCAAAGCCGGATCGTGATCAGAAAGGCCAACTATGGTGAAGCTGGCCTTTCTGACCATGCCCTGAACACCTCACATAGAATTGACTAGAAAAGCATTAGTTGTTTACATCACATCAAAACATGGTATGAACGCAAATTTAAGGAAGCATGTGAGATTATTATCAACCACCCGAATCTGAACAATAATGATGGCCTAAAAATCCCAAGCATATGGAAGGCACATAATCGACCCAGGGAACCTTTCTCTCTAAGAGTAACTGTAAACATTATTGTAGAAAATCCAGGATAGTAAATCAAAAATAACAATTGTAATGCTAAAAATAGGACATCATTGTTACTGAAAGAAAACTATCTATAAGAAAGAATCTCTGCGCATTTTATCATAAATATAATTTAGCTTGATGTAGTTTCTAAATAATTAAATTGTATTTTTTTTTTCACTAGAGGTCATGCCAGTAGAATAACCTGTGATCAAATCATTGTTTCTCTAGCTTACTGTATGTAATGTAACTCAGCTTGTCCTGTATATTTGTATATGCTCCAGATGGTGATCTTAATATGAAGATCGAAACGACTAGAAATTAAGAGTTATTTATAACACTGTTGTAAAGTCCATAAAACCGTATCCATGCATCGACCAATCAGTATCTCAGGACTGATGGTGAAGATGTCGGAAAATAAACGGTTAGGGCTCGCATTCAGAAATGGGCTGACAGTGAATCTCCACTTGACAATGAACAGCATGGGTTTACTGAGGGAAGGTCATGTTTTAGAAAATTGCTCACATTCTATAACAGCATTACCATTGAACTAGACATAGGGAATGAATACACCATGATACTCTTGGATTTTACTAAGGCTTTTGACAAAATACAGCATGGAAAACTGTTGCATAAATTGGAGAATATGGGTTTGAATTATAAAATATTATCGTGAATAAGAGGAGATATCTGTCCGTAAGCTAGATATATCTAGCTTACTGACAGATATTCTAAAGTGTATGCGGGGAATGTGCGTCTGCACGATCTAAGGCAAACAGTGGATTAGAAGGATAAGTCCTTGGTCTACTGTTATTCAATCATTACATGAATATTTTTGGGAAGGATTTGACAGAAGACATATAATGTTATATTTTAATTGTTCGCTTTGACTGTAACAAAATTACATTAGAAATAACTTCTCGTTAATATTTCTATTGATATATTTAATTATAAAATAAAATAAATCACTTACATTGTAATTACCTATGACTGAGAAAGGTTAGCTTTTGCGAAGCGCAAAAGCTCTTAGTCTAACCGCGGGGATATATATTCATCCGCGATATTAGCCTCACTGACACGTTCATTACTGTTAGATAAAGTTGTTGCACTGCGCGGTCTCTAAATCAGTTCGCTGAAATGTCTTTAGTGGCAGGAATTTCCCCAATCGTACTTTCGGGTGTCACAGATAAAAAATTGGAGTTTCCCCATCATTTGATTTCTCTGAAAGTTTCAATAGCGAATTTTGTGGACATTTGGAGTGCACGTCAAACCTTGCATCGAAATACTCCTTTAATGCATTCTCTGTCAAAGATAAAAAGAATGTGATTTCGAGAACTTTTCAAATGAAACTGAGTTAGCTCTTCAGAGTGAAGGAGAGAGGGGAAGGCGATTCCTGAACAAATATACCTCAATCAAAATTAACAAACTGAAGGATGAAAAGGGATAATTGATATTACACAATCACTGCATGTTCCAAAATGCGTTTATTTTTAATTAATCCAAATGTATGATCTATTAAAATGCTATCAGTTATTTTATTGACTTTGATGCCTTGCTTGCGGTGGGAACCCCCTCGAGGAGCATCTTGTATGCATCACGGGTCAGACATCACGAAAACCCTTCTCGAGAGTGCAGATGTAGAAAACATTTAATCACTTCAGACCTAAAAAAAAAAAAGAGGATGATCTCACACGGGGGGGGGATCATGTACAAAATAAACACAATTATAAGCACCCATACTACAGTGGGATTCGAATTCGCAGCTTCTTGGTTAGCGAATAAGTACGCCATCCATTTGACCATCGTGGTTGGCTGGGTGATTTCTGCACTTTCTTTTAGAAGGATTCTGCATGTATTTTATTATTGCGTATATTTTAACATCTGTTGCAGAGAATGACGGATTACGCTTCTTTAAGGATACTAAATTGGAATTAATCAAAAGGAGATTATTATTATTTTAAATAAAGGAAATTAAGATGAGTCTGGGAATTTAAATCAGAATATCAGCGGATGATTCCATTCGCATCTAGCATAAGCAGTATATTACTGGCAATACACCATTCGGAATTTTATTCTTATATATAGAAATCAAAGTGATATATCAAAATGTAATTTAATGAGGATTAGAAGCACCTTACCATACGTGAAACACAGTTAAAACTTACAATATAATAACAGCTCGAATGAATTAGAAATCATAACGAAGCTCTTTCGTCTGAAAGACCTGGGTTCTGTTCCCATCCTTGACCTCAGGAACCTTTTATCTGGTCTCTTTCGACTAAAGGTGAGTTAGCCGGTCTCAGATGGAGATAGGGTTTTTTTTTTTTTTTACCCGGAAATTTGTCTTCATCGTTTCTCAGACCAGGCAAACTGGCAGCGTGAACACACACGGATTGCAGTTCATAAAATACCTTTTCTTATACGATGCAGCAGGGAAGTGACGAGCTAGCTGCATTTATTCCTTGTACAGCTATTATTAGGGGGCTTAACCCGAACTAAGGAAGGGAGGAGAAAGGAAGAAGAAGAATAAGACGGGTGGGGAAGGGAGCTGTTATCCTTAGACTGAGATTTTTTCATAGCCCACGATAAAATTATTTGAAATCATTGTAACATAGAAATCAAATAAATAATTATATTTTAGGTTCTATATATGTTAGGAATGAACATCTTTGCACTTCTGATGGAGTCGATTGTATTTTTCCCGTTTTTCACTTATGGAAGGCTGTCATATTTCTTAAATTTTTAAAGTAATAATTAAATTAGAAATAAATGAATTTAGAAACAAACAAAACCGGAAAACTATCCTATTTAAAATGGACGATTTTTTTTTCTCTCTTCTCTCGGATGAATTAGTCGATTGGTCCCCTAAGCCTTTAAACTTTCTACGCAATCGCAATAGTCACCGCTGAATTACAGGAATAATCTTGCTTTGCTGTCTTCAACAGTAATTCACTTGTGATTAATCCATCTGCACACGACATAGACTGTATCCAACAGAGAACACAGCGCCATCTACAGCTCATCAATCATATTTTTATCTGTAAATGCTTGATTAATATGTATGATTAATTTCTAATTATGATTAATTAATAATTAATAATTAATTTCAAAGAACCTGATATTTTTCTAAAATAAAATGAAAAATAGGATTAATTTATTTAGATATTTCAATATATTTCTATACGTTCTTTGATGGGAATTTCTTTTCATACATCTCGGTTGTCCGACATGTATTGTCGGACAACACGATACCACAAGTGCAGAAAATTTTTTTATAAACCACTTCGAATTAAAAATATCTTTAATCGTCAATAAGTATGCCATAGTGCATAAAAATCCAATAGAATAGAACTGTTTTTACTGGAAACGTTTTCTTTGGGGAATTATATTGAAGCATAGAAGCGTTTCTTTCAACAATGATTTTTCACATCTGTTCATTACTTATTTTAGTCCTGTCAGCTTTTAGGACATCTCCAATAATTTCCGGACAAGATTCGCATTTCTAGTCACGTGGAGTACACGACTTTGACAATCTTCGAAATATTCTCTCGACACATTTTTACTTTCTCCTCCATTGCCAAAAAAAGGGGGAAGTCTGAGCTCCTTCCTTACAATCTTTATGCAAGGGATATAACAATGCCTTTAACCCATATTTAAACAGAAATGTCTGAACTCCGGCGCCGTTACGATCGATAGATGTGTCCACCGTTGCGGGAAGCAACAGCGGATACATCTATCGCATTCACTGTGACTCCACTGTGACTCTAGTGTCTTGCAATCTTCATGACATTCGCAAGCTTCGTATTGGAGTACACATTCTGATGAAGAACGCACTAATCAGTCAAATGTAAACCTGGGTTGCCATAAACAATCACGTTGTTGATGAGGATATCGAGTGATTGTTTAGCCTTATTGAAGTCTTCAAATACACGCCCTGATTTCAAAGAGTTTATATACAAATGTTTGATGACCACGTTGTTATTTTACCAGTTGATCGGACCATGTCGAGAGCAGCTTCCTTTGCATTTTCACCAACGCTCCTGCAAGCCATGATCACCCGCGCATTCCTTCTTACTGGAAGAAATAGAGCATTAATTGTAACTGCACATCTTAGAACAGTGCTTCCCAAACCTCTGAATGTCGAGGCCCCCCTTTGGAAAAAGTAAAATATTTGATGGCCCCCTCGAAAAAAAAATCGTAATGTTGATTTATATTTAATATAATTTATATTCAAGATTTTGTAAACTTTTTGTTCTCAATACCTTTGAAATGAAACTTTTAAGAATTAGCATATATTTATTAATATTCATTAATCGCCGAAATACGCAGGAAGCAAAATTTGTGAACCAACACTAATGTGTGATTTTTCCATTAAAATATAAAAAAGAACAAAGAAGAAATAATAAATAATAAAAATTAAATACGTTTCTCTTAAGATAAAAAAAATCTGCTTAGTCTTAAAACATTTTCAATTTATTTTCATTATTTCTCGACCCCCCTCAACAAAACCTACCGCCCACAGTTTGGGAAACGCTGTCTTAGAATATTCTGTACTTATAAGTTTGGTAGTCATCAATTTTTTATTTTCAGATAGTTTTGAAATAAGAGACCTAAAGAAACAAGTAAAATCCGACTTCCGCAATTTTGATTGTTTAAGGCCAGGGAGATTTTCCATCAATATAAATGCTCTTGTGGTAGCAGAAATTCTTTAGCTCTGGTAGTGTGTGAAGGAGAAATTAGAAGTGGTGGATCTTCAACAAGAGGAAAACTGTTTTGAGATAATCAATTAAAGTAAGACCTAAAAGAGCATCAGAATGTGGAATCTCTCGGTGGACAATGCAAAATCATACGAAAATTGACCTAAAGTTGCATAAATATTGCCATATGTTTGTCAGAAGGACACGCACTCACTTCGGAGGAGGGCAGCGTATGTCAGATTACTTGAAACTTTTAACCATTTCAAAGTGTGATAAGGTCATTTTTCAATAATGAATGTGCAATATATTGGAATTGTCTGCCACGATTTTTTTATTTGATTTTTATGGCGCAAAGACATCAAAGGTCATTCTGCGCCAGGACACCGGTCACAGCAGTATATGGTAATTGGTTAATAGGAAAATCACAAACATCCATGCCCTAGGCGGTATTCGAACCCGCAATCTCATGGCTGGATACGCTAACCGAGTGGTTAGCGTATCTGCTAACCACTTGGCCAACTAGGCCGTCGTCGGTCACGCAGTTTGATATTTAGTGACCTTTCGTGATATTCCTCAAAGGAAAATTTTCTCGAGACGTGTATGGAAAATGATCTGTATAGAGATGCTGCTGCTGTGTGGAAGAGGTTTTTTCTTTGCTTGAGTAAATCACTGAAGGGTATCGAAAAAAAAAGAGTTTAAAAATGTCCCTGCTAATGGTGAAATTAAAAAAGCAAAAAAAAAAAAAACATAAAGAAAATTTTTTTTTTTCATTTATTTCCTTAATAAAATCACTAACGTTCCAAATAGGATTATCTGACATTGTTAATGGTGAATGAATAACAGCTAAGATTTTTTTTATTCAAATTGTGAGTAAACATAATACATAATCAGATTCTCAACGATTTATATTGTCTTATTTTTATCTCTTTAGATTTTTATCTCTTCTATTGTATTTATTTCTTGTGAAGTTATGATACAAAATTCACGAACCTTAGGCTTATTCTCTTTCAAGTATTCTAAGTCTCCATGATCATTTTAACCTTGAAATACGTTTTCATTGGTCAATTCTACGAAAATGTTTCTTTCATTATACTTTCCTCATTACACATATACTTTCCTCCTATTTCTCCCATGTTTAAAATAGTATTTTTCATATTATGAATCGATTTTTCTTATACAGGTTTCCTTGGAAATCTTCATACAATAATAAAAATCGTAAAAATTTATTTGTCATTTTTTCAGTAATTGATTGAAATTGAAATCGTTACGTCTGCAGACGTAACAATGAATGCATCATCTATGAATACTAAAAGATAATGCAACTAGCTCGTTTTATTCCTTTTTATTTATTTATATATATATATGCGCATGAAAGTAGATACACGTAAATATTTTATGCAGTGCTGATTCATTCATTTTTAAATATACTTCATAATAATAACAATAAATAACAATAACAGTAATAATAACAATAATTGTAATAAATTTTGTTCACATCTTTCGAAGTCAGTGTATTTGCATGTCTGTAACATTTTAAGTAGCAACGGTAATTTCCCAAGTTCTTTTTTTTTTTTTTTTTTTTTTTGCATGTGCCTACTTTAATATGTGGCATTGTTAATGCCAGGTATCGAGTATAGGGGATACAAATTCGCTTTAGGGTAACACATGAAACTGTGTTTTTCATATTGTTTATTTTTATATATCGCTTAGCTAATAAATACTAAATAATGTAAAAGCACCGGGTTCTGTATAATAGAGTAACCAGTCTGAATGTTTCTTCGATTTTCTCAAAATAAGGGAACAAAAACTTTGAGCGCAGATAAAAGAATTATCATTAAGGAAAACAAGGGGAGTGGATTTTCCTTAAATTTTTAGCCATCGCAGTTATGTTTAAGATGTAATCTAGTGCATTGCATGCGAGGGCATGCACGTGTAGTGGTGATTTATTTGCTTGTTTTTCCTCCAAGTCTAAATGGAAGGAAAATTAAAACAATGACCCACGATGAATGTCATAAATAAGTAGAAAAGTTCTTGCGTCCAAACTGAATGGAGGCAGTAGTGTAACAGCAATAAATATGCGGGACACTAAGTCGAGTTTAACACCAGTGAACGATGCGCTGCATCTAAGTAGTGATATGAAATGGATGCACATAGCTAGCAAAATTGGAAGATCTGGACTTTTACAAGACAAGCAAACCATAGCAGAAGTGAAGTGACTGTCGCTTACATCAAGATAAGTACAAAAAAAAAAGAAAGAAAAAAAAGAAGTTTCTAATTCAAGCAGTGCAATGATGAAGAAATGATGAACAGAAGAGTGGAAAAATAAAGCATTCCCTGGTCAATATTTGAAGGATATTGAATGGGAAATTGACAGTCGCTTAACCGGGAGCTGCTTCTGTAGGAGAGCATCCAGAAAGAGACAGATTGTTTGATAACCGATGCTTAAGAACAAACACTACCAATGTATGCAATGAAGATGAAGATTGAAAAGATCCATAACGATAGCAAATACCGACTATGCAAAGATAAAGAAGCAGTGAACAATCTAATTAGTTTTCGTGCTGTAAGATTGCTCACATAGACTTATAAACAAAGGTTGAATCAGGCAGCAAAAGCTGTACACTGGAACTTCTGTAGGAAATATGGTTTCCTATCTTGTAAACCCCTTTGGAAACACAGGGTTGAAAACGTCATTAAAATTAAAATGCAGTGATATTGTCGGACTTCAAACTTCTGACAGATAAACATTTGTAACAGATTATTTCAGACATTTCTGGTTGTAAAACAATAATAACAACAACAAGTGTAGTTTATGATCTAGCAACACCAAGGAACAGTAGATTAGAAGAAAAAGAACATGAATGCCTGATGGATATAGGGATCTAGAGATTGAAACGACTTTTTAACAAAAACGAAACTATAGTTCCAATTTCCATAGAAACTAGCAGCAATACCAAAAGCATTTATGAAACATGAGGATAAACAAAGCCTCTCAGATATAACACTGTCTCAACTACAGAAAACGGCACTCTTAGTAACATCTCACATTTTGCAACGACGTTTAGACGATTCCTGGGCTCGTAATTCCTGGGAATAAAGCCCGTATTGGCTTGTTCATTTTTCTTGTTACACTTCGAGTGTAAATTCTGTTAATTGAATATAATAATAATAATAATAATAATAATAATAATAATAATAATAATAATAATAATAATAATAATAATAATAATTTTTTAATTAGATATGATACACACATTACATGCATTTGATTACATATGATACATACTTGATTACATATTTTTCTTTTAAAAATAAAACTCAATCCTTTTTTTATTATTAAAATTATGATTAATATTGTGATTACATTTTTACAATACATAAGATTACCTATTTACAACAGGTTTAGTTCTGTTTTTTTTTTCAATAAAAAATTACAGATCTTTTTTCTT
Organism: Typopeltis vanoorti; assembly: GCF_054136105.1. Taxonomy (NCBI): domain Eukaryota; kingdom Metazoa; phylum Arthropoda; class Arachnida; order Uropygi; family Thelyphonidae; genus Typopeltis; species Typopeltis vanoorti. The sequence goes on from NC_143572.1 coordinate 30,672,858, forward strand.
TTTTTTCCCTGTATATATTTACAATTTTGATTTTTTAGTGTATTTATACGCTGTAATAATAATAATAATACTTTATGACAATGAGAGAGTTTATGATTTTCATCACAAATAAAGAATATTTACAAATATATAAGTGAAGTATTACTAACAGATTTTCTGTTCACTGTTCATTACAAATGTTCAACTATTCATTATGGAATGTTAAATCAATAACGTTACACGTTTTTGCTAATGACGATGAGAAGCTTTATTATCATACAGAATATTTACATATATATATTGAAACATTATATTCGCAGTAAAGTACGAAGATTCATTACAAAATGCAGAATAGGTTAATTTTTTATAAATATAAATAAACATTTTAACTAGCTAAATATTTATCCATAATATTTACATGTGCATGATCATGAATGTGCATACAATTCACTATACAATACAGTAATACCACACACACACACACACACACACACACACTCAATGATTTTTTTTTATATAACAATCATAATAATAATTTACAATTATATTGTTCTTCAGAGTTACATAAGTTGTATAATATTACATGTTGTAGTTTACTATTTTTTTTTTAGTTTGAAAAGGTGTGATTATACAACAGTATTTACACATATGCAATCTAAATATCATGTGTCCTTATTTTCACAAACATACAGTGTAAACTCATGATTTACATTTAAAAGAATTTTTTTTTACATTGCATACATTTGTTACAGTTATTATATACATTACATACATTTGTTTACATATGATACATTACTTTACATTTGTTTACATGTGATATTTACATTACGTACATTGGTTTACATATAATACATACATTACATACATTGGTTTTCATGTGATACGTAAATTACATGTATTTGGTTACATATGATACATCTTGGATGAGGACTAATTTCTTTGCTTTCATCCTCGAAGCTTATATGTAAACTTATCTGAGGATGACACCAGTTGGTTATTAATAATAATAATAATAATAATAATAATAACGGAATAATTTTATGTAAATATACATAGCTTTTCCTGAATATCAATATTTCTATCATAACTATTATGTATTTAATTCAGACAGTTTACGACATATAATTTGATAATAATGATAGTAATAAAATTTAATATCAATATCAAAGTTTGTTAGTATAGAGTGTGTCTACATACATACTACTTAACATTATTGTCATTTTTAATTACAACAATAATTCAGTATACAAATTACTGATAAAGTAGTTTGTCTATTCGGAGCGACGTTTCTGCGTCTTCCTCGAAGCTTCTGTTGACCTAATCTGAGTAAGATAATTGATGGCGGTGATTTCGTGGGTTTGTTTCAGTACCCATCGCGATCCAATCTGCTTGGAAGCTTGAATTTTATTAAATTATTAAATTAAACTTTATTAACCCTTCAGCTTTTATTAAAAGCTAAAGGTATGCACCGCTAACTTATCTAAAGCTTACGTACAGCATCAGCGGAGTCAAAAGATGCTATCCTCCTCTAGCCTGTTTTTCCGATTTCGTTATTTACTAGTTTCGTTTATGATGCTATTATGCTATTTCGTAGTCTCATGAGTTTTAAGGCTTTTGGATCATTATGCAGCTTTAGTGCAGTGACATAATGGTCTGCCACTTTACACGTTATGACTGTTTTATAGCTGTTTGAAGGGGCCCGTATATTTATGGGATCGATACAGGATGAGGTGATTATGTTTTACACAATCTCGTTACATATATACGACCATATAGTTAAGGTTATGGTTATGTTATATGCAGATAGGAGATCTAAGTATTGTTCTGTGTTGTTATTTATGTTCAGGATGTTTATATTAATATCACCTATTATTAGCAGGTATTCTGAGGCGCGGTCTTCTCTGATAGAAAGCCATCTGTTTATATTATCAAGAAATTGTTGGTCTTTAAATTGAGTAGTGTGTAGATTGCCTGTAACATTAAGGACTTCTCTTGTTCAATACTTTTTAATTCGATGCATATAGTTTTGTAGTTTTACATATTATTACTTCTAATTTATGCTTGTTAGTTATTATTATACTACTTCGTCGTTTAATTCATCTCCAGTGTTTGTGTTGATGAACGTATGGCATTTGATAACTGGCTGCCTCTTCGTTTTTTGTGGATACTGATTTTTTTAAATATTTTATTATTTCTCAGCTAAATTACGTACATACATACAATAGTAATTTTACATATATAATATTTATAACACATTATATAAATACTTGCATAACAGATACTTGCACGTACATGATGATTTTTAAATAATAAAAATAATAATAATATTATTATTATTATCCTCAGATAAGCTTACATATAAGCTTCGAGGATGAAAGCAAAGAAATTAGTTCTCATCCAAGATGTATCATACTTAACCAAATGCATGTAATGTACGTATCACATGAAAACCAATGTATGTATTATATGTAAACCAATGTACGTAATGTAAATATCACATGTAAACAAGTAATGTATCATATGTAAACAAATGTATGTAATGTATATAATAACTGTAACAAATGTATGCATGTAAAAAAAAAATTCTTTTAAATGTAAATCACAAGTTTACACTGTATGTTTGTGAGAATAAGGAAATATAATATTTAGATTGCATATGTGTAAATACTGTTGTATAATCACACCTTTTCAAACTAAAAAAAAATAGTAAACTACAACATGTAATATTATACAACTTATGTAACTCTGAAGAACAATATAATTGTAAATTATTATTATGATTGTTATATAAAAAAAACTGTTATCACCATTACTATTTAAATCTCATTATATGTAGCAAATATTTGAAAGAACAATAAAAAAAATATTATTATTATATTAACAATGATGATTATTACAGGATTTTTTTCTTGCATTTTTACACTCTTTATATACAATAATAATAGATATTATTTCTCTATATAATATTTTTTTAATATTTGTTTCCACTTATCATTATACAAAATATTTACGTTTGCACATTTAAGACATATTACATTATCTGCTCTGTACAAAATTTTGTACACAGTTTAACGTATCTTATTTCTTTTTAGTATTTTTTCTTTAAATATAAATACACATAATTTTTTTTTAATATCAGTATCATCATTTATTATTAAACACGGTATTGAACATATGCATTACAATAATTTCCAGTCTATTATTATGAGGATTAGTTGAATGTGGGCTGTCTAATGCCCCTACTTCGAAGCTAGGGTTAGCTTTTACGAAGAGAGCAGGATTAGCCTTCACTATTTATTTTGTTTGGTACTATTCATGGATGAAATGTAGGCGCTGGACGCTTGCGATTTGTCATAAGTGTTAATGCTATATTAACTGTGTTGGAATAGTTTGCAGAGTTCACATTTTAAGGTTCTGTAGTTGTCTATGTGTTTTAAATTTCTTGGTAGGTTTTTGAGGAACGTGGGTATCAGACGCGATCTCACAAAAGAACCGTATGAGTTGTTGAAGGGTGTAGGGATGTGGAGAGTTGTTGTGGATCATGTTATACGATATGTGTCTCTGTTGTTTCGATAGGTGATGTAGAAGTAATTCCTTACTTAGTAATATTAATTTTTTCAGATTTTTTCATGCTCAGGATTCTCTGTATCGTCAAGTGGTGGTCGGATATTGGTTGTTGTGTATAAGGTGTAGAATTCAATGTTGACACAATTCTCCAATGTAATATTTCTAATTTTGTTAGGTGGCTGTTTGATGTGTTTGCGTAGACTGTTATACCGTACTTGAGTAGAGATTCACAGATACCGTGATATAGGAGTTTTTTTTTATTATTATTATTATTTATTATTTATTATGTTAGATGGAATCATGTCTCTTACTTGTAAGAGTTTTGCTTCGAAGATACGGAGTTTAGTGTGTAGGTAATCTATATTTTTGTCCATTTAAGGTGGAAATCTATGTAAAGGCCAAGGTATTTTTCATGTGTTACTGGTTTCATTTCGGGACATTGACAGTTTTCTTTTTTTTTTGTTGTTGTTGTTGTTAATGCAGCGGTATGTGTGACAGTGTATCGACAGTGGTGCTGGGCGCATGATTCTCGGGTTGTGTATTATTAACATCTGTGTTTCGATGCTGTTGATTACAATTGGGTTTGGTAGAAGTGTTGTGATTTCATTTAGGTCTTGTTGTGCTTTGGAGAGAGTCGTGTTGATGTCTGTGTGGATTTCTAGTAGTCGGGTGTTATCTGCTTACTGAAATATTTGACATCTTATGGCCAGTTTACGAACATCGTTAATATATATGTTGAATAGATTGAGGGACACCATTTTATTTGTGTACCACGGCTCTGACATGTACCTAGTTCTGTTTGAGAGATAGATCTTGAACCAAGTATGTAGTGTTCCTCTTATACCTATTTAGTATAGTTTGGTGAGTATTATGTCAAGTTCAAGATCAAATGCTTTGGTTAAGTCAAGCAGTATAAGGATAGCGTACTTGTTTTTGTTGAGAGCCTTGTTCATTGCGTCGGCGATGTCTTGTAATAATGTGATGGTGTTTTTTTTGTTTTCTGAAAGCCGTATTGGTTTTGTCAGATGATGTTGTACTTCTGAAAATAGTTCTGTAGTCTGGTGTGTGTTATTTTTACTAGAAATTTTGAAATGACTGGTAGTGTAGCTATTGGTCTGTAGTTCTGAGTATCGTTTCTTTTGCCGTGTTTGTATATTGGCGTAATTACTGCAGTTTTTAGTTGTGGAATAATGCTAGTGTCGAATGTTGTGTTCACGAGTGTCAAAAGTATTGGATTTATTTGTTAAAAGTGTGTTAAAAGATCTGTGAGTCTTATTTTGTCTATTCCTAGTGTGGGTTTTGGTTTTATCTGTAAGAGTGCTTTTTCTGTTCCTGTTTTATGACAGGTGGAAAGTACATAGTTTGTTTTTGACTTTGTGTAGGTAGTTTTGTGTTGAACGTTGATAGATTGTCTTTTTTTAGTTGTGATATTGTTTGTAAAGGCATAGTTGAATGAGTCTGCTTGTTCCTCTTGGTTTGTATCCTGACCGAAGCTTTTTGCAATAAAATCTTGTGCTGAAGTTTTCTTTTTTCGATTTACTAATTCGTTAACTGTAGCCCATGTTTATTCCATGTTTTCGTTATATTCCATGAATTTTTGGAAGTAGTATCGTCTTTTTGCCCTACGAATTTTTGCTGTTAGTTGATTTTTGGTGTTTTTATATAAGGTTTGTAAATGTGTGTTACTGGGTGACTTTAGTTTTTTCCATAGATTTTCTTTTACGGTAATACTATTTAGTATGTCGTCATTTATCCATTGCTTATTGTCTCTTTGTCGCTTCGTTTGAGTAGGCTTTGTTGCTGTTTTGTATATTTCTGTGAACTTTAGTTGGAAATTCTCATATAATGTTACAGGATCATTTATTTTTAATAGTCAATTCCAGTCTGTATTTTTTACAAGGTTGACGACAATGCTCTTTAATATGATTGAGTTTTGTCGACTTTTGTGGTGGTGAGAGTGGGGGGGGGTAACGCGTATTATTAGTAGTAATAACGATTTAATAATAGTTCATAGTTTATAAACTATTAATAAATAATAATAATAATAATAATTTTAATAATTTTAATTTAAATGATGGTATTACTGATGTCCAGAAAGCCTTTTAAAGAATTGTTTATTTTTTAAATATACATGTCAAAAATGTAATTTCCCTAAGAATTTACTTATTGAAACATAGAATGAAAGAATAACAGCGTTCATAGGAATGAAATAAGTTTAGATCTCTCTCTCTCTCTCTCTAGCCATTACTTCCCCATAAAAGGACTTATAGGGAAAATCTGAAGTGATAAATGCCGAAAAGAAAGAACTGCCAGAATTGTTGAAAACGTTTAAGTAACAGCAAACTAAATAGCTTGTTATTGATGTTTATTATTGTTATTATTGTATGTTAATACTACATAACGATTGTTCGTTATGTAGCACTAACATAAGTTGAGAGGTCTTTTAACCTTCGATCTAGCTTTTGGAGACTCAGTAGGCATTTCAATCTCAACGAGTAGCCAATCAGAGATAGCTGGTCCATGAATCAATAATTATAAACGGAAACCGATAAAGAAACTGGCATAGAAATGCTGCCAACTCGTGATCCCTAACTTTAAGAGGATATGCTTTGTATCGAATACCATATGAGTTTACGGGACGGAAAACATGGATAAAAAATGAGAAAAACCTGCTTGCAGCTGCCGGAGATCGACTATTTCGGGAACCGGTCGATGAAAGGCATAAAAAATGTTCCTCCAGTCGACGACTAGACCAGAACTTATGTCTATCTTTGGGTGGACTAGCACAAAGGATGAAACCGCCCTTCCAATGATCTACATATGACTCAGAAACAGGTCAGCTGAAAACAATAAAATTATATTTCAAAGTAATCTTTAGTTGCACATAAGCAATAGATGTAAAGCACACTAAGAGCAATAAAAACTTTTGACGATCCATCAAGCAGAAAATTTGAATGTCATGTCAGTCATGACATCATGTGAAAGAGTAAACATTAGCAATGAACATCAAGTCAAATCGCTCTTATTATCAAAATAGTTTACATTACTTTTGTTGTTTCAACCAGCAAAAATTTGAAGAGACAAAAAAGTAATGATATTCAGAAGTCTGCTGAGTCAACTAGTGAAAATTAGTCAATAATAATCCGGCATTCGTCTTGCTCTCCCACATATAAGACACACGCATCAGTAAAATAACAACATTCAGACTGTTAGTGCACTTCATTCAGATTCTACCCAAGAATCTAAGTATAGTTTTAGGTTTCCTTTTTCTGTCATCTTAGCTTCAAACACCTGTTTTACTAACCTTTCCTCTCCCATGTTGTTTCTGAACGTAACACGTTAGATTAGCTCTACTCACATAATCTGGAAGGCTAAAAATGTCAAGTTCCATCCTAAAATCTTCAGTGTCTATGATTCTTCCACTGAATACTAATGTTTCTTTATTTATCAGAAGTCGTATATCTGTGAACTCCACTTTTCGATCAACTGTTTTCTTTATAATCGAAATCTGTTTCTTCTTCATCTATGATCGCTTATACTTTTAAACGTCGAGATTTTGCCAAAGAAATTTCAATGCCATCCTGTCCAAGGCTTGTTTTTTTGCTTCTTTTCAGTTAATTCCCTTCATTAATAATTTACAGACTAAATTCAAACGAGAGCAAGTGGGGATCTCGTTAGCATTACGTAGTAAAGAATTTGCTTATTAAGTTTGGTAAATTGGTTGTTTATACAGATGTGCACGAGCATTACTACTTCGTAAGATTGTAGAGCAGTAATCTTTCTTGTCACTGCCATTCATTCATTTTTAACATTTTTTATAGTTTGAATGAAGAACAATTCGCTTGATATCTATTATTGTGTTTGTAGATATGCACGATGTCCCCTTACTGAACTTCTAGTAGGTGTACTAATTTTTCGGTTCTGTTATGAACACGTTCATTCTAAACTTCTGGTGAGCTCTTTATTTCATTCTTATTCAAGGAGCTGTTAAATTTCATTACAATCTCATATCAGTTTGCTAATCTGCAACTTCAATAATTTATTTTCATTTGTTAGTGCTGAGTTTTTATTAGAGAACACATTTGGTTATATTTTGCTTTCATTAAATTCGGCTTAACATTCAAATCTCGAATGCATCGAAAACTATATTGAAAAGATGACATCACATCATTTTTTTCAGCTTTGAATAATTCCTCCAATTCCACAATTTAAAAAACAATTATGTTGATAATAATTAAATATTCTAATATCTGATTTGTGAGGTTACTCCAGCGAAGAAAAGGAAACAAATATGAGAACATTCATCTCTGTTTTTTTCTGTAATCTTTGTTTAAAATTTTAGATAAATAGTTGTAGTAAGTGTTTAGTCTAGCAATAACTTTAGCTTGATCTACGAAAGAAGAATTATTTGCAATTTTCTATTTTTTTTTTTTTTTTTCCAGGGAAACTTCAACTTCATCCCCTGGCTCTATTTTATGACGAAGCTGATTGAATTCTCACACCCACAGTAAATATTAATTTCACTTCTGGTTTTCCAGTTATGATCTATATTTTGCATAGGAATGTGTCATTTGCACAAGCATTGTTGTCCAAGAGATATTTAGGATTCATATAATGGAGACCAGGTATATAGGCGGGCTACCTGTCCTCCTGAAAAATGCATATTCTCCTCCAAAACAGACAAACAGTTGGAGAGCGCGAATATAATATACCACACTTGCACTTTTAGTTGCCTCATCCTTCTTTCAAAACGACATTAACTCCCATGAATTCTTTAATTGCAACTTGATTCATCTGATGAAGAAATATCGGAATAGAAAGACAAATTGTGAGTCAGCAGTTAGAATTGAAGGAAGTACAGGAAGATGGTTTAATGTTAAATCTGGTGTGAGACAAGGATGTACATTATCCCCTCTGTTATTCATTATCTATATGGATCACATTATGAAGGAATGTGGTATTAAACCTGATATCAAAATTGGAGATGTTAATGTCAGCTCTTTGCTTTATGCGGATGATGTTATACTTCTAAATAAATCCGCTACAAGTCTGCAAGATTCTCTGACTAAATTGAATAGCTGTTGTAATAGATATGGTATGAAGGTCAGCAATAAAAAGACAAAGACAATGAAAATAGGCAGAATCATTGAAAATGTCAACTGTGTTGTGAATGGAGAACCTGTGGAACAAGTAAAACATTTCAGCTACTTAGGCACAATTTTTACTGAAGATGGTAAACTAAATATAGAAATAGACAACAGAATCAGCAAAGCTGGTATCGTGGGAAGTCAGTTGAATAAATTCATATGGAATAAGAAAGAAATTAGTTGGAACACTAAATTAGCTGTATACAAGACTGTGTTCAAACCAATTTTAACTTATGGATCTGAGAGCTGGGTCAGAAGTAAAACACTTGACCAAAGACTAGAGACCGCAGATATGAGAGTCCTAAGAAAGATTAGAGGCGTGAACAGATGGCATCAATGGCAATATCATATTAAAAATGAGGATATTAGGAAAGAACTTGACATTGTCAGCATCCAGGAATGCGTTAGCAGAGCTAATCTCAGATGGTATGGTCACTTAAATAGAATGGGAGAGGAAAGATTAGCAAAACAAGTGTTCTCTGCCAGGTTGGCAGGAAAACGACCCAGAGGAAGACCAAGATATAGGTGGATTGATACGGTACAAAGTGCCTTAGACGATAGAAATATAAGATCTGATAATGTTGGAGTCTTGACAAGTAACAGACTGATTTGGAGGAAAATTGTAGATAGGAAGTTAGTAATATTGTAATTTTTTCATGTAGTACTGTCATATCCTGTACACCCCTTGAGGGTACATGGCAGGAATTTGATGATGATGATGATGATGATGAAAGACAAATTCATTGGACATCAGGAAATAATACTTCTACAGACCGAAAATCTGAATCAACTATCTTCTTCTTCTTCGTTTTATGATCTTTTATGCTTTTAAGCGTCGAAATTTTTCCAAAGAAATTTCCAGGCCGTCCTGTCCAAGGCGTGTACTTTTCCTTCTTTCCACATAATTCCAATCTTTTCTAATTTTTCTTTAATTTCCTTTCGCCAAGCTTTCCTGGGCCTGCCTATGTTTCTTATGTCTATCTTCTGACTTTCATTATATAGTTTTTGGTATTCTTTCTTCTTCCATTCCAGTAAGATATCCCAACCACCTCATTTGGTCTTATGTTATGAATTGGTTCCGAGATGCAAGAGACGACTGTCTCTTATAGTTTGGTTTCGTATTCGATCTAATCTTGTTTTTTTTTGCTCCCCTTTCATGAGATATTTCATTTCAATTGTTTGTAGCTTATGTGCATTTTATGTCCTTATACCAAGACTCGCAACTATAGGTTAATGTTGTTACAAACAAACGCTGAACGGTACACTGCCATTTTGGTATTCTGGTTAACTTCTTTCTTATCTAGAAAAGGTCCTTTCATTGCATAGAATAACTTTGTTCCCACAGTTATCCTGTTATTAATTTCTGTGTCTGGTCTAGTCTACCATCTTCTTGTACATATGATCCGAAGTATTTACAGGAGTGGACTTGTTACAGTTCATGATTTTCTATTTTTTATCCAAACATCCAAGCAAAACAGAAGAGGATCAAAATGAGGAAATTCTATAAAATGAATTGATAGCAGCAATGAGTAAAATGAAATTGGGCAAATCATCAGCAGATTCTTTACCTAAATTTTATGACTGTTTTTAAAGAATGCCAAACATTTTTAAAGAAAGGCATGCGAAACAAAAATAAAAAAGTTCCACCTAGGATACAGGAAACTGAAAGAAACCAGGATTTCACATATGTCTTTTGCGAATGATGTAGTGATTCAAGCAAATACAGCCGAAGATCAGTATAACATAAATATTTGGTATAAAGTAGGAACAAAGTTATTCTATGCAATGAAAGGACCTTAAAAACTGAAGATTTTAGGGTGGAACTTGACATAAGTTTTTTCAGTGCATAGTTGACAATCTTTCAAAATAGTAGAATTAATGAAATGGAATACAAACAGAAAAGCGAGGAGAAAACATTGACAGAACAAAAACCCATGAGATGTTAATCAATAAGATATGGGCATTTTTATAATTATGACGTAAATTAAACTAAAAGAAATGGTAAATTTATGAAGTGATTTTCGTAAGATAATGATGTTAATAATAACAGATGAAGTGATGCTGAGCGATTTAATCCCATATAACTTCCACGCTGAAGTGAGATTTTTATGATGATGGATTAACATAAACTATTGTGTTTCATGTCTTTTTATGGATAAACTGTTGCGATGTCACACGTTTGCTGAAGAATGTGGTCCTTAAAATCTTCGAACATACGTGGTCATCACAACTTCTCTATAGTTATACCTTAGCATTTCTAGTATCTATAGAACAAATTAAAAATTTAAATTAAAAAAAAATGTCTACACGGATTATAAACAGCCGGTAAACATATAGAACTACTTAATAGGTATAGAGGATAAATGTCCTTTGAGTGGAAAGACCAGTATTAGAATTCCATCGAGCACACAAAGAATCTTTATAAAAATTTTCAAATGGAGTTGAGTTAGCAAGTCTTATACAAATGAAGTAGTGATTTTTTCTCAGAGACATCAATTTTTAATCCAGCAAAACTAGGAGACGAGCACGAGAATATATGTTTTGCCATACATAATATCATACCTCATTTTGGTGAGCCGAGTTCAGAGAGTATCCACTGTCGACAATCAAGAGGCGGGATGATGTTTACGTATATATTTACGAAGAATTAGAGGTTGGAAGTAATATGAAAATTTGATTTCGTTTATATAAATGTAAAATTTTCTTTTTTCATGACGACAATTATTTTTTATTTTTTTCATTATGAGGAAAATATTTTACTTGATTATTTCTCTACAAATTCATGTTTTCCTTCGACATAATCTGGGATGCATCTCTAAATGAAATCAAGTATTCTAGTGCAGCATCAATCGACTGATATGAGCATATCCCTTCTCCTTTCAACAAAACACATGTATCTATAACCTAATTTGAATTATAATACAAATTAAAACCGATAAATATATATATATAAATATATAGATAGATATATTGTGCTTTTAATGAACTGATGAAACTGCTTTGCTAATACGGGATTCGTAATTAACTTCTTTAAAAAAAAATTGCAGACTTGTAACTAGAATGGCGAAATAGCTGTTCAAATTCAGGCATTTTATTATCATTTGTTGTAGAATAAATGATATATTTCAATTAGGTAGCTGTAAGAATCAAAAATAATTCTCTACATACAGTATCATAGTATTATAATTGCACGTAATAATGACGTATGGGAATTTATTAAAATATACACGCATATTGTAGGAGAGAAACTGCTGCCATATTGGAATTAAACATAATTTTGTACACAACAATAACAGCAAATTTCATCTACAAGAAGAAAATTCTTTTGACAGCTATCGTTAATTCGCAGTCAGACTTAATGGATGCCTTTTATCAGAGTACTGTTACTTGTTTGTGAAAGAGGGAAGTGTTTATCTAGAATATGGACTTACTAGGCAAACAAACTGGCTGCGGCACATTCTAGTACTGAGCGCCCAGAATTAAGTGATTGAAACAGAAAAAAAAATTGTTATGTGAATCCTACCTATAAAAGGTGCCCATTTCTTATATTAATTTATTACCATGTGTGCAGATTAGTGTAATAGGTGATTCTGGCTCTAGAGATGTCCAACATGGAACACGTTTGTCAAAGATACATCAGTCACTCAACGAACCAAGGTGATGGGCTTCCACCGAAAGATGAAAATCGTCTACCAGTTAAAATTCCTGCAAATATTAAATTTAATATAAATTTGAATTTAAAATAAAAACACAAAGCAAAAAAATAATATTCTTTCGACGGAAAAAAGGGCAGTTAAAGTTTTTATATCGAAAAATTACAGGAATAATTTATATTCTTTAAAATTAATTAATTAATTAATTAATAAAAAGAATAATTTATATATTCTTTAAAACTGAGACTCCTAGATTATCGATAAATAATAAATTTGGCGGTTCTATGATTTTATTTTAATCTGTGGCTTGAATTTGTGAATTTATTTTAATCCATGGCTTAAACCCATTCTCGATCGACGATCTAGAATTATATCATGTCATAAGATGAAATAATTTCGTTAAAATTAGCAGTTTTATAAATCATAAAAATTAATTTAAAATTCCACAAAAACAGATTTCCTATACAAATCATTTATGGTCTTTAGAGAAATTACTATTACAAATTTATTAAAGTAGAAATGTATTTATCAGGAAACTTCAAGGATGTGTTAGAAGAACTGAGAGAAAAGTGTACAATAGGGATGAAAACGGGGGACTTCTGTGATTTTTTCCCCAACTGCTTAAACTGCATTCAACTAAAATTCTTTATAGATCAGAAATATTTAATTAAATGTTTTTGAAGTTAAATAAATATTTAAAAAATCGTGGCGCCAGCAATTTCTCTAACTGGCTTTGTTTGGCACAATAATTATTGTTTGTTTTTCACGAACTTCTCAAATCTCAGTATAAGGAAAATTAGCATCAGTGAAGACAGAGGGAAATTTTACTGAAATTCGATGCATAATTTAAGGCTGTCTTTATTTTCATTTATCAGACGCCAGAACTGTACTTCGCTTTTGTACATATTCCTTATTAATTAAATGTAATTACACTTTTAAGGGATTTTCTGTTTTAAGGGATTTATTCTTCATTCATATTTATTCTAAGCTATAATTTCTTCCATTCAATATATAATTTACTCTGAAAATGTGCATTATACCAATAATTCCTTTCACTAATCCTATTTACTTGATCTTTCCTTTATTGCACGTATCACGGTATTCCCTATATTGTGATACGTGCAATAAAGGAAAGATCAAGTAAACAGGATTAGTGAAAGGAATTATTGGATATTAAGGGATTTATTCTTCATTCATATAAGGAAAATGGAAATTTTACGAAAAAATATCTTCGTTCTTTTAAGCATTTCAACATTATGCAGAAGATAACTGGACAAAACAATTCATAATTCAACTGTGGATGCTTCCACAAGTGTTTCCGTAGCTAAGTCAGTATACACGAAGCCCTTTTTGTCGGAAAGACCTGGGTTCGATTCCCGTCAGTGACGTGGGGATCCTATATCTGGTCTCTTTCGCTTAAAGGTGAATTATCCGGTCTCATACGGAGGTAGGGTTTTTTTCCATCCGGAAACTCGGGTTTTTCGTTTCCCAGAACAGTCAAACCGACTCCGTGAACACACATGGATTACAGTCATGAATACTTACTGGCCATATGCCAGTCCCGAGTCCGGATAAAATTAGGGGTTGGGAAAAGCAATGGTGAACTACCCTGTAAAAATCTCACCAAGAATACTTTGTGTGAAATGGCTACAAAAGTCACCTACGGTCGGAAACGACTGAAAAGGAAAATCAGGCAATTTTTCTGCATTCACGGTTGTTTAGATTTCTTGTTTGAATTAAACAAAAGTAACTAAGATTATAAGGAAAAGATACCAAAAAATTATACACTTGGTTGACTGAGACAAAGCGCCAAAAGGCTTCACCTCGGCGATGCAAAATTATTCAAATTAAGTGGATATTGAATACCACATTATTTCTTATCCGAATAAGAAACTCAAAGATAGAAAATCTATCCAAGAGATTCATGCCCAATATAGAAACTATAAAGGTTCGGCAAGTCCAAGCATAAGCCAACAGGAAGTGCAAGCTCAGTGATTTAGATGGTGCATCTCTTGGCAACTCGTATAGTAAGAGAGTAACTTATCTGCAACCTTAGTATTTACATCTGGGTCTACCTATTCACTGACGAGACCTCAATAAAGGTCGAAACCAGTCTGGGTAGTGGTACCTTCTCCCATAATGTATAACAGCATACATATCTTAGGCGATATGTTTTACATTTGTGGGAAAATACTAAGGACAGTGATTGGAACTTGCTCCACCTTTACTACTCGTTGCCCCAGCTTGCACTACCTGTTGGATTATGCTTGGATTCGCCGAACCTTTACATTCAGTTTTAACTCTTAATACCTTTGTATTACTGTTATACCTTTGTATAACAGCAGTAAAATAGATATATCATTGATAGATATATTTATCATATGTTTGCATATACTTTAACCTCCTTAAGGGTATTACTATTTGTTACAAGTAATTCATTTTTGTGAATTTAATTCTCATAGCCTTTAACAGTGAACAGTTACATGACATTATTAATTACATTCAGTTTTTAAATCTCAATGCCTTTGTATTAACAATTATTAACAATTTTAATTGTTAGCTATTTTAGCACACGATTATTTGATTACATATTTCGTGTCCTTAAAGTTCACTTAGATTTCCTGATAATTGATGCCCTCTCTTTCTCCCACACACCAGACGAAAGACTACATATATACACATAGATGAATATATATATATATATATATATATATATATATATATATGCATTTATGTGTATACAATTATGAACGTTCTACCTGTTTAGCTATCTGAAGAATAGCATTAGTTAATTTGATGCAAGTGAATTCTCAAGGACTCCCATTCCCCTGCGTTCATCCTTTTCAATTGGATAGAATTCCTCATGACACCTTGCAGGTATCTATTTAATTTTTTTTGGATGTTGTCACCGCCTGTTCTGTCATACATATGGTCACACCTGTATGTCCAGATAGTATACATTGTTATGATAATTATGATTGTTTGTACTCTGTTTAACGTTTTCTCGTTTAGCCAAAATATTAGATTTTCATTAATTATTTGTTTCTGTGGAACAAGATACACCGGGGAGTAGGGCTGACCACCTTATCCTCTGAACGGTTTGAGGTCCGATGATTGATAAACCCTCGACACCGGAAGGTAAATTACACTAATAAGTCATTTCCTGAACTCATGAGTTGTGCACAATGCTCAGAGATGTTTTACAATGTTTCTCATCTGCGCTTTGTCTGTTATTTGCAGATCAGCAGACAAGTGAAACAACCAGACTTCTAAATATAAAAGCTAAACCGACATGGGAACAGTCAATCTATAGCGACAGTGATAATGCCCAAATGATGACAGTCTAATTGAATGTTACTGATCGTCGATTTTTACATGGTATTTGTAGACGAAAGTTACAAAACGTTACGCTAACATAGTAAACAACAAAAGTTTTCCTAAACGTTTTTCAATAGTTTAAGGTTAGTTTTTGTGTTGGTAATGAAATAGACTACATAATTTTGGATGATGAACATCGAATCGGGACAATCCCGAGCATTTTTTCCTGATTCTGCTCATTATTAAACTATCTCACTATATATATTTATTTAACTTTGATGTTTGATTCTGAAAGTGTAAAAATAACTTCAAACAAAATAAAGCCCACTTTTACTGTTCATATCAAAGAAAATACAACTTTGAGCAGAATATATTAAGTAAAAATTTCACTGGAAAAAGAAGAAAGCTTTTGTAAAGCAGACAATTTCTCCTGCATATACAACGGCTGACTGACACTGAATTTGAAATTTGTATTTCCACTATTTTGCTGTATACTAATTTCTTTGTTTAAATACTAGCACATTGAAAAGGTGATATTAATACTCAGTTATATGCCCGTGTTTATATACACTAGCTACCAATAAATATTTGGACACTTTAGCAATTTACAATTGATACCAGCAGGGAAACTTTAATATCGTGTATGTCCACTTTTGGCTTTGATAACCTCCTGCACCATTTGAGGGAGGCTTTCCATCAATGTGCAGCAGACATCAAGTGGAATTAGTCTCCATTCCTTCATCAAAGGTACTGAGTTCACCAACATTTCGAGGACGTGCTGCTCTGGACCTCAATCGCTGCGCCAATTCGTCCCACAGGTGTTCGATGGGATTGAGGTCAGGATGCTGCTCAGACCATACCAGTCGTTTAATACCCATCTCTTCATACTATTCCATAACAGCTGCAGCTTTGAGGAATGGGGAAATTGTCGTCTTGATAGTTACACTAGTCCGCTCCATAAAATCTCCACAGTGTAGGCAGCACCTGAATATCCAGAATTTCAAGGTACTGAGCTGCCTTCATGGAATCACGCACAACGACCAGTGGTCCCACTCCAAACCAGCTGAAAGCATCCCACACCATTACTCCTCCACCACCAAACTTTACTGTATGTACAACACACTGGTAACAAACGTTCACCAGGCTGCCTCCACACTACACACCCTGCTATCAGGCTGGAAACAGATGAACCTTGATTCATTGTTCCTGAGTACCGTTCTCCACTAGTTGTCCAGTTCACACGCTCTTTGTATTAGGCCATACAAGCCACCTTGTTCGTTGTTGTGATGTTCCGCTTGTGTGCAGCTGTTCTTCAGTGGAACCCAGTAAATGGCGTTCTTTTCATACATTGATACTAGTTGTGCTGGTGTCAGTATTAGTGATCATCATGGTGTTCCGGCTCTCTAGAACTCACTACGGATGGTCTGTGCCGATTGTAGCCAGTTTTTGCGTGTCTCTTTTAACACCCTTTTGTCCCTGCAGTTCATTTCTGGTAGCCGCCCTGGGTGTTTTCCTGAACTAATGATGTCAGAACATCTCCATTTGGTGATCACATCGCCAACAGTTGATTTTAGATACTTCAGTTCAACAACATTGCCACGTATGCAAATATCACCAATTTAACAGCCCACGATGACACTTCTCTCGAAGTCATTGAGTTCACGTAGTGTTGCCACACCATCTATATTCAAATGCCATGGTGAAATATTGCTTCCTACTGTCTGTTCATCGGTTTTAATGTTATTAGCAAACCTGGAATGTTCTATAACTTCAAATAATAGGAATGTATGGACAATTATTGGTGGATATTGTATGTAAGAAACAGTGACAGAATACATTAAATTATAGAAGACCGAAGAGACAATAGAGGGGTTGTTCTCTGGGACATGAGTATAATTTTGAGTACAATAGGAGAGATGTCATCATGATAATCAGATATTTTAGTGTCCAAATTAAGTGCACAGTGCTTTGTTCTTCAAACAAAAAGATATTCGAGAGGAAATTAAACGCTAGGTCGTATGTTGAATTTTCTCTCGAATATCTTTGAATGATAATTTTGTTTCATCTCTCGTCGTAAGTCCATCATCCAGTTTGCTGGACTCCTGAAGTTGCACGAAAAAAGTTGTATATTTCACCTCCATAGAAAGGTATCGAGATTATCCTTCCCTTTACAACTAACGACGCTACAACTTGACGGACTTCCAACTTTCATGGGAGGGATTCACATATATAAGTGTAACATAATTAACATAGCAAGAAACAACGAGTGAACTCTGAATTATTACTTTATCATGAAAGTTTAAATATTTGGGGCATTTGTCAAGATGCTGAACTCCTTATAATAATCATTTAATTCGTCATTCCTCCACTGATAACTTTTCTGGTCAGATTTTGATATAATTTCGTACTTCAGAATAATAAAAGAAATAATAAATAATAATAAATATAAAAAAAATAATAAAAGAAATCTAGCTTGATTAAATATTCCTTTCAATAATCTATTGCAGAAACAAAATTAAAAAAAAAGTCTGCAAAGCAGAAAAAATGATAAATCTGCTTTTGTTGCTTACCTTTAATAACATTTGCTGCTATTTTATGCGAATTAACCCCTCTCTGCCCCCCATAAAGTACAGACGTAAAGGACATTAGTATTGTGAACATAATAGAAAGGTAATCATAAAATACTGTCCTGAGGTTACGCGGTATTTAAATCCAATACAGATTTGTACGCCTACCACCAGGTGGTGGTAGGCGCACATACAGGTTATAAAATTCATATACCATCGAAAAACAAATGCTTAATGACATCATTCGAATCCACGACCTTGTTGTTGTTGTTGTACAGAGGTACTGTATTGCAATCCATTCAGCTAACTATTGCCCGTATTGGAATCTACATTAAGATTAACCATTTTAATTCGGTTGTAGTCAGTCGGATTCTTTTATCAAAAAGTTTAGAAAAAAATCGAAGCCATTCCAAATTATTTGTTACAAATGAAAATACATTTTACTGCCTCTTTTTGAGAGCATCCCACTGCTTGATGACTAAATTCATAGTCTCCAAATCATTAATCAGAAAAAATCCAAATTTTTTTAAAACAAAATTATGAATAATGTTTATTCAGGAATTACACAAAATGCATCTTTACGTGACTAGACTGAGATCATTTCCCCTAATGTAAATATGCATTTCAAGTTCATATTGTCGCTTCAAGAAGGAAAAACGTAAAGTCCGACTCCTAATTATGTGAATTATAATTACTTAATAATCTATGTCATTTATGTCAACGCATTTCAAATTTTTTTATATCAGTATCTCAAATTTATGTCTTTAATGCAGAGTTATTTATAAAATTAATATCATAACAGGAAATTACTAGTTACCTTTCAACATCCCCACAATATTCAATGAACATTTTTTTTTCAATATATTTCGTAATTACAAATATTATTTTGATTTTTTGACAATACGGACAAAAACAAGTCTTCGGTTTGACAGACACAACTCATTTCAGTTATTAAGGACAGTAATTTTATGTCAATATCAAACAATTACATTGACCATGAAAATTCGTAAAGAAAGAAACAAAAAGCATAAATACTTCCTCATTGCATAACTAATATCATCATTTTGATTATTCTGAAATTTACATATAATAGTTTCTGACAACTGAATAAGTATGTGTATATAAGCTTTCACTAAGAGGAAAACCACCTTACAATTTGTCTTTATCGTAGTAGGGTTTACTTGAGGAGGTCGGTGAGCAATTTATCAATTTCAATTTCTCTCTCTCTTTCTCTCTATCTTCCGTATGTTTATATGGTTTCATTTAAAACATTATCTTATTTATCTGGTATTATAATAATATATATATATTGTGTGCGGTATTTTTGTAACGTCTTTCTTGTTGTATATATGATTTACGCTTGGGACTAATTTTCTGCATTCAAAAGGTAACAATATGTGTATATGGATTTTATTATTATTTTTTCATATGCATCTTTATATCAGCATTTAAGTCAGTTACGTAATTATTTAATCCCATTAATAATAAATGGACTTCATGAAAAATAATTTTGCATAAGAGATAACAACGGTTACAAAGATACTCATTTACAGATCCACTGTTTCCAAAAGCTAAGGAAGAACTACATTTTTACCTGTATATGAAAAAAAAACCATGAATACAGCCAAATATGAACAAAATGTATTGCTATCACACTAATAAATTATATTAGACAAACAATGTCTTAAAATTTCGTACCAATTAAATACCATACGTTTTTACGTATGGTATTTAATTACGTTAGACAATACGTTTTAGACAACATTTATAAATTTCCTAAGGTTAAGGAATTAATGTGCAGTACGTACAGAAAACTATGAGGAAAGAGTCATTTCAGTATGGAATATGTTCACCCAATCTGTGATGCAGCTCTTACAATGTTGTGCAATGCTTATCACCAAGTGATTCAGAAGTTTTTGAGGAAAACTGGCCCACTCATCCTTCAGAGCAAGGAGAAGGCGTTACTTGCGCAGAGAAAAGTATTCTACAGGGTTACGATCTGGGGAACGTGCTGTTCACTCCATTCGATTAATATCTCCGGTCTCCAGAAATATTACAACTGCTCGTATACGACGCGGTGTGGCCTTGCCATTCATAAAAATGAATTCTTCGACGGAACAATCGAACTTGACGTAGAACTTCGTTTCAATATTGTTCAAAAGTCATAGTCCCTTTTTCCTGTGCGCCCATTAAGCATAATGCCTACCCCACACCATGAACCCCAACACCGGTGTATCTATCGCTTTCAAGAACATTCTCGCGATGATAAGCGGTACCACTGTCACTCCAGATCAAGTGTCGTCTAGAATCGGAGGAAAGAGTAAACTGACTCTCATCTACAAATTATACATTAGTCTATTGGTGTCTTGCCCATTTTTTTTATACTACCCCATAGAATCTATTCTCCAGATGAGCTGAGGATAAAGGGACACTTATGCTTGAATGGAGCCGTCTTGAAGGTTGACCTGCCGAGGCGAGTCGATCAAGTTTTTTTGTTATAACCAAATATCTGTCTTCATGCTCTGCAGTAGAGCGAGGCTACCTGTTTGCAAACGTCTGGAATACATTCCATTGGTCTGAAACTCTGCCCAGAAACAGATATGTGAGATTCCAATATCTTCGGCAACATGAGTAATTCTGCAGCATTCTTCAAGCTTTCCAATAATTCTTCTCCACATGAAACCATCTAGATGATGTCTATGAGACATTACAAGACATCCAAGTTTGAAAAAACGTTATTCTCTCACGAAAAGAGCTTCCTTCAAGCCCAATTCACTTAGCGCAGCCTTTTGCCTTTTATCTTGTCGAATGCTACCACGTGATTCGAAAATATGAATGTGTATTAGCTTTCTGCTCGAAATCTTCAGTTATACAAATTGTCTCAAGCTCATTCGTCTGGATTTGCCGTTGCAATCTTCAGTAAAATTGTTTGTCGTTAGGTTTCGAACACTAATATATTAATAAATACGAGAAATGTACCATTTTAAAAATGGTACATTTTTATAATGGTTCATTAATCGAGAAGTTCCGACATACCCGGAGTGTTCAGCAGGCATTTGGGGAAATCACGAACTATTAAAACAAATTTGAATCACGGTCGTGTGCAGGAGTAAATGTTACAGTCTCCGAAACGCAGTACAGTGGTTTAACTTGGGATTCCGAGGCGGTCATTGCAGAGAATCCTTAAGGAGCTGGGTGCCTTTTCTTACGTCATTCAGGTGGGTCAGTGTTTAGAAGCAAAGGATTACGCTGCATGGTGGGAATATCGTGTTCGTGTGCTGGCCAATGTTCATGAAAATCCATCCTTTCTCTATAATGTCTGGTTCTCAGAACGAAGCGCATCTTCGTCTAAGCGGTTAAGACGAACACACCGGTTTCTTGATTTCTCGAAACCTGAAGTTGTCCAAGAGAAACCTGTTCACAGAGTGAAGGTCACAGCATGGCGTGTGGTTTCCGGCGTTGGCTTAATTGAGTTCTACTTCATTGAATAGGGAGGCATAACTGTGACATTGAATAACGTGACCTCGATGTAGCGTTCGCTACATCGCCACATCAAGTGATGTGAGATTAGAAGAGCTTGAAATTCGTATTCGATAACTACCATGACCTACCTTGAATAAAGGTAGGTCATCTGCTTGACATATTGTGTCAAGCAGATGTCCCAAACCTTGTTCTTCAAGATGACAGAGAACCTTTCCATGCGCTACGAAAACTGTCTTGAAAGACAAGGTGCCAATTTCGAGCACGTAATCTACCGTCGTTGATGCTTTATTCGATCAAGATTCCATCGATAGTTGTGGATTTACATATGATCATGTGTAAACATATATTTCTTTGTTTATAAAACCCACTGCTCCATAAATTTGCAGTGCCCTACTGTAGTTTTAGCATTTAATATGGTTGCAATTAATTTCATACTAGCTACATGGAAATCTAGACTCCTACAGAATGATACGGTATTCAGTAGGAGTCTGAGAATTCACAGTAGTTCGCATGTTTCGATTTGTGCACTTGTTGGACCATGGCTTTCAGACATATTAAAACCAAGATTCATATTCACATGTAAGCGGTATCAAAATATCTCCACATATCCGTAGAAGATTTTTCTCTCATTTTCTCATGATTACCTAGCATTCTCTATTCATTCAATGCATCTTGATGTGTTTCCTTTGACGCATCATTTGATTAGAAGACATACGTAATAACATTGCTGTAGCCTTACGTCTCTGGGATTCTGTTTTTCACATGCTTCTCAGTGAGCTGTTCAGCACATTTTCCTTATGTTCACAGTACGTGACCTTTCAGTTACACCACATACGATAAACTTCCGTTATTATAGAGGACTCCGTGATTAACTGCTTCGGGTTTAGCGGTTGTATACTGCCAAAGAAAAGGGCAAACACTGTTTTTTTTTTTTTTTTTTTTGTATTCGATAACAATTTTGGTTTAATCTGAATACCCAAAATATCAAAGGTAAAAAGAAAGTGTAAAACTACTTCCTCATCGATATTACGTTATGTTCGTTGAATAGAGATTGAAAATGACACTTTTCTCTTTACATTTTGTTAGACATTTTTCTAACTATACCTCAAATTTAATTATAAGACTACGAGATCTTGCTCCTAGTGTTGCGAAAATGCTTAATTTCTGAAATTTGTAGTGGAGTGAAGAGGCGTGGATGTATCTATAAATATGACTTCCTGTAGATGAAAGCTTTTTTTAATTTACATAAATTTTAATACATTTTCAGGCCAAGAATTGAAACGAACAATTATATTCCAGTTTACAAGTGAATTCAGTAAGAATGTTGGTTGTTGATGCGGTCTAAAAAGTCAAAGAGTGGAGTTGTCGTCCAGGGCTATATATTAAGAAAGCTTCTTCGATATGCGACTTCAATATTTCATATTTTAGGTTTGAGGAGTTATTCTGGGTATTCTTCTAAGGCTATTTTTCTGAAGTAATTTCATATAAAATCTTGATAGAACGGAAGAAATATGATAATTATGTATGATGATTATTGGGAAAGAACCTTGTGAAATCCGTGCATTAAACAGTGTGTGTGTGTGTGTGTGTGTGTGTGTGTGTGTGTGTGTGTGTGTGTGTGTGTGTGTGTGTGTGTGTGTGTGTGTGTGTGTGTGTGTGTGTGTGTGTGTGTGTGTGTGTGTGTGTGTGTGTGTGTGTGTGTGTGCGTGCGTGTGTGTGCGTTTGTATGTGACTAATTGATCTTGACAGGTTTACGCAAGTTCCTCAAAAATGTTTCATTCATCATTTTAAATTCATATCATCTACTACATAATAAGGAAAATTGATAAGGAAATAGGAAAATTCAGAGAAAAATCCAATATTTGCATTAAACATTCTGATAATTAATCAGATCAAATGAATTAACAACCTGAAAAGCATGTGATGAGATTTTATCAACAACATAAACTAATATTATTTCCTGATGGCAATTTCTAACGGTAGAAGTAAAATAAAACGAAGACCAACCTCTGCGCTTTCTCTCACAGTAAAAAAAAAAATATTTTTTCATCCATCAAAATACATAGACTGACCAGAAGAACACATACTTGTTCCTACATGTTATTCTCCCTCCCTTTAGTTCTTTGATCGTTTAGTAATTCCAAAACAACTCCCCACATTCGGATTAGGTTTGTTAAGTGTATATACTTGACTGCATCTGTGAGTAAGTAAAAAAAAGTTTGAGGCAAGAAATTCCTACTAGCATAGAATGACGGACAGCAAACTCTCTGTCACTTTATTGCATTCATAAATGTCCCCTAGCGTTCCTTAGACAGGATTTGAACCATGACCTTAAACCTAAATCGTACAGCTGTTATTCAGACTGCGTCATTATTGAAGTGACGAAAACAAAATAACTGAAAGAAGATACTTTAATAATTATAAACACACAAATACAGGCTTCAATACACTTTGCGAAAGTATCAACAAGAAATCGAAAGAAAGAAGAAATCAAATCCCCCAGTTCTTAAAGTTTCTTTAAGAACTGGGGGATTGTATTCATCATTGAAATTGTACCTATAAGGTTATTCCAAAGAACATAGGTGGAATGAAAGAAGAGAATAAAAAATTGTTGTTCGAGTTTAGTACGGAACTATGTATGATTATTGATAAGCATTGTTTATATTCATAAAAGGAAGAAAGTATCATTCTTCCTCGACATTCTCAGTGACGCATCACCCAGAAAAATACTTATAAAAACAGAATGCAAATAATTTACGAGAAAGCGATTGTGGCAAATCTGTAAGACAGAAAGGACAGATCATTCATTAAGTGGTGTTGTCCGTTTCTGGAATGCCATCAAACATTCTTAGGAAATGTATAGATGCATCGCTTCAAATGTAAGAACAACATGCTGGCAGAAAGTAGGAATTTTGAATGGAAAATAACAGTGTGTGATTATGGATGATTAGGATGATATGCATGTGATGTGTTTGTGCCAAGACAGGCTAGATATGAAAGTCAACATAAGAAGAGAAAATTGATCTTCACTAGAGAGATGCATATTATTAGTTAAGGGTTAGATAAGATCTTTCTTACAAGAAATAAGGAAGAGCTGTGTTATGGTAAGTAGATCAGTATTTATGAATTTGGTTAAGGAAGATCTTGAATCTTGATCACATAAGGTTTTTTCTTGAATTTTTCTAATGGAGAAGAGGAAAAAAGAATACTTGCATCAACAATTGGATTTCAGATTGTGAAAGGAGATAATTTATGTAGTGAAAGAACGTAATCCTAGATTCTCCAGAATAGATAGATAACTTTGATTAGTAGAAACGATCTACTAAGACAGGTAGTGAATGATTAGAAAGAAAACTGACAATCCAATCACAAAGAGAAGGGGAAAGATCCTGAGAGAGTTACAGTGAATAATTGCGAGCCAACAATTCAAACGGTTTAAAACTCTAAAAAAAATTCTGTAAATCAGCACAATCTCCACCTTCTCTTAGTTTTTGGTGACATCTCGCCATTTGAGTTGTGATTATTTTATAAATCGAAAAATGAAAATAATGAGATTTTTAGGAAGATGTGTATTTATTTTTATTTATTAAAATGCGCGTGCTCTATTTTAATTTTTATTTACTTATTAATTTTTTGTTTAGTAAAGTGTATCATATACAGATGTGTACAGAGATGTGTTTGTAGTAATGTGGGTATCAACAAATGTAAAAAAAAAATTGACGCTCGTGTGTTTGTCTCTTAAGTATCAGATAAAAGACCTCTGCCTTGATATTTATCACTCAGAAAGGTATATTTATTTGATTGTACACCTGTACATTAGTACCTGTGAGGTTAGATAAACCTGCTCTAGTAAACAAACATGAAACGTTTTCAAACTTCTTTGAGATTTAATAAATAAACTGATATTCTCACACCGGACGATGAAGTTCATTTCTATCGTTTCCAGACATAAACATTCGAACGCATGATCAGTTCTTAGCAAGCAAGTTCGTTATTCACCAGGCCGACGAATCAGTATAACTGAATTGGTTAGCCAGGTGGATAACATACCATATTCCTGAGGCGAGGAGTGTTTTCTCTACGGAAACACTTCCACGTGAAGAAAGTAGTAGGTGATACTCTAATTATAAAAACGTGTGTTTCTGTTCATCTGTTATGAGTGCAAGAAATGTAAGAATTACGTTTTTTTTTTTTGACATTAGATAATTTATTATTTTTTTTAAATGTGATGCTTCCTCATAGGATATCACAGAGATAAATCCCATTTATTGTTTATATTATTTTTAATGACTCAAAGAGATAAATGGCATGTATTTCTTATTATTTAATGACTTATTAAATTAATTATCTTCGCTTCCCTCATTGTCAATTTACCGTATACACACACAGACAACGTAGTGTAATTAGGGTGTGAGGAAAAGAGAAAGGAAATATGTGCATATAACAACTTGTAGCGATCATATCCAAATGATGTTAAAAACATGAAATCATAATATTCAAGGAATCACAAAACAGCACTCCACAAGTAGTCTTCATAGAGGGAATTCAAGATTTATTGTTGCATTGCTGTAAGTTATTTCAATCTCCTTTAGTGATTCATAAAGTTTTTATTATAATGCACCGGTTGTGATATTCATTTAAGATAGTATTTTTGTTTTAATTTCGTCAGCCGTTAGCCTAACGAAATAAAAAACCTTTAGTCGTAAGTTAGCTTATTTTCTCTATCGGCCACAGAGAGGATATTTTTTAAGCTGCTTTAATATGATTCTTTGTTTATTATTGTTTGCTAATTAAATTTATTTTTTCAATATCCGGGTATGAACAATCATAAAATATGAAAAAAAAAAATCTAGAAATTTCTTAACGAACTTATGCGAGTAAACTGTTTTGAATCAATACAGGCAAAAGATCTGCGATCTCGGTTTTTGTAAATTCTATTTAATGTGGGATTTCATCCATGTAAACTTGTAAAATGTTCTCATAAGACTTCTAGTTATCAGTCGACTTTTATGCTCGTTAATTGTCAATCTTATGGATTTACTGGATTGAAGGGAATATCAGAATTGAATATAAATCTAAATTCCCCCAATATCTAATAGAATTTAGCATGCTACAGATTTTATACTCTGCGAGATCGAACCATTTTCCAGAATGTGTTACTTTCTAGGCCGTGCTGCTTCAGTGGGTCTATTCTTTTGTGAAAGATTATTCATCAATTAACGCCATTTTAAAACGATGGAATAAATGAACGTATAGTTATATCAGTAATAGTTTTTGGTGACATTATAGCGGCGATATACGTTGAATTAATAAAGTTATCGGTATATTTGCTATTTTGCAATCACTGTTTGAATTTTGGAACTATAACAAAAAATGAGGATTTGGTGGCGTTAGGTGTAAGGAGATGAATGTTACAAACCAGCAATTGTGTCAATTTTGTCCAGAAAGCCTACAGATTGCTCAGCTCGTGCATCAAAATATTTCTCAATACGAACGAACGTGAAAATGGATGAATGGAGATGTCATTTACATGTAGATAAGTTTCGTAATTTCAATTACTTTTTTCTTTCGATTTCGTCGTGTCGCTTGGGATGTGTCTCCAGTATTATGCATAAGTGAAGAACATCATTTCGCATTTGATTCTAAAAACTACTGAGATTGTTGTTGACTTTTTTTCTTATTGTTCCCTTTTGGAAAATAAGTTTTAAGATCTCAAAAGTTCAAGTGGAACTTTTAATGCACATTCACCAAGCAGAACTTGGTGAATGTGCATTATTATTTCAAGCCTGCCATTTGTTCCTTTTGTGACGTCATCACACAAAAGGTCGTGAATCTGTACACGCTACTAACGTACTTATAATGTATTAATAGCCTGGATGAGCTATGGATTTTTTTTTCTATTTTTATTAATTTTTCTATTTTTGAAAATATTTTTATTTATTTTACATGGTCTGGATACTCTGCTGTAGAGGTAACCTCAGGCCTCCAATCAGCAATGATTCGGTCCTACACCTGGGGAGGTGAAATTCAATCACATATACCAATGCCCCTGGCGGTAGTCCAAACCTCAGCCTGTTAGTTGGAGAGTAGAAATATTAACCACTCGGCCAAGTAGGCCGACATTGGAGTGGAAATGGCATAAAAGTAGACTGATTGTCACACATTAAGGGATGCTGTTACTTCTCAATATTGTAAGCTACTTGATCCGAAATAAACATTGAAATTTTTAGAATTTTTAGAAAAGCTTGGCAAAATGCGCTCTTTAATTGTGTGTGTGTGTGTGTGTGTGTGTAGGCGCTGATTGTTTTTTCTATAACTTTCTGTAATAATAATAATAAATTTTTCTGTGTAAATAATAATAGCGGAACACAAGGTTATCAATAATTTCATAGGTATCAGGAGAAATAATATGGTAACCATGTGTTCGGTTATCACTAAGTTTACACAAAGAAAAATGAAATCCGCGTACAATGAAGACGGATTTCGAATATCATACATTACCTAATTTTATTGCGTAATAGGTCATACCTTAATTAATCTTCACATTTTCTGTGCAATTTCCTCATAATTGACAACACAGGGAAAAATGTATCCATTAAATTGCTCATTTATAACTTAAAACCAGGAAGGTTTTAATGACAAACGTACTTTATATGTAAATAATTACTAGTACTTGGGAAATTGAAAAATTGCCAGAATAAAACGTCAACTTATTTTTCCCTCTCATTCTATATTACATATTGAGTTTTTATTGTTGGTTTCGAGGAGTCTGATTGTTATCTTATTGGCATTACCATTTGTATGGCTTAGAACTTTTCGTATACATCGAGCACAGCCTACGCTCGAAAGATGCACTGTACATCTGTCGAACGTAGGAGACGAGACTACCTACGAGACTACGGATGTCAGGATTGGAATTAAGATAAAAACGCCACATTTCTAACAGAAATAAAAGTATATTAACTTGCAATTGCATTTCTCAAATTCTTGAAAACTTATCCCATCTTATTATAAAAATCAAGTGGATATTAATTCCAGCATTATTTCAAAGCCGATTACAGAAACTATAAAATGTTATGAAATTTGACCAGAGAGCTTATGGGAATACACTTGCCGGGATTGACGAGTTTTCCTAGTCGGACCTTATAGAAGACATGATCGCTCTGTCCAAGCGTCATATATTAGTCTCCTATTGGTCCATTTTGATAAATTTTCGCTGGCCTGACAGCAGTTTCGAACTTGTTAGTTTTCGTCAGAGACCAGGCAGAAACCTTAAGAGAGCAAAACTCTCAATTGCAGGTAAAAGACTTGAAACGCCCGCGAGTTGTATTTTTCGTAAGCGATCTCTCGGTCGGTGCGTAAAAGTATTTACTAAATGCTATTATGCACTATAAAGTCGGGCTAGAGCAACTCATAAATGCCAGGAGTGTATTCCCATAAGCTCTCTGGTCAAATTTCATACGAAACTTTTATAGCTTCTGTATTCGGCTTTGAAATAATGCTCGATTTAATATCCACTTGATTTTTATAATTTTCGCATCGCAGAGCTGAAGCCTTTTAATTATATTTATCCCAGAAAAGTGTTATTGAATATCACCAAACTTGACTTTTATCATTAGTTTGGATCTGCAATATTAAGTTCGTATAAAAATAACTAAGATTAGAGAGTGCTGAGACAGGAGGTCTCAAAAAGCAATGTGTTCTTGAAAACCATTGTCCAATCTTGAACTATCGAATCACAAGGATGATATTTTTTTCGTATGTTCCAATAGGATATGCTTTCTAGAATTGTTACCGAAAATTATCAATCACTTTCATCTTGCATTCAATAGCAATAGGCACTATTATCATATTTATTACAGTTAAATATTTTAATATAATACAGGGTGGCCATAAAATAACTTTCCCTCTTTGGAGGCATCTGTAGCTAAAAACCAATAAACAAATGAGGCCAAATTTTATATTGAGACTTTTGAAGGCATGGGGAGATGATTTCCGCGAAAAAAAGATTTAGTACCAAAAGTCGCCGATACGGGAAATTTTGGCGCTGGCGGAGCCGAAAGCAGTCAAATATTTGCAGTAAACGCAGGTAAAAAGGATTATGCAAATTTTACTGTGGGTACATGCAATTTGTTGTACAGCAGAGCCACCAATTTCACTTAAAAAGGGAATGTAAGGCTCAGCTAGTTATTCGAATGACTAACGAATTTTGCTCAATATGCGTACTACCTTGCCTCAGCGTGCATTGCTTGTTAAATTGTTTTACCTTAAACAGTTCAATGCCGTAGCGGCCCTTCGGGAATTTAGAAGGCTTCATAACCTGCGTAGAGGTCCTATGTCAGCTGTTGCGCTGAGAGCTATGATTAAGAAGTTTGAAGAAACTGGATCACTAGGAGTTAGGCCTGGAAGAGGACGGAAAGCAGTGCAAGTAAGAGACGTTGCTACTGCGGTGTTCGACGACACAGGGACCATTACTGTTCAAGCGCTAGTGTCATTGCTCGTAAATTTGATATGGCTTATGGCACAGTCTGGAAAATCTTACGGAAAATGCTTCTCTTCTATCCGTATAAGTTCAGTCGTGTGCAAGCACCAACTACAACAGATTATGATAAGCGCGTGACCTTCGCGCTAACGTTTCTTGCCCGAATGGAGGTAGACAATGACTGGCCTTGAACAATATTGTGGGGGTGATGAAGCTAATTTTTATCTGAATGGGTCCGTCACCATTCACAACTGCAGAATTTGGGCATCTGAACATCCCCAAGCGATTCAGCAAGTACCACTGCATTCTCCCAAAGTAACCGTCTGGTGTGGCTTCACAGCTGATTTCACAATAGGACCATACTTTTTTGAGCGTATTTACACTACAGATTCTGTAACCTGCAGAGGTTTATCGACGAATGCTGTTAAATTTTGTCAATACCGTATTGCAGCAAAGACAATGTTTGGACTCCATAATTTTTAAGCAGGATGGAGCACAGCTCACATTGAACGTTCAATCCAGCGCCTTTTACGCCAGCATTTCACTAATGAGAGAGTTATCCGTCAGTTCTTTCCGATGGCATAGCCGCCTCGATCTCCGGACATCACTGCATGTGATTTTTGGCTGTGGGTGAATTTGAAATCGGTTGTGCATGTTGGTGACGTACCAACTTGCATGTCTTAAAAGAGGACAAAAAACGGGCTGTTATGAACATCCAATCCAACTCCTTACGCACAGCTGTAGAGCATGTAGCACACCGGATGCAATTTGTTGTACATAAGAAAGGTCAGCACATTGAAAATCGCGAATGTGGTCCAGGGGACCCTGATTCTGATTAATAAAAGATCATTTCCTGTGAGTTCAATTACTACATTAATTTTTGTGTCTCTCGCAAGTTGTTGTTTTAGTTTAATTATTATTATTATTATTATCATTGTAACGCGCCTGATATCCAGCTGGAATGAATGACGCGGCTGGCGCTTACGCTGTCGAAATGTTATTATTCCACTTTACCTGCCTTTAATGTAATTATCCGCATTTTTGCAGCTCCGCGAGCGCCAAAATTTCCCCTATCGCAGAGTTTTTTTTTTTTTTCGGAAATCATCTCCCCATGGCATCAAAAGTCTCAATATACAATTTGGCCTCATTCTTTTTATTGGTTTTAGCTACAGATGCCTCCAAAGAGGGAAAGTTATTTTATGGCCACCCTGTACTTTAAAACAAAAATGAAAAATAAACTTGAGTATACATTTTTGATGCATAATTTTCAATGTAATGTGCAGTATAATAGTTCCGATTTCTGCATATGGTACTGCACACAAATAATGAACAAAGAAGGTAATTTGACATGGTCGAAAGGGCACTGCATAATCCGAAGAATGAACAAATACAATCGGATTACATTATGCAATGACATCTTGACATAAATTAAAACTCCACCTGTTGACGACATTATTATTAAAGGAAATAAATTAACAGCTTTAAAAATTATCTTAACCGACATTTGCTTTCAACTAGGAATACCCAAATACGATAATTTGCAACTTTTTTTTCAGAAAGATTAAAGAAATCAGTGAGGTTTCATTCCCTTTTATTATCAATGCCTTGGATTTAGGAGGACTAGTCGCTAAATAATATTTAATTGAAAATTGAGTACCTGTCTTTTAAATTCAAGTGTATGAAAACTGAACTGTAGCAGTAACATAATATAAAACACACTCAATTATTAAATAAAGTGAAATTACTCTTTACTAATCTATTTCACTTTATGCTACCTCATATACTAGTATTAAATAATATTTTAGACAAAATATAAATATAATACCACTAACACTTCGGCAAATTACGACATAATTGCACTTTTGTTCCTAACGTAGTTTGTGGGAATGAATTTACACATTTTAAACCTACTATTGTTTTAAGCAATAATTTATGAAAAGTAATTTTTGACATTAAACTGGATATGTTTGATTACTTTATTATACTTATCTCCTTCGTATTTTATTAATTTCACTCTCAGTAGTCTGAAAACGGCACCTATTATGCGATATATGATAATTATAATGTATAAATAAATTGATAAAAATCTCTGCTGCGAATAGAGGGCGCTACGTGTCATTGCAAAAATGCTCTGCTAGAGCAGCGCTTCCCAAACTGTGTGCCGCGGCCCCCTTGGGGCCCGTAGGTTTTGTTGAGGGGGGCCGTGAAATAATGAAAACAAATTTAAAATGTTTTAAAACTAAGTATATTTTTTTTTATTTTAAAAGAAACGTATTTAAGTTTTATTATTTCTTTTTTGTTATTTTTTATATTTTAATGGAAAAATTTACACATTGGTGTTTGTTCACAAACTTTGCTTCCTGCGTATTTCGGCGCTTAACGAATATTAGTAAATATTGCTTATTCATATGTTTCATTTCAAAGCAGTGGTTAACTGTATTTACTTCGAATGTTCTCCAGGGAAGTTACAAATCTTTCTGTCCCTTTCATAACGAGTTCGTTATCAGGGACTGTTGATATTGACTTTATATACATATCAAAACTCGTTTTAAATTATCACTGTCATCCGAGCTAGTTTTCTGTTACCAATAAAAGTTTCGCATATACTTCACACATGAAAAAAAGCTTAAACAAGTTCATGTGGGGAGATAGTAACTCGCTTGCAGTGGTAAACAACACGCCCTCCCTAAGAGCCACTATACTGCAGAGGCAATAAAAATAAGTACTTTTATTATGCCAGTGAACAAGGTATGAGGAGTCCGTGTAATATATTTCTCAACAAATAGTGCAATTAGAGACAACTGGGATAAAAACACACTAATTAATGAATCACATGTCCCCTCATACAGAAACTATGCTGAAACAGAAACTACAGACTGAAACAAAACCATATGTTGCATGGGCAAACACAGTACTAACTAAAAACTATTGTTATTAATTAGATGTATGTGAGTTCGATTTCCCAAGGCAGCAATAAAATTCAACCGAACGTGTTAAAATTCGTAAAAGTGTTAAAACTAAGTAATAATATATATATAATGAATGTTATGGCAGTTTCACATATGGAATTCGGTTGAAGAGAGTTAGCATTTCAACTCAATTGTCAGCTATGCTTGCTTTTATCTTTCGGTTGCGCGATCTTTTGTTAATACCGCACCAATCATATGCACGTTTTAATAATCTGCCTTTGCTGTCTGTTTCGCGTTAGGCTTAATTACCGTAAAAGGAGAAAAGTCACAAAAGTGAAAAATGTTCCTGGTCCGGGGATTCCCTTATTCAGGTAATATTCACTAATTTCATGTTATCAGTCTGTGGTGTGCCAGTATTGGTAAGTGGTGATATTATTTGATCTATTCTAAGTTAAAAAATTTAACCCTGAGATGGATAAGTGGTTGGTAAAAAATAAAAAAAAATAAAAAAATCCCGCGAACAATCAGAAGAAGCAGAAACAGACTAAAAAAAAAAGGACAGTATTTTACCAGAACAGCCCGCATCGTCTTCAGAACCAAACGGTAAGAGGCAAAAAATGTAATATATGCATTTGATTTTTGCAATATTCCCTGTGTATGTTTTGTATTGAATATAAATACAATAAATATTATAATAATATATCTCTATTACGATTTTTTTTCTAGGGGGGCCGTGAAATATTTTAATTTTTGCAAAGGGGGCCCTGACATCCAGAAGTTTGGAAAGCACTGTGCTAGAGGATGTAATTTTAACTAAGGTGCATCGCAGTTTATTTCAAATTTTATTGCGCTTGATTTGATAGTGTGAAAATGTGACAGTCTGCTTCAGCACAACGATATCCACTAGTTTTAAACGTCAGGTCAAAGGATAGTGAGCGTGCGTCAGTTTATGCTTTAAACTGTGAAAATTTCCAGTGATTTTTTTGAGGTATCATAAACCTCTTTCGAATCGAAATATATAAGAACTGAAACACCTGAGTGGTTTGTAAAGTTGAAAATAGGGAGTGACATTTCTTCATGACACTAACCCATTTTGGTCATCATCGGAGAAGCAAAACGAGTTAAAATATGACGTTACTCAAGAATTCACTTTTTGTTCTAAATATACCAAGATATTTTTCATTTTATGAATCATCATTAAATTATACCTTCCCTTTCTTTTCCATTACTTATATTCGTAATTGAATTGATTTTATTTCCTCAACGAGTTAATTCTTAAATACTTACTTGGCCGATTTCTTATTCCCTTAATTAGTTCCTATGTTCAAGATTTTCATAGATACGATTCACATGAGCTTCATTATTAAACTATAACTCATTGTGAAATCAAGGAAAGGGATTAGAGTGTCGGGTTAATGTATCCATCAAGTATTTATTTTTCAATGCATTGCAATTATAATAAGGAAAAAAAGTTTCAAATGTTACGAACAGGTTTCTGGATATCGTTTCCGACATCATAAAATCAGGTATATAACACCATCAAAAGAGCGCATGCTTTTAGAATGCAATTGTCATCGCAGTACGAAAAATCAGAGAACTACAGGTTTTCGTAAGGTTTTGTTTTCAGTATTTTATATACAAATTTAGAAGCTTGTAGATAAATAGTGTTTATAATGTATTACGGACAGCGATACTGTTATGTATTTAATAACGATAAAATATTCCTAAAATGTATTAAAATTTAACATGTTAAGAACTGTACGTGGAACTTAACATTGCAGCCGTGTTCATGATATTTTATTATTTAAGTGCTTAATCATCAAAAGACAGAATAATAGTGCGAAAAAACGTAAGTGCAGTTTACATTCAAGTAGTTCGATTAATTTCCAATCTGGAGAATTACTTTACGGGAACTCTAGAAATGATGACGGACTTTGGTTTTGAAAGAGGCCAGACATGGCTTACTCTCAGTAATGGTAAGAATAGAATGATCAAGAGAGAGAAAGATGAAGGGAGCGAGAGATAAATGTTAAATTTAAATGGGACAAACTAGGAAAACTGTGAACCATGCACTTAGATCAAACATAGTTTTAACCAAACATGAATTAACTTTAAATAACTGCAAGACTTCACGATGATAAAAAAAAAATCAGCTAACCTTGTCTAAGATTTATATTATAATTTATTATTACAAAATTTAGTTATTATAAATTCAAAGGTTTGGATTATTTTTGTTTGTTTCGAATTATGGCCGATGCAACTAAGGGTGTGAGAGAATTATGTTATTGTCTCTTAATTGTATATGTTCTTAATTACAATCATCAAACCAGTTTTAGAGCCTAGTAAAATGCTAGCGTTACAATATTGCTGAAGGCAATAACCAGCATGCACATTTACTTACGTAATTTGAATTAATATTTTACCATTGTTATAACTTTGAAGTACTCAAATTATGAATGCCGTTTTATTCATGGCACTCTAATGTCACTAAGCTTATTTTTAGCACGAAACCTTGAATCCAAACGCAGAGTGCTGTTAAATTTCTTCTAAATTCACATTCGATAGCCAACTTTAAGATGCCATAGAAATATGGAATGTACCGTATAATAAAACGATGGGTTCCTTGATGATCATGATTATTATTTGAGTGTGGTGATCGAAAATTATTCAATGAAAAATTTATTTCAAAATCAGAATTTTGGTGTATAGTTGAAGCATTTAACACGAGTTTTATTCCAATAATTGTCAATTATTTTTATTAGAGTAGTATAATTGTTGCTCTTCTTTTTGGAGGACTTAACAGAATACTGGTATTCAAGTATGCATTTCTTTTAAACTTCATATTTGTAAGGTTTATTCGTACAGTATAAGATATATAAAATTAATACTATTGATCTTTTATATACTGGATTACACTTATCATGGAAGCATTTACCAAATCATTATAATTATAACTTTCTAAATGCTACATATGATTTCGAATCTTCCAAAAATATTAGATTTCAACCTTGATCCAGGTGGTAGATACTCTGACAACGGCAATTGTAACTCATTATAATATTAAAATAATTAAGTGCTTTTGCTAGACTTTAGCTTGGTGATTGCTTCTACTTTATTAACTAGTTTTATAGAAGACAGGAAATTATGGATTGAATTATGATATTGTCTGAATTCATTAAGCTTTTGAAAACGATCTTTCGTTGGGTGAACATTTCTTCTCGTCATAGGTCGCTGAGCTATACCTGAGAAATGGTAGCGATCAGTTAACTTAGTTGATTTTAAGAAACCTATGATGTGCCTGCAACTCTCGTTATCATGTTTTAAGTTTACTGGTGTTGCATGAATTTGCCCATAACGGGCATGCATATTCTGCGGCTGCAAAACATCAGGAAGAGCTGCAGTTCTATTCAGTTATCAGAAGTTGCAAATCCACTGCCTTGCAGTAACTTCAGTTGTTTTCTTTGGATGTTTTTTCATATCAGATTTCTTCAAGACTAACACCCAAGTCATCTATGACTTGTTTTATTACGACTCTAATATGCCACATAATGTGTAGATGTCTGTAGCTTTCATGATTGTTGAGTTGAAAGAGGTTTAACTGCGTTTTGCTGGGTTATCATATGGACAATTCCTTTTTAAGAAATAGCTAGTATTTTACAGCTAGTAGTACTTATTTAAATGGTTAAAGTCAAACGTTTATGTTGTAGTAGCTTGATTATCAGCATATTCAAAGCTCTAGTTCCAGTATAATTGGATGGACATTCACATAAATGTTACAAAGAACCAGAGCAAGTGCACTATCTTACGATAATCAATTTTGTACATGCAGAACTGAATTTTTTTTTTCCAGAGTCACAAACACTCATATGCTTTACAATGATGACAAAAGACGTGTGAGGTTTGTAATGCTGTAAACATTATTAAGGAGAGCAAGGGTTCAAAG
This sequence comes from Typopeltis vanoorti, assembly GCF_054136105.1. NCBI lineage: Eukaryota > Metazoa > Arthropoda > Arachnida > Uropygi > Thelyphonidae > Typopeltis > Typopeltis vanoorti. Next base: position 30,709,906 of record NC_143572.1, read on the forward strand.
GAGAAGCTAAAATTCATTCGGTACATTACAGAGAAAATATCTATAAAAATTTTGAACAGTTGGAGGGATAGAACAATCTTCAGCCTTCCGTACGAAATGTTTCTTGAGGAAGGCTGGTCCAGAGAACTCAGTTAGATAGAATAAAGGAGGAAGAAATTTTAGAGGGCAGTTTAGAACAGTTGTTACAGTTGTTAACAGATTCAATAGAAATCTGAGAAACGATGATTTCCAACTCTGTGACCAAGGAACTACTATTAGAAGAGACACAGAACAGTCATTGCTTCCATGAACTGGTAATTGAATCGAGTCATTGAGAAGAGGATCCTATATATGCCGAATTGTTCTCATCTCGACATTTTCTAGAATTTTTAGGAATGTGTTTGGCTTTACCGCAGAAAGATGTTAATGGTATTCTGAAGATGGTCATATTTGCAATTTGTGAATGGTTCGATTTCAGTTAGGAGAAATTTCAGTTTGTGTTTGTCTTGATTTGGAAGAATTCATAGTGTTTAGAGGATGAAGAAGATTGTAATGTGGTCTGCTTACCTCTCCGGGAGTAAACACAAAAGAAACGATAGTTGATCCTAACCAGTGCTTTGAGCATAACTGAGATTAAGGGAAGGTGACTTGATATTACTTTTGCTATTAAAAAAACTGCAATACTGAGTTACTGCAGCATCGTGAGTGAGCAAGTTACCCTCGTTGCAAGTGAAGCAGGATAGGTAGATCAGCGTTCAAAGGCGCTGGTAGCAAACAATCTTGAAGCTTGAGATGCCTGAATATTGAATGGTTTCTAGAAAGAGCAGCAGGAAAGAAGCGTGCTATCATTGGTCAAGCTGTTTATAGGCTTATTGGGGAATAAAAGTAGCTAATTCATGAACAAGAGAATGGGGACAGGGAACAGAGCATTTAGGTACGCTTGCATTGGTGAAAAAGCAAGGAGAGGAAGCCATACAGAGTTACGTGCAGCGAAAGACTAGTGTGAGAAATTGTCAATTGTCCTGCCCAATAACGCAGCAGTGAAGGTAGACCGAATGAAAACTTATTGAGCAGTTCTTGATGACAGGCACGATCAATTTCTCTGGAAATGTCTAGACCGATAGCACATGTTTCTCCCAACCTATCCGTGACATTTGTTCAATGATGGGTTATGTCGCCTGACGTTCTTAAGTACGGGATTCATACTAGTCATCCCCTAAACAGAAAGCCTCCAGAATCTTATCTTCCCTTTTTTATGTAGTATGTTGGATATACACTCACTGGACAAACATTAGAGATACCTACCTAACAGCTTGTCGTTCCATCTCTAGCGCGAATAACAGCTTGTGCTCTCAGAGGCATTGACTCCACCACATGCCCGAAGGTTGCCTATTTCAGCATTGCCCGTTACCGCGCTTTAGACGTCGGTTCAGGATTCATGGATCTGATATCTTGCTCTACCGCATCCCAGAGAGATTAGATCAGATTTAAGTCTGAGGGCCTTGGGGGACAGTGGATGGTTTCAAATTCAGATCAGTGTTTCTCGAACGATGCCTGGGTTGTTCCAGGCGGGTGGGGTGGCGCACTGTACTGCATGATGCGCGAAGGCCATGAAAGTGTGTAGGTGATCAACCATCACCTTGATGGTCCTGACACCATGCGAGGCGCAATACCCGATGGCGAGCTGTCAATAGTCAATGGGCTGCGGGAGCCGACGATTAGGGCGTCGGCTCCCGTAGCCCATGGTATGAAGGGTACGCCTTACCTTTTCTCGCTGACGCTGCTTGGCCCTCCGACATTGAAACTGGATGTGATTGTGCCCCAATTGCCCTGCGGTTGGTTTGTACGAGTCTGGACAATTTACATCGACCCCGGTCATCAACGGCGTGTGATCGACTACCAGTTCTTCGTCTGTCGATGGTATATTAGCGGTAGACCCTTGATACGGTTGTCCTCGAAATCGCTAGGGTTCTTACCACTTGGGCGATAGAATGACCCGTCTGTCCTGAGGCGATAATACATCCATGATCAAAGTGGCAATCTTAGATCGCCGAATTTCCCCGTGTTCGTCGATTACCGATACACTTTTGGGAAGCCTCGATGTCTGCCAATATACTGTGTGCATTCGGTTTGGGTTGGTTTCACTCTGTCATGGGGATGGCAGTGTCAACTTCCGATTAACCCTATCTGTAATGTTTTGTCCACTGAGTGTACGAATGCTTCCAGTAACTGGTATCAGTACTAGCTGAGTATAAAAGACGGCAGAGGTGATATGAAATGACTGTTAGTGCTGGAAATTATGGTTGGAGTAGAGTTGATAAGATGCCATTGGAGTCGGAAAACATTTTAGTGTCAAGGTTATTTAGCACACATCTGACATACGTTTTCTTAAAAGCAAGAGATGCACTATATCTTCTGCTTCGGTGTACTGTTTTGAGTATGCTTTGGGGTGATCTGTCTTCACCATCTAGGCAGGAATTGAAGGAAAAATTTATATACTAGAAGATTATCTTTATCTAATCTCCTGTCATAACAGCTGTGAAGAGAGGAGGCCATACACTGTTACAAGCACGAAAGACTAGAGTAAAAAATTTCTTACTCTAGCGGTAGACCCTTGATACGGTTGTCCTCGAGATCCCTAGGGTTCTTACCACTTGGGCGAGAGAATGACCCGTCTGTCCATGACATCATTGCTGATGGCTGTTCTGCTTTAATGAAGGCTGAGAATGACGCTAAGGTTCATGTTGCAAGCCATCGACGGTATCCTGCATTTTTTTGTTCTTGGGAAAAAAACATTGACAAAAATCGCTTTTGAAAAATCATGTCTTGAAAATGGGGAGGAATTTTGAATGAAAAGGGGAAAGGGCTTTATACCGATGAGAATAATTCCTGTCACTCGCTCAGAGTAGATGTTTGGATTAGAAGACTGGAAGCATTAATAAGATTGCTGCCTACTGAATATAGCAGGAAAACGTTTTAGTTCCGTAGATCGTCATATTTAGTAACTTAATGCTTCCGACGGAAGAAGAGGTTGGCTCTGGCTAATGGAAGATAGTTTTGTAGGAGTGGAGACACATAAGACAGTGATTTGAGTTACAGAGGTGTGAGATTAACCTTACGCTGTATCTGAATGGAAAACTCGTTAAGAAGAATCAAGATTATTTGGAGAGTGTTTACGATATATTCCGGTTGGTAGTTGTGCGATTTGTGTTAGTCCAGTGCCTGCTGCAAATAATTTTGCGTTTCAATAAATTTGGTCATTAGTGTTGCAAAATGGAGGCCAGTTGTAGTTATGTACATTAATATTACCAAAACGATGGATTTTTGCTTTGGACAGACAGATTGCGGACAATCGAGGTTATCTGATAAAAACTCAGAAGGGTTTCAGAACTTGAGAAGGGATAAATGCGGCGGATGAATGTAACTGAATGAGACGAAGAAACAGTAAGACAGAGACACTTGAAACGCAAAGATTCTAAATTTGGCATCTCTGGGGTAAAAAATGTCAGTCTTACAACGCTACGGACGGCAAATTTGTGGATAACTGCATTACGCGGTGTGCAAGTAATGTGAGAAGTGCATGTGGACTGTGCTCCTTGTAGTTGCAAATTGGATTTCCGTCAAGAAAAAGGAAGTCTCGTCTGTTTGTAATTGATGGTATATCTTATTTATGTTATCATTTATGTTATAAATGAACAAATAGAAGATAATGCGATTTTTAGGGTTGTTGCATGTTTAGCTTTGTTTTGTTTGTTTGAGAGAGAGATTTATATTAATTGCACTGATACTATCATTGTTTGTTCTACTCATAATTTTGATCAGGGACATGCACTGAGAGAGACACTATTGATCATGAAGCTCATATAGAGAACAGCAATATTCTTTCAAGCATGCTTGGATTTCGTAACCAAAGTACGAGGATAGGATGGTCACCTCAACGCCTCTAAGTATTCCTGGCTGTATCCCTCTGCAAACCCGTTCCTGCTTGCGGGATGAAAAACCCTAGATAAACTGGAAGAAAAACCCTGCTCCCCACGCCCAAGACTGGCTAACTTGGCTATGGCTGAGGAAGATCCTTTTGCTCCTCACGTCGGCGACGGGAATCGAACTTAGGACACTCCTTCCCCAGGTATATGGTTGCGAAGCGCAAAGCCACTAGGCTAACCGCGCGAACATATTACGGCAATCTTCTTGCCATAATATGACCCGGACAGAGCCTCCTACATACCGTTACTCGCAGTGTAAAATTGCAGCGGAATATGCGTGACATGACCGCTAGGTCTTCTGACTTCTTACTGACAGGTTAGAGCCCAAGAGTACTGAAGTACTGTGTTACCACTGCATCCTCTAAACAGAGGAGTTTTCGGTTTCTAATTATATTTGGAATGCCTTTGAACAGTATCACGCAACATGGAGAAGAGAGAGGAGACACAGCAACAGCAATCCTTGTTCTGGAGCAAAACACGGTATTTGCCACTTTAGGCCTCAAGGGCGATGATATTTCACCAGCTGGTGAAGATCGCCTTCCGTCTAGTGGGCGTTAGCTGGCATGGAAATAGGTTTTATTACGAGAAAGAACGATTATCAGCTAACAGGCATAGTTGTGTATTGCGCATGAGTTGCTTATTAGAGGCCAAATATGGCACATTTTTGGCTTGTTGAGTAAATTATTCTTCACAAGACATTATATTCATGCCCTTATTTCTGTTGCAATTTGAACAAAATCTAATACTTGTTAATAACATAGGTCGGCTAGTCTTGTAGTTTATTCCTTTTCAGGGACTTCATGGACTGCCGTCTCAGTTTCCGGTATTATTATTTTCACTTTTTATGTTTTTATTTTTTGAGGCAGTCTACCTTAGAGTTCTGCTTATTTTACCATTGCGCTACCCGCTCATCAGGAGTATGTTTTACAAAAAAATCTATATTTAATTTTATGATAAAATTCGATCCTGTTCATTGTGATAAATATATTTCTATGGATATTGTAAGGTAATGGGGTTTAAAAATCTTTTTAATATGCTCATTGATATTCTTATAAGGAATACCATATAATCTTTATTCTGGCTCTTACTCAACTCGTAACATATTGTATTCTAATTCTTCCTGGAAAGTTTCATGTCCCTGCAGCATACTATTGAATCAAGAATAATTTATAAAAGTTTCACACAATGGCATGAATTTTTTTCTTCTGATCATGCTAAGGATACCCAGGTTTCTCTCTCAATACCGAAACTTCGAAGAAGAAAATCTAATTTGTTAATAACCTTTCATAGCTACTTAGCGGAGGCTTCTTGCATTTAACACAATGTTTAATAAAAAAAATGGAGAACCATATAATATTTTTTTGCGTACTGTTGGTTTCAATACAAATATCTTTTAAGACACACGAATGGTTATTGTCATTTTTTTCGTCTTCTTCTTCTTCTTCGCTGTTGTATTCTCCATTTGAGAAGATCCTGAATTAGAACGTCTACTTGCATATGAAAATCCTTTATAAGGGATTTTTTACTTTCACTTCCTATCCAAACCCACAACTATACGTTAAAACGCATGAACTGTTTCTATACACCTACTCTAATGCATTCATAAATTTCTGTCTTATTCCATATCAATTTACTCCCTATCACACCAGCTTTGTTCATCCTATTATATATTTCCTTAGTAAATTTACCCGGTCTTGGGAGTGGACAGCAGGGTTTTCCCCCCAAGTTTATCTGGGGTTTTTCATCAGTAGGCAAATTTGAACCCCGGCCTCGTGACCACACACGGATTACAGTCATGAATATTGCCCTTAGGGAATGCAGCAGAGGAGTGGCGAACCGGCTGCATTAATACGCCAGAAACCCCTCATTAGGAGGGGACTCAACCCGCCCTAGACCGATGAGAAGGATAGATAGGATAATAACCATTCAGGAGAAAGATTATGTATTTAATGACGTTGCTATATTTCATAATCCTTGTCGTTTTTTTGTTGCTTTACATGTAATTTATTGCAGTACTACTTAAGTTAATTAAATAAGGAATAGTGCTGACGTCTATTGTATTTATTTAAACTTTTTATGTCATCTGCAGAAAGATAAAAGTTGCGATTAATATTTCTAGTTTTTATATCAGGTTTAATGCAACTTTTCCTCATAATGTTCCTCATATGTTCCGTGCAGATGATGAATAAGAGATGAGATAGAGTGCACTGTGGTTTTAAACTTGATTTTAAATAAAGCAGTCTTCCTATACTTCCTTCAGTTCTGTTTGGCTAACATTTTAATGTATACTACGCATTGCTTGATATTATACGCCAGGCGTGGCCAACTTCATTCTATACGAGGGCCAATATATGATGAGTGGTAGCGTCACAGGCCGCACACTTTTAGACAGAACTTAAATAAAAAATAAACTCTGCATTTTTTCAAAGCAATAGTTATATGTATTGAATTACTATATTTGTTAAATCATTTTACTACTAGGAGAACAATATAAAATACTTAATTGATTTAAATATAAATTGTTAAATTAAATAAAATGACATATTTCTGGTTTTTTGCCTGTAACACAACTTAATCAGAACACTCTGGGCGTTGATGTGCGGCAACAAGTTCATCAAAGTCGATTTTCAACGATGATGACGATATTTGTAACAAATTTTGAAGGTGGTCATATTGTTTATAAACAGAAATTCGTTTTACCATTTCTCCTGAAATGACCTATTTTCTACACAGAGACACGTTTCTTACTCTTAACACACAAAGACTGAAGTAACTGACCAGGGGAACTGCAACAATAACACTGTTAACTGCGAAACTGAGTTTCTGAAACTGATCACTGTAACCAGAGCAGAGCAAGTGACTTTCGATGATGCGTTACTCTGGAGCGCATAGAAATCGACCACTCCCACTACTACAACTCCCACAGAGAAGAAGTAGATTTTTTAAATTGAGTAATCTTTTTAAAGCAATTTTGATTCCGTGTTGAGAATATAAATTGTTTCCGTCATCAGAAATAACGAATATAACTAGTATATCAATCAGAAAATCTGCGGTCGAAACTAACAGCTAAATTGATAATACATATAATTTAATATAGTTTTTATTCTGCTGCGGACCTCACAAAATTACGTTACGGCCGCATGCGGCCCGCGGGCCTGCTGTTGGCCACCTATATTATACACTGTATAATAGTAACTCGTTTGCAGATCTACAAAATGTAAATCCAGACCGTGATTATTCTCCTGTGATATCCTAGCTATTTTCCCAAAAATGAAAATGTGATGTCGATAATCCCTGTATGGACTGACCTCAGTTATTCCCCCCCCCCCTAGTTTCTCTTCCATCTTTTTTTTCCTTCTTAATTTGTAAATTTCATCAGTTACAGTTTAAAGTAATAATTTAGTTAATATAAACGCATTTTATTTTATTTAAAATTTTAATTTATTTTTGTTTTTATTTAAAGAAAGAAGCCTATAATTTTAAAATCAATAAATTTAAATAATACTGACAGTATTATTATTAAAATATCTAGAAGTACGATTTTTAATGTATCTCAAATACCTAAAAGCGTTTTAAAATTATTTCTCATATCATACCTCTTTAATTGTTATCCTGGGAAATATGATAAAAACGAATCCTATGTACCAGGTATACCGACTTTCCACATACTTCAAGATTTTTTTTTTTTTTTTTCTGTTGAATGCTAAACACACTGATGCCCTTTCGTTATATCTGGAATCTTCTGAGCAATATTATTTCAGCCTTAAGCATATCACTAACCATGTTTGAGAATGAAAACAAATAATATATGAAATCCGCTTAGAAAGTGATGCACGCTGTAAACATTTGTTTATTTCATTATAACTTTATCAAGCCTATAATTTTAATCACACTTTAATTGGCTATTAGAAATTATATATTTACATCTGGATTTCTTTGTTCATAAGCATATGAATTTATATACTTTTAGTGTTTTTTTTTAATTAAATAATTGTTTATTATGATATATTTTTTTCTGTCCGCTACTCTGAGTGACCCTGATGGCTTCATCAAAATTCTAGTACTCGGATGACCTAAATATACCGCCCTCTTCTATCTTGTTTTCATTCAACAGTTTTCTATAAATCTCAACAGATCTTTTCGTTTTCTGGCGTTGTTTACAGATATCTTAAATTCAAGCAGACAGAACTTTATGCACTAAAATAAGCAATAAGTATGAGTATTATAGTGATAAGTGAACAACTGCAAGATTTATATTATTAAGTGATAAGTGAGTATTATAGTGATAAGTAGGATAAATGAACAATTTCAAGATTTCTTATCTGTTTTTTTATACAAATTTATATATTTATAGTTCTAAGATAGCTGTAGATTTAGCAAAAAACGTCTGGCTGCGATATTCCTATTTCATATTTGTTGCATTTCTGTGTTCTTCTATTTATGTTCATTTTCGTTTGAAATCGTCTTGATTTATATAACAATTTATGCATTTAAAACTAGATCTTTCGTTATAGATTTAGAGGAGATGGTAATACCTTAAGTATAATTGTTTTAGTTCGTTTAATACTAAAATAACTTGAAATACAAAAACTTCGTAGACAACCATATTACTTAAGCAGAGAAGAAAGCCATTTAAATATTTTAAAATTATTAATATTTAAAATAACGTTACTCTGGAAGCACTTACGTGCATTATCATTCGCGATAAGAGCATCAAGTTATAATATAATCTAACACTGTTATGAATCTGTTATTATCATCAAAACAGAGTTCCTATTGAACAGTAATCAGTTATGAACACTATCTAAGAATAATTGTCCGGATACCCTTATTTGAAGTTATGGAATATTCCATTTTTGTTAATAATACTGAAATATTCCATACGATGCTTGCCCCATTATTGTATCCTTGTCTCCACAAATTTTTAATATCTAAATTTAAATCTTTTAATTTATCTTAGAGGTACGTGAATAAACTTTCAGACTGTTTTTGAAAAATTTAGTTAGTTTCCCTGTTTCTCCTTTTCAAGTTCTTTTGCTGCTTTTCTGTTTTCATTATTTGCAGATCCGGATACTTTTTTTTCTTTCTCCGTCATGCCCAGATTTATTCTGAATTAAAAAATCTATTGAACAAAAAATTTGGTAAGACATAAAAAGAAATAAAAAGACATAAAAATAAATGTAAATATAAATATAAATGTTAAAACTGGTGACACGCAGACCATCCGTGATGAGTTCCAGAGTGCTAGGAACACCATGGTGAGCACTAATATTGTGCAAAAAGAACTCCATTTACTGGGTTGGTTTCACGGAAGAGCAGAGGCACACAAGCCGAACATCAGAACAACGAACAAGGTAGCTCCTCTGGCCTGCTAAAAAGAGCGTGTAAACTGGACAACTGACCAGTGAAAAACGGAGAGCGAAGAATCAAGATTAAACTGTTTCAGTCTGATGGTAGGCTGTGGCTGTGGAGGAAGCTTGGTGACCTTGTACCGACAACAAAGTTTGGTGGTGGAGGAGTAATGGTGTGGGATGCATTCGGCTGGTTTGGAATGGAACCGCTGGTTGTTGTCCCTGGTTCCATGAAAACAGCTCGGTACCTTGATATTCTCGATAATCAGTTGCCTGTACTGTGTAGTTTTTATGGAACGAGCAGTGTTACTATTAAGGCAGCAATGCCCCATGCCACAAAGTTGCAGTTGTTATGGAATGGTATGAAGAGAATGGTGTTAAACGACTGCCCTGGCCTGCGTAGAGTGCTGATCTCAATCTGGACTTTGATGCTTTGATGGAGGAATGGAGACAAATTCCACCTAATGTCTGCGGCATATTGGTGGAAAGCCTCCATCAAATGGTGCAGGAGGTGATAAAAGACAAAGGTGAACATACCCTATATTAGGGTTCGCCTGATGGTATCAAATGTAAATTTTTAAAGTGTTGGGACAATTATTGGTTAATAGTGCATATACCATCCGTGTTGGCTGTAAAATATAATCGGATATCTGACATTGAAAAAAAAAAGAACAAATGTTACCTTGCATACCAAAAGCGATTTTGATTGCTAATTTTCATTCTTACGAAAAGAAAACTGTAGGATTGCATAACGAAAAGGGTTGAAGTAAACTTTAATGCCTCTTTTATAGAGAGGAAAAATGTATAAGCAAATAAATATTATATTTTCTGAGAATATTTAGAAGAGTTTTATCGGTTTCTTGAAACACTTCCTTGAAGTGATATAGACTTGTTTCTTATGTTAAATCTGCAAATTACGGTTTACAAAGTGATGTATACTGTCATCGTTAGAACGTGCAGATTTGTATTCTTCTTAGAATAGAAGAACTAGGAATGCACTATAAATGTTAATCCTTTTACCTCGGTAACTAATTTCCTTCTCTGCTTGACGAAATGCTTCAGACTGATTCCTTTTAATTTTAGTCTTCAGTTTTCTTTTTGCAAATTATGCTTTCCCAATTCACATAATCGATCACTTTGTAAACCGTAATTTGCAGATTTAACATAAGAAACAAGTCTATATCACTTCAAGGAAGTGTTTCAAGAAACCGATAAAACTCTTCTAAATATTCTCAGAAAATATAATATTTATTTGCTTATACATTTTTCCTCTCTATAAAAGAGGCATTAAAGTTTACTTCAACCCTTTTCGTTATGCAATCCTACAGTTTTCTTTTCGTAAGAATGAAAATTAGCAAGTGAGGTAACAATTATACCAGAGAACTGAACTATCATTTTATGATTATGTATTTTTCAGTGTTACTTGTCTAAATTACAGTTAAATCAGCTAGCGAGTTTTTTGTCTTTGCAGATCTGCACATTTTAACTATAAAAGTATACATTTTGGAAACCGTAACGTGCAGATTTCATATTAAAAAAATGCATAGGTCACGTTCAAGGAAGTGTTTTGAGAAACCAGTGAAATGTTCTAAATATTCTCAGGAAATTTAAAATGTTTGCATGCGCGTATATATTTCCACTCTATAAACGGGCGTTAAATTTTCTCTCTGATCAACCATTTCCCTCATCTAACCCTACCGTTTTTCTTTTCGAAAGAATGAACTTCAAAGTCGAATTCAGTCCTTGATTCAACCTAATGAGGCATTATGTACTACGTAAGATGCATTTTTCCTAGTGCCGCTTCTCTGAACTTCTTCTTCTTCTTCTTCTTCTTCTTCTACAGCTTCTCCCACTTAAGTGGGGTCACTGTTGATAATGAGTCTCCTCCACACCTTCCTGTCTTGGGCTGTCACCACATCCAAGTTCTTCATCCTCAAGTCCTCTTCTACCAGCTCCCTCCATCTCTTCTTTGGCCGCCCACGCTCCCACCTTCCTTGCACATCCATCTGCATGACCCTTCTTCCCACATATTCGTCCTCCCTCCTCATCACATGACCAAACCATCTCAACAAATGATAATAATAATAATTATTATTATTATTTTATTCACATAATCGATACACAGTAAAAACAAGTTATAATATAAATAAAAATTTGGCTGGTGATTCAGAAGAATTCAGATCCTACTCAAGAATCTAAGAATAGTCCCTCAGGTAGCGTCGTAAAATATGGACTGTTCCAAGTAATGCTGTTTTTTGTAGGTCATATGGGGTCACATCATTGATTTTTAATTGCTGTAAATAGTTGGACAGTTTCTTTGAAGTTGCATCAAGTGCACCGATAACTATTGGGATGACTTTGGTGTCTTTAAGCCACAGCCTACCAACTTCGATTGCCAGATCTCGATACTTAGTCATTTTTTCCAGTTCTTTGTTGTTAATGTTGTTATCACTGGGTACTACGATATCGATAATCCAAACCTGTCGATGTTCGATAATTGTGATGTCAGGTCGATTGTGTTCCAAATGCCGATCAGTTTGTATTCTAAAGTCCCAGAGAATTTTTTTTGCTGTTTCGTTTTCCAATACAGTCTTTATTTTATGCTTCCACCAGTAATCAGATGTAGGATAGCCATATTTTTGGCATGCATGCCGATGAACTATTTTGGCCACTTGATCAGGGCGGTATTTATAGTCAGTTTGAGCTATTTTGCTGCAGGCACTGACTAGATGTTCTACAGTCTGATCTTTCTAATCGTATAATTTGCATTTGCTGTTATTATTGATGTTTAAAATTTTTGCTTTGATTGCGTTAGTTTGTAATGCCTGTTCTTGAGCTGCTAGAATAAATCCTTCTGTTTCTTTTTTAATGTATCCGTGTTGAAGCCATTGCCATGTCTTGTTCACGTCAATTTTGTTCTCAGTATCTCGAAGAAATTGGCCATGCAAGGGATTATTTTTCCAGCGCACATGTCGGTTATTTTGTTGTTCCTTTTTGTAGTCGGATTTGTTTCCTGTTTGTTTTCAAAATGCCCTCTTGTGAAATTACTTGAGGCATTGGCTCAGAGCTATTGTCGATGTCATTTCTTAAACCAATTTCTTCTTCTTCCACAGTCTGTTTCACTTGCAGCAGATCCCGTCCACCTATTTTCCTCGGTAGGTACAACCGGTCAACATCACTTCGTGGATGTAATGCATTATTATTATTATTATTATTATTATTATTATTATTATTATTATTATTATTATTATGGCCGAGAGAGAGAGAGAGAGATGCTGGCCTCTATTATTAATATCCGTAATTACCTGTTTAGCTCTTCTCAATTTAGTGACAAATTGAAATAATTTCTATTAAATCGAAGTAATATTTTATTAAACATGGGCTGTTTTTTCTGTCATTTTCATACACCTCAGCCATTAAAAGAAGGCCACTTACAACACCTAGGAGGGCCCAACGTTGCTCGGGGGGGGGTATTTGAGAAGCCATATAATAATATTCAGTTATGCTAACTCTGACAAATATTGCTAAATACTTGCTATCAATAAGAAGTTTTGGAATCGAGAAGGATTCCGTTTTTCTGAAAATGAATTGAGAAAAAAAAAGTTAACCTTCGAATATATAATTTTGGATATTTTTACTAAAGACTGACGGTTTATGAGCAATCACAAGAAAGAGGAACTCCAGCTCAAAAGGGACTAACTTATAAACTAATATGAAATTCTATTAAAAATCAGAATAAGGGATTAATTAATTCAGAGACTATCGTATCACGAGATGAGAAAGGTTAATTAAAAGCTCCCTAAATTACCTAGTTTGCAAATTTTTTAGATGAAAAATTTGTTGCAATTTACATGAAACCGTTCTTTAACAGATAATTGCGGTTTAGGAAGACAAATCCTTGGATTTAAATCGTCCAACAAAATGAACCGTATAATTCCCTGGATAGCAATAAGTATTGATTAGGATTAAAGCCATAACTGATCTATGGCATTGTGGGAGTGAAAGCAACCTCGACATTTGTGAGACAGTACATACCGAATGACGCCTGATTTCTAAGCAGTTAAAGAGTGCCTGATGCCTGTTACCTTCGTGGAATGAAAATCTTAAATTCTTTCTGAATCTCAAGGATGCACGTTGTTTATCTTCAGTCAGCCATGACGCAGATAGCACACTTCAGGAAAATCTAAACATTACAGGCAAATTACCATGCAGGAAACATGAAGAAGAAAAAAACATTGTTATGTTATCAAGAATTCGCCATCCTGTTATACGGAAAGACCTCAATGAAAATCGAAACTAATTTCCTTATCCTATAGGGAAATGTAGCATAGCAGAGACAAAATAACATCACTATATATTTTTCTTCAAAGGATAAGAGGCAGATTTTTTCTTGAAACAGATTAGAGTTTATATGTCCAATTAAGTAGAAAGTAGACAAAGAATACAGTAAATTATTCTTATTTATTTTAACAGCGTTACTATTTTTATACTATTCCATATGGAGCAAATACAGCGAGAAGAAAATATTGAGAAGCAGAATAAGACATCATTACTGCTCAAAAAGGAATACTGTCGTTGCTATTAACTTATCGTATATGATGACTATAACTCTAAACCAGTGTTTTCCAACGTTTTTGGATCATGCCCCACCTCAGCGCATCAAAGATTTTGATGCCCCCCCCCTCTAGCATAATAGTCAGCCAAGTTCTGAAAACGTAAAATATAAACATGTACTTTAAATAAAAAATGAAAATATTTAAAATTGTTCTTAATTTGTCTTTCTTCAATGAATATAAATTTTATAAAATATGAAACGAACTAAACTCGGGAAAATAAAATACAAGTTAATGCGATCCTTGAGCAGGATGTCTGCTGCAAAGAATTTTTATTTGAGGTACTAATTTAGTCATTTTCAATCTCAAATCCCCATGGTTTGTGATATCCAGATGATTTCATTTTTTCAGTAGCAAGCCATTTACAGCACTAAAGCCGCATTCAACTAAATATTATGACGGGAAAGGCAACAGTATTTTTTTTTTCAAAACTAGTTGAATTTCGGTATTTCGTTTCTGTCTCGTCAGAAAGCCATGCCATTGCTCCTTTTATGTTGAATAAATTTCTAACAGACTTATCATTTTGCTTTTATGAGAGTTTTTCTTGATACTTTGTTTATGTTGAGTGCTGTACTATTGATGTCTGCTTTTTTTTCTCGGAAAGTCAAGGTTGCAACATCGACAATTTATCGCCGACAATGGTGAGTTTTTTGAGTATATCGGTGATGAGGTGACAAATGCAATGTCATTTTCTAATTGCCCCAATATATTCAAATTGTCCCCCCCCCGTGGGGCGTACGCCCCACGTTGAGAAACACTGCGCTAAATGATTGTTGTAGTCATTCTAGTTAGTGTACGGTTATTTGCAATACATTGAGTTATATATATGCTAAGGCAAGTGATATGAAGTGATTAGCTTCTGTATACAAGTAGCTCAGACGTGAATATATTTCACGCCCAAAACTTTGTTTTGCTTACTTGGGAACAGGATTAAAAGCAAATATAAAATTTCTTGCTATCTTTAACGTATTTTACAACCAAGGTAAAAAAACTTTCTTGCGTCCGACCAATAATTTGCTGATGAATGATAATTCATTGCTAATTTTTCATAGAGGAACTTTATATACAGTATAATATATAATGATCTATTTTTTATGAAACAGCCCGAGAGCAATAAATCAATTTCTTATCGAAGTGAACGGAATATTACCTTGTTAAGAATTAAAGTTTCTGAAATGTTTAACAAATTAAACCTTTTTTCTCCTTCATTTCGACTTCCTTTTCATCATCATCATCATCATCATCATATTCTTATTATTATTATCATCATCGGTCTTCTCTAGAAGACTTAAGTCCATTTAGGGTGTCAACTCTGCAACTTACTCAAGCACATATTTATAGCTGGACAGTGAAATAAACCAAATGTGTTCTAGGAAGATTTTATATTTGTGATGCGAAAAGCAGTGCCCTAACTATAATTTGAGACTATCAGTGGTGAACAAAAATTAGTTGAAACATAAGCTGAATTATCTTGATTGGAGCCAAGCTGTATTATGCTATGTAACTGGTTTCTTATAAACGTAATTTGAATATTACAAGGTATGCAGCCTGCCGTATGTCATCTCGTCAGTTTTTGAAATGAATGTTAGATTTGAAGGAAGAATTTACTCTCAAAATGACAAAATCCTACTTTCTACATTCTTTTGAATTTGAACTTTTCAATCAGAGTTCGTTGTCATTAATAACTCACTTATGAAGAGGTGACCACTTATAATCTAGAAATAAACTATTCTTTTTACTTCAAAAGTATCATATGGATATTGTTTATACTTAAAGTAACTTGCAGCATATCCAGAGAAAGATTAAATCAGTGATGATAGGGTGAAATGAACGGCATAGACATAAGAGGAAAGCCCACAGGTGAGCATAGGTAGACGATGTAAAGGAATGGTGTGAGAAAAGTTTACAAGAGTTGAGACACAACGCAATGGAAGATTCGGATGGCTGAAAGTGCATCAGACACCAAGGGGCACTGGACCCGTGGAAATTGATGACGATATCGACTTGTATATTTTTATTTTATGCGTATGGAATGAACGAATATTACTTTAAATATCCTACACCCTGTCAAAATCCATTTAGCTCTTGCGAATGTAAACAACACAAATGTATAACTTCTTCATCTACGTAAAATAATCTACTCATATTACATGGAACGATGGCATCAAAGTGCTCATTCCATTCTTAAAGAAGTCAACAGACTTCTCAAAGAAGTCAACAGACACCATAGTATGATAAACAAATAGCCATGACGTACACCTTAATAAGATGTATGACTTTTTTTCGTTGCTATGAGTGAAGCCTATTGGGCATACGTTTCGCAATCGTACGACAGCGATCAATGGGAATTTGGACCATTTTTCCTGTAAAAAGGGTCTAAATGCCGTGTAATGAGGTTCTGCATTGTTATGTGGCAAATGTCTCTTGACATTTCCTGACGCACCAGTTCATCCAACAAATGTTGATATTGAGATCAGGGTTCTTATGACACGGTGCATTGTCTTGCTGAAAGAGGCAATGATCAGTTCCGTAGAGCCGCCACAAAGTATAAAGCACTACATTGTCTAGAATATTCAGATTCCTCTCGTAATTAATTATTCGAGGCACACTAAAACAGATGTTAAAGCTCAAACCAGAAAAACAGGACCATACAATCACACAGTCACTTCCCAATTTCATAGTTAGAGTTATGCACTCTGGCAAGAGATGTTCACCGGGCATCCGTCCATACCCAGATGTGTGATGGCCGTATATGACCGCACGTTTCCTAGAATAGATACCTCCATACTTCACTCACGCTCGGAGGTATCGACAACCGCGAACGGCTAAGTCAAGGACAGCGCGCGCTGGCCTTAATACCACAATCCACACGCAACTTGAGGATCGCCTGATTTTCAAACATGTTTGAATTTGTCATGTAACCCTCTCATGCATAAGGGCCTCATATGAGGACAAATAAAAATGACATTTTTAACATATACAGGGCACAAATTTAACAAAATTAATGACGTCATGATAATACTGTAAGAATGAATGGTACTGTATCATCATTATAATTTTTTTAGATGAATAGAAAAATTTATCCATGAGAGGGTTAAAACCATTCCAGGCTCATATCAATCTTAATAATTTTTCAATGAACATTTATTCACTTTCCGCGGAACAATGGTGTTCCGCGGAACATAGTTTCGGAAACCCTGATTTAGAGAATAACCTGTAAAGAAATATTCAGTTGTTTGCTGATGATACGAAATTAGGTAGAGTAATAACTAATCAAGGAGATGTGGAAAGCTAACAGGACGATTTTTAAACAGGCTGTCTGTATGGGTTAAATACAATCAGTTTAATGTGCAGAAATGTAAAGTTATGCACTTTAGGGTAAATAGATTACAATCTGTGTATCATATTGATGGAACTGTACTCGGAAACAGATGAGGCTAGAGATTTAAGGGTGGTGATAGACAGACAGTTAAAGTTTAGAGGTCATATTGCTAAGGTCGCTAAAGTAATTCATAAGATTACTTGGCTATTGAAGAACACACTAACAAGGAGATATAAGGAAGTTATTATATCCCTTTATAAGGCCTTGATACGTCCGCATGTATCAAGGCCTTATAAAGGGATTAGTGGGGTAAGGTCTGGTTTCCTGTGTTTCTTAGGTATGTGGAACCGGTGGAGAGAATTCAGGGGAGCAACCAAGATAGTGAGTGATCTGTAGAACGTTTCCCATGGGGATAGATTGAGGGTATGTGGATTGCAAAAGTTGGTTCTGAGGAAAAATGAGGGAATATGACAGAAACAATTAAGTTACTTAAATGATTTTATAGGATGGGAGTAAGAGGACTAGATGTTTAGCTTGGAGAGTGGTGAATGAGTGAAATAAGTTGCCAAGAGTCAGTTCTGAGTGATTTTTATGTTAATTGGCTCAAGGAGAAGTATGATAGATTGTGTAGATAGTTTATATCTCCCGCAATGAGTCTTCAGACTTGTAGAGGTGCCCGTACCATAATAACAACAATAATAATAACATATAAAATGAATCACCTTACTGGTATCAATTGACAGAAAAAGAAAAATTTAGTATTTACAAACTATCATTTCTGGTGACTGAAGTTTTGTAATTTATTTGTTTCATTATTTCTCAGCAAATGGGAGTTAGCGCGTAAATGTTTTCCTGGAAAATTTTGTAGCCATCTAAGAGAATGACGTCTTTATCACAGTGGGCAATTATTTTCCGATTCGTGTAGATTGTAGTTTTGAGGAAACGTAATATCAAATATGAAATACTATTATGAGCCAAAAGTACATTAACATTTTCCTTAAAACAATGTAGATTCCTGACAATTTATCACCGCGTGATGGAAACTCACTGATTAGTGTTTACTATTTTCTTAAAGCGATTATTAATTTCATGATAACTGGCGATTCTTGAATTCGGCGATTCTTCACTGTGCAGTATATCACATCCTGATTCAGCAGTTATGAAAAAAAATCAAAACACACTTTGATTTCTTGAACTACTGAACTAAGGTTAGAAGTTTACTGCCGTTTTTATAAGGGCACACGAAATTTGAGAAGAAGAATAAGATTCGTTCTCCATTCTTCGTAACTAGGAATTCAGTGTATTAAGTTTCTTAATAGTATATTCTTATTTTTCCCCATAAAGCTCGCCTCTAATACTCATACTTGTCTCTTCAATTATCTAATAACCAAATATTCGCTATCATAACTGACCATTTGCCTTGTGTTCGATAATACCTCACATCAACCTCATAAAATACATCAACCACACATTGTGAATTTGATGTGTTATTGTTTGGAAAGCGATAATACATTAACCTCACAAATGCTACTTGAAAAGTAAAAAAATAAAAAAATAGTTTATTCATATGCTGCCGTTGTTGTGCAACTTTTGTACTGAAGATGACATTGAGAATAATCAGCGAAGCTTAAGAAAAAACAGGAAAATTTATCTCAAACGAACCTAAACTAATATAGATATTGCGTGAATTGCAGTTATCAAATTATTCATCTAAAAGAAGTTTTGAGAAGTTTTCAGATTATATGAATGTAAACAACTAAAACTGCGGTTACTTTGATTTCAATATTAACAAATAATTCGTTTCTTTTTAAGAATATTACGGGTTTAAATAATATGACTAAGAATTTTTGAACATTTATCTCAATATTATATACACTGGTTTCCGTAAATTAGGAACAAACACAAAGTCATTTTAACTCAAAAACTGTATGATGAATTTTTATGCAATTCTGCGAAACGCAGTAAAAGAAATGCTCATAAGAATTGTAAATAAATAGTTTAATTCAATAGCAATTAGATACATGAAGACACGGTCAAACCCAAGACGTCAATGAGATTGTTTAAGTGCCTCAATAAGGAATGCGATCACCTCGCACATCAACAAAGCGCTCAGAACGATATTTCATACTGTTTATAATGGTGGATGCAGGAACTCAGTTGGTAATGGCAACCATTGCTCTTCAAAACTCTCCTAAGTTGTCCAAGGTTCTGGGGAGTTGATAGGAGAGGGAGCAGCAACACTGAGTCGGGTGACCAGTCCATACCTACGATAGTCTCATCTTGACGATAATGTTCAATGTCCTTCGCTGAATGAGGGCGAACATGATCATCCTGTATGATAAATGTTTCTCCAGTCGGAACCTTGTACTGAAGACCTTAGGGATGCAGGTTCTCTAAATACGTCTAAATACAAGTAAATACGTCCAATTATCAAATTACTTCCACTATAAGTGTCCGCTTTATGGATGTTAGAAGGATGACAACGTGTCCCTTGTTCTCTCATGGTATCACTTTGCAGACCAAACAGAGACTAGTCTGTAAACAATACTGATCCCCATTAGTCTTGGTTCCAGTTGATGTGAGCTTTCCCAGCTTCAAATGTTCTCTCCTGTAGTTTGGGAAGATGAGGGTGATGCAGACACTGACGGTTGCCAGACGTACAATTCATCTTCGAGAAGCCTTCTATGCACAGTGGAAGCAGCTGCCATGGTTTCTAAAATTGATGGCAGGTCAGATCGTGACCGATATTGGCGATATCGGTTACCCAGTTGGTTTGCTTGTGGCCTTCCTACATAGTACCTCGTGGATGCTGTTTGTGACTACTGAAAATTCGTTCTGTATTCTATGAATCACGAAACGGCTCATACACAACCATCTGGCTATCTTCTCTAGACTTTGCCGGCCTTTATTCTAACGATGCACTCCACCTGAAATCATCGGTTGAATGATTTCAAATAGTTTTTTCGTAAAAACAAACAACATTCGACATTGAAATCCTTTCTTTTTTTGTCTACGTGAATACTGTATATTGTTTCTACAAACAAAGGCTCTTGTTGTGGGTAAAATCAGATGTATTTTATCAATACTTGCATCTAGCTGAGTACTTCCCTGAAATTTTAGTTTCACGAAATCATAAAGATTGTTACTATACATACATTTTCTTCCTTAAAATGAAATTGGATATATAATGAGTGTAGTACCACCTCAGTATGAGTTCTCTGTTTAGGCTGCAAAGTATAATTAGGCCCATGCTTGGATTTAAACAGGACTAATGACCCTCAATTCGTTTTAAACATGACAAATATACGTGATTCTGACTGTATTTACTGTTTGCTTGACAAATCATAAAATCTCATAAAATAAAATATTTTTATTAGTTAAGGATTTCTAAAATATGTTCAGATGCTATGTTTCTGTTAATGAGCTGTATTTTTGTCAAGGTGTTGTTTCTCATCTGGCAAGTATCTTTTTTTTTGTTGTTGTTGTGATGTTTTTCCCCTGGGAAATCCTTCCACTTTAGGTTCTTCGTTTGACTGGCATCAGTCTACTCACATAATGTAATACTTCCCAATTGTCCTCGTTTCAAAGAGCGTCACATACTGTATGAATGACACTTAAAAAAATTATAGTGTGTGACATATAATCAGACGTTTTAGATAGCATGTGCGTATGAAATACACTGAAATCTATATTATCAATATCGATTTCAGTGTATTTCCTGAAATTGTTATATTTTTCATAATAAGACTATTTTTTGTTTTTCACCTTTAAACAACTTTAAAAATTGTCCTCTTTCCGTTGTATGCAGAATGAACATGGAGGAGTCTGTTAACTCAACATTTATTCTGGATTCGGTTTTTGGCATTCCAGGTAAGTTTGAACTGTGTTTTAAATTTAAATCTCACAAATTGATTGACTGCTTTAAAACAGAATGCCTTACTAACTAATGACTAATTTGACTTGTTGTTACTTTTGTCTTTTGAAGTAGTTCTGACGTTTCATATTCGCAAAGAAAAACAAATACAATTATGATGATCTCTTTTGCAAGAAATGAATTCACATATTTTACTTATATCTCGTAGTTTTCATATGTTGGCTATTGAATTCAGCTTCATTATTTCACCCATCTATAGCACGATAAACGATGTGTTTAATTAACAACCAGTTGGTCTTATTTAATTCAGTTTTTGTTAAATAGTGGCTATTTGATTTATTTATTTTTTATTAATAATGATAATTAGATGGAATTTACACGCTTTCTTTCAACTCAAATGTCACTTTCCCAGATTGAGGCTTAAATTTATTTATTTATTCGTATGATGATATAATGGACGTGAGGTCCTTTTTACGGGGAAGTATGGCACCATCTCAATTCCCCCAAATTTTATCCGGGCTCGGAAGTACTTGCTTAAATCATTTGCCTATATAATTCTTCCTTTTACTCGCCACAGAGCCAAATAAATCTTTAGCGTTTAGTTTGGTTTCATCAGCTAGCGTCCTCTCATAAGTAGCTTTGCTTTCTTACCATATATATCATCATTCTTCCCTGTGGTTGGTGGTGTTCACTGCATCCTGATCGAATTATTTTTATATTCATTTTACTTTTTTTCTGCAATGCTTTCTTAATGATGCTGTCTAGCTATCTACGTCCTACCTGATTTACCTTCTTTACTCTGGGCATCCGGTCTGAGATTGCCTTCTTGGTTCAACCACCCTTTGATCATCTCCCATAAACAACCAAAATTTGTCCTTTCCAAATTCTTAGACTATGGCACTGCTGCAAGCTGACCCATCAGCTAGTTATGATCACCTACTTTGTTGTTCCACACATACACCTTATTAACAGAAAATTCTGCATTATGGCAAATCTCCCAGGTCAAGACTAGATGATCATTCTCCAAGTAGAGGTAGCATGGTTAGATTGATTACTGCTAATGTCTCTGATGCGATAGAGAAATCCAGCACACATGAATCTCCTGTCCCCGCCATTACCTGCTGTTTCAGGTAATTATCTGTTAGCAGCTGTATAAATTTTATTTTCTTCCCTGTGACCATTCTTTCCATTCTACATCAGATAGTTTACATGCCCAAATAATCATCACGCGAGTTTGCACTGATCGTGCTAATTTTCCAATGCATTCCATCTTCATCCTCTTATACCCACTGGATTTTAGTAGCAACAGACTATTTGTTTCATCCTGTTTGCCACGATATCACACCAGACAGTCTCAAACGAACTGTTTGAGGCTATCTGGTGCATGTCTGTTCTTTTTTGGCTTCAGTTGTTCTACCATCATTATCAAAACCACTCCTCCTATTCTGTTCTTCTTATCTCCAAAACATTGTATTCCTTGCATTCTATTCCCTAGGAAAATGACAACCTCAATCTCACTAATTTCTACAACTGATGGTCAAGTTTAGCTAACCGAACTAAATAAATCCTATATTTCGAATACTTGTGGCATACGTATACATAAACTACAATACCCACCTCCCTCCATCCTAAAAAAACCTACTATAAATTGTGTATATTTTCCATTTTCCTACTTAAGATAAGGACTTGGAGACCTAAATTAACCATCAAATAACCACTCTGCTATTTACTCACTTCTAAGATGCATTGAACCACATTCACCTGACTCCTCCCTAATTCTGGTTTCACTGACTGTGCACTTCCAAACTCTTATGGAACAATCCCTTTGTAAGACACTTAACTCCGAATTCATTCAAATTCAAACTACTCACTTTCCTTCTATCAAACTCATTCCACACATCCATAAACTCTGCACCCTTTATCTTGTTCAACATGATCACTGATTCAATCGAAATCATAGCCTTTGGTCTCAGCTGCTATCATAATATGGCAGCAGACTCATAACTGTTTTGTTGTACATAATTCCAAATTTATTATTGTTCAAAATTTAAATTGGGTTGTTGTCTATAATTAAAACTTCACTGTTGTTCAAAATGTTTGCCGACCATTTATGATCAGGATATTAGACTTCCTTCATAAATCTAATGGGCCAAGTTATCCAAGCGTTTAAAATTGGTGGCTTCAGAAACCGAGTTTAATGGAGGATAAACAGTTCAGTCACCATATGAAACTGGATGACTTATCTTCGGCTATATCTAAAACTTTCTAGAAGCTGTTCAAAATGGACTATATCCTAGAATTTCCAACAAAGAAGTGTTGAAATAATAAGCTGATTGCAGTTAAAATTTCGTTTGTTGAAATGTTATCTCTGAATATTGGAAAACATTATCATCAGACAATCGGTGAGTTATGATTTTGTTCTGAGTCAGTTGTTGCTGAAAATAGAAACAACTGACTCAGCAACAATTGAGTCAGTTGTTGCTGAAAATAGCTTGCTTTCACACGAATATCGCAGAATTTCTCTTGAAGAAACGAGTCTTGAGAAATATACAAATACTACTAGTCAGTTTGGCTTCATCCCTTTAACTGCTTGATGCACTGCCTGAGGATCGACTTGCATTCACTATTTGTACAAGGATAGTCTTTGAGAGAGGTATGGCCACTCACTAGTTAGACGGTTTTGGCTGTAGACCGATATATGATTCATGGTTTTTAGTATACAGAGTATGTATCATGTTGTATCAAACAGAAAATTATAAATAATGATATACGTTCTGTGTACGAAATGATCGCACTTCTATCATATTGTATTATTACATAATATGATATATATCGTATGCAAACCATGTTTAGTAATTTATTATAACGCACATTAAAAGATGAAAGTACAATATGAATACGTAAATTATATAAAGCTTTGGTTTATCTTTTATATGTCACACCATTGCGTGATTTACCAGTAGATATAAACAGAACTTTAATAATCCCATATTTTTAACACTAAATTAGAAATTTTCTTTCCTTTTATTCATAACTGAATAACTAATGCGTTGTGTTTTTACAGATAACACTATGATAATGTGGCCCTTAATAGGGAAACCCAAAACTGTCCTTTCCATTGCAGCATGCTATATTGCATCAACCAAAATTGGTCCTCTGTTAATGAAGAATAAAAAGCCATATAACTTACGATTCGCCATGGTAATCTACAATGCCATCTTGGCAATTAGCAGCTTTGCATTGTTTTGTGAAGTAAGTACTGAAATGCAGAAAATATATATATTAACCAATATTTATTATTTTTTCCTCCTCTTCTCTCTTTCTATATTTCTGAAATACACCCGATTCGCGAATAAACTAATTTCGATTAATACGGACATCGCTGTTTTTTTTTTGTTTTTTTTAAAGGCAAATTAGAGAACAGTCTCACAGAATATAATTATCGGTAATCTGCATTTGCAGGCTATTGGTGATAAAAGCAATTATTGAATATCATAATTATTTAATTAATATTGCCAGAACATAAACGTTTTATTTTTTATTTATCAATTGAAGAGTTTTTCATTGATGCTGATTTTGTATTAAAAATATATTTTGCATTATGTCAAGAAGCGTTGGATCGAATTATACAAGCATCTATTTAATTTCTGTTCATTTTTTATATTAGTCATTATTTTATCTGATATAACCACTGATTGTAGTTTAAATTTTTTTAAAATACAACAGAAGTGTGTTTTATTTTAAATTGTTTCGTACTTTTAAAAGAAAGCAGTATTTAGGTTGAAAGAGCTTAATTCTTGTAAGCACTCTGCAAATTAAGAATTTCTTTATTTGATATTCACGTTTTTAAATCAATGACTGCTGACTCTTATGTAAGCGGATGTGTTTTGTCATAATTTCTTTATATTTTCTCTGTGCGTAGGGTGCATATTTATTCTGGATCTATCGCCAAGTTATTTTATGTATGCCGCCAACAGTTAAACACATCTTAGGAACAGAAAGGGTAAGTTGCAGGAATTTTGAATTTTATGGCTAAAGAACAATGACTAATTACCACAGGAATTAAATATATAGGAGATATGTGTTAATTTCAACAGGCGGATAATCGGATAGTTTCCCTTTACAAATACTATGGAGAAAGAAGCTCATATTCGTATGCATCCTTAGACTTTTGGACGAGAGAAGAATGGATTTGCTTACTACTAAAAACAAAACCTCACAGTATTATTTTATGTTTATTTTGCTAAAGAACCTAAGCTGGAGAAACAGTTATGAAGCGTATGCAGGCCAGCTTTATGAATAAAAATATCAGCTGTTTTTTTTTTTTTCTTGTCACAATTTAAGAGGAAATCAAATCTGTGTCACCTCTTAATGAGTTGGATAATTCGCCAGAAGATAAAATTATTCATCATCGGAGAATAAAAAAGGATAATCCGTAAACGAATCGAAAAGTATTAGATAAAATTAGATAAAAGTATTAGATAAAATAAAATATATATAATGATATATACAAACATCTGCTAAAATCACATCATTAAACATGAAGAAGGAAAGAAAAGAACACGAATGACACAAGTAATAGATCTTATCGATGAAAGAAGAACATGGAAAAGAGGAGCAAATGAAGAAGAAGGACTAAAATATAAAACATTGGATCAAAGAATCAAACAGTTATGCAGGAGATTGAAAGAAAACTGGATACGAGATAGGAGTATAACAAAATAAGAAAAAAACCAGAGAAGCATTCCTGAAAGTGAAAGAACTTAATGGAAAAGCAAAACGAACACAGTCTAATAACATCAAGGACAAAGATGAGAAAATAATCATTGATAATGACAAGATAAATGGAAGATGAGTGGAGTACTTATCAGATGTCTATGATTATGATAATGGAAACATGATAGATAATTCACGACAGCTTAAGTTATAAGTAACACCACTCTACCAACGAAAAAGGAGCTACAACATATAATTAAGAATCTTCCGAATAATAAATACCCTGGGTGGGTGCGATTATATTCGGGCTCAGCTGTTTGAAAGCTTTGACTGGCTATAATAACAACATTCAGGAGCTCTACAGAACAACAGAATTACCTGAGGTTTTTACAACGTCTATCTGCATACCAATTCCAAAGAAAAATAATGCACAAAATTGCGAGGATTACAGAACTGTGAGCATAATATCCCATGCATCTAAAATTACTTTACCCATTGTTAACAAATAAATTGAAAGAGCCTTAATCGGTGAATTGAGTGAACAACAAAAGGCTTCCGAAGAGGAATGGGAACCATTAACGCTATACTGGAACTAAAAACACTAATAGAAAGATCACTTGAAAGAAACAGGCTCATATGCTTCATAGATTTTCAGAAGGAAAACAACACATAATTAAGAATCTTCCGAATAATAAATCCCCTTGAAATAGATTCACTTGAAAGAAATAGGAACATATGCTTCATAGATTTTCAGAAGGCTTTTGACCGGGTAAAACATAATAAAATGTTCAATATACTGTATTAAGTAAATTAGACATAGAACACCATGTACTTAAGATTATAAAAATGTCTTATACCAAACAGAAAATGCAGCTGTTTAACTCTGAGAATTCTGAAGTGAAAATATAAAGAGGAGTTCCACAAGATTGTATCAGTTCACCAAATGTATTTAACATCTATAGTGAGATAGCGATGAAAAAGATTGAAAAACAAAAAATAGGAATCAGTATCAACGGTACAAAATATAACAATCTTAAATATGCTGATGATACCATTCTAATAGCAGAAAACAGAAACAAATTAATCAGATTACTGCAGCTACTAATTGAAGAAGGTAATGAGTCTGGATTATATATTAATGCAAAAAAGACCAAATTTATGAAAATATCAAACGAAAACAGATCCGAGTCAGAAATATTCATAAATGATATGAAAATTGAACACACAACAAAATACAAATATTTAGCCACCTACTTTACTGCAGATGTAAAGCAAAATGATGATGATAAAGAAATTTAAAAAAATAAGAACAGCCATTTCTAAAGATCCCTTTTGGAAAAATAAAGATCTGCTCAGAAGTTCTGTGGGCATCGAGACAAACAAAATAATGCGATTCTTTTCCCATTTCCAATGAGTGTGGCCAGTTTTCACATATGGAAGTGAGACCTGGATATTCAAGATGAGAGTAAGACATCAGATAATGGCCTTTGAAATGTGGTTCTACAGGAGAGCTCTGAAAATCTCATAAACATATTACGCTATAAATACAGATGTCCTACAGAGATCTATATTACAGGAAGTGATCAAGGGATATATGAGATTCACAGGACATGTACTGAAAGGTTCAGCACGACAGAGGATACTAGCAGTTTCAGAAGGAAAATTTATGGGAAAAAGGTCAAGAGTTAAACAATGAAAGACATGGTTTGAAGATATAAGATCATGGACAGAATCAGGCGGCTATGTGGAAACAAAAAGGAAAGCCACCAACAAGAACATGGCGCTGCATTCTCTTACTGGGGAAGAAGGTAGCTACATGATGGAGGCGACGACGATGATGATACATAGATTGAAAGAGAGTTTCATGCACAGATTCATAGAGTTGATTGCAAATCATTATACTTTGATACTTTATTTATTCATTCATGTGGGTTTTCCCCAGTTCGTCCATCTTCCTTTAGGAATGGTTGAGCCCTCCTAGTAAGGGATTGAGTATGTGTTTTATGACTGTAAATTCGTGTGTGTGTGTGTTCACGGAGCGGTTTGCCTGTTATGAGGAACAAAAAACCAGAGTTTCCGGGTGAAAAAGCTTCTATCCTATGAGACCGGCTAACTCACCTTTAGTCGAAAGAGACGAAATAAAGGTTTCTCACTTCACGGATGGGAATTAAACACAGGTCTTTCTAACCAAAGGGCTTCGTATATAACTGCTGAGCTACGGAGGCTCACTGTAGTATTAGAAGTTCGACTTAAGGATTTCGAAAATCGTATAATCATAGGATGTCACATTGGTTGGCTTATCCGTTTAATGCTGGTAAAAACATGCATAGCTCAAAATCAAATCAAACAATTCATTTTGTATACTGTACACAGCACTGAGATGGTTAGGAAGATAACAGCAAGGGAGAAAATTGTGCTTACTTTGGTTTTCGAAAAATCTCGCTAGTGTAATATGGATTCGATCAACCAAGAATTCGCAAATTTCCCATGGTTTAAATTACTAGTCGGACGCTAATTAAACAGTTGCACACACTCTAGCTTTTTATGTAACCGGCAGGTACAGATAATTCCAAAACCCTTAATCATCCAGCAAAAAGCAATTGCGTAAAGAAGAGATCGAGCTTTTTTTTTATGTCTTTTTCTCACGAAATCTTTTCACCAGACACGTTAAGTCTTAAACATTACCGTCGTAAATCATTCATTAATACCTGTAGAAAATGTTTTTACACCGTAGAGAGAGTTTGAGCATGTCTTTCTAACCAAAATATAGCCATTTTGACTAACATTCGGAAACTCCACTAGGAATTTACTGGTCTCATACCGCGTATTCGCAGAAATTCAGTTTTCCACTGTCTCAGAAATTGCAACAGCTGTCACAGAACACACATGTCTTCAACAAACATATTTACACTACGACAGAATCAACCAATACGGCTTGCAGTAATTTTTTTACTCTTGAGGATAAGCTACATGTTATTTCATTATTCTTCTGCATTACATACAGGGATTATTATACCATACAAATAATGTAACTTCCAGTTCCGACTGTTACAACCTCTACGTTAACACGTCCTTAAGGTGCTCGACTTTGTATGGTGTCTGTGAATCGGTACATCATGGGAAATGACTTATCACCGTTAAATTAGTAGATAATGAAGAAGACATGCAAATAGTAATATTGAAAGAACAGCCAAAAATAAACATATCATGGTAATTTTATTTCTAACGTGAACATTAATTATATACTGCATATGTTGAAGGAGAGATACCGGAATGGCAATAGGTTATTTTATGCCAACTTTAATTTAAAAAAAAGAAATCATTAACGCCTTTCTATTCCTGTATACGGGAGTAGGCGAGGCCATTTAGCCCCATCTAACTTTTGGAGACTGAATGGGCAGTTCAATCTCTACTGGTACCAGTCAGAGATAGATGGCCCAAGGCTATCACTAATTAAGCGGTATACAGTGAAGAGAGACGGCTCAAATGTGCCGCCATCTCGTGGTCCCTAACCCTAACACAATATATTTAATGTCTGAAATAATGTGGGTTCTACGGTCGATTGTCTTGAGTTTACGGGACGAAAAACCCGAGTGTCAGGGAGGAAAAACTCGCTTGCCCGTGCCAGAGATCGACTAACTCGGGAGCCGGTCGAAAAAAGGCTTAGAAAAATTTCCTCTAGTCGCCGACTAGACTCGAAACCAAGTCTCCTTCGTGCGGCCAAGCGCCATGGTGTGCAAACGCCACATCCACTAAGCTACACAGGCTCAACTTTAATTATCAGCAACATATAAATGATATTCTAATTAAATCATGCTACTATATATATTAGGATATATATTATTACTCGAGGGATATGAAAATATTCATACAATGATGAATTCTTTCTGCAGCTTTATCAGTAAAATGTTTGAGATTACTTGTCTTACCTTAACATAAACAGAAAGAAATAGAATATTTCAAAATATAAATCACATTCTTACAAATGTTAACATTGTATGCGTGGTACTACTGATTCCATAAGAAGTCCAGTGTTAGCGTGGATCTGTAGCCATGGTATCTGCAAACCATCCAAGAGTCTTTTTGAATGGAGGAAGATGGTGTCGGTGTGACTTACATCACCTTCTCAAACATCCAAAAAGTGTAACATTGATTTCAAATCTGGTGAATTCGCATCCATCGCCATTTAAGATTGATGGCGTCCTTTGTGAGTTCTCAAAATTTTTTACAGTTTATAAAATGATGCATACTGTAATTTGTTCCAGAGAAACACCATATCTCTGGGAACATATGCAACTTGCAAAAGGTGGCGTGGTTTCATAGGACAAAGTGATTGTTGTTAATCAATATGTAACTTGTATCTTAATAATGACATAAGCGAAACATTCTCCTCTACAATTTAGAACTTCTATTCACTCACATTGTTCACATTGCAAACGTAATATTTATTCGATACATAAATGTAACTCTTATCTGAACAGGAAACCTTGTTTTCGACTTTAGTATCCAACTGGAACGTTACTGATATATCATCTTAAAGGCTATCACTCATGATTTCGGTAAAGAGAGGAACTTTTCTTAGGTCTTCTGCTCTGTAACACCGTAATTGCAATAATGCAGTGCATCACTATTCGCAATGGTGCACTTGTTCATGTTATTTTACGACGACAGATGTGTGCAACTTTCCCTTTTGTGAGTAGCCATGTGAGGCCATGCATTATTCGCTGGAGAGAGCATCCACTTATCAACCTCCTCTTGTTGGATGACCATGAGTTTGCATTATTAGTGTTAATAATAGTTAAACCACGTTTGTGAGCAACCCAACATCCACAATGGAAGTACCTGAAGATCATATCCCTTTTCCATACTCGGCAATATCTTCAGCTTTTCCAGGGAATGCATATTTAACACTACAGTTTGCACAACAGAACATAACGCACGTTAGAACAATGCTCGTTTAGAAGCAAGTAATCATAGTTTCGGTAATCGTTATTCATCGAAATGGAATTGACAAGCTTTCCTATAGTTATATTTTATTTCTTTCGGTGGAGATCGTTGCTACAGACTTCTCTTCAGAGACGCTTTGCATTATATGTGAACCATTTACAGTTGGAGGAGTTAACGGAATTCGGTACTCTTATTCTTTAAAAAAGTAATTTTGATGTATTCATACTGTTTTATTTATAAACATGGAGAACATTTTAAAACATAAATTTCAAAATGATTTATTTCTTTTTCTTTCCCTTTTTTTTCAGGGTAATTTCATTGGCTGGATCTTTTTTATGACAAAGCTTGCGGAGATTCTTGATACGGTAGGTATTCATGCTCTGTTACTTCATCTGGCAATTTGTTTCTAGAAATTTCTCTTACACCTGAACATAGTTTCACTATAAGTTTCTTTCCAAATTAAATTTATTGAATTATCTTAACTCATGTTGATCAAAATGTTTATTGGATATAAACATTTAAATTAACTGATGTAATTAATTTAAATCGTAGATTATTTGACTTAATTTAAAATCAAGTGCTATAGCTTTATGAAATACAATATTTTGCCATCCTCTTTTCGCAACTCTTGCGTGCTCAGATCAGTGCCACACCCACGTATCAGTAATTTTGCTCAATGGTAAGTTGTTTAATCCAAACATCATAACGTTTTGCATCAGTTAACTGCTTGAGAATTTTGCTCGGTTTGGCCTTTTTGGGAGCTAAGACTGCTACCACTACGACCATCCGTGTGGGACCAGCTTGCTGATCTTCGGTTAAAAATCCCTGCTAAAAATTATTCACATCATGCATGGATTCGAACCATAATTTTTCCAGCTAAATTGTATTGTCTAAACTGACTAAGCTTCTTTTTCCTATAGTTCTTCAGCACAAATAGAGCCTTCCATCCTGTGTTTGTTGCCTCCAACCCTCAGACCAAAACTTTGCTTATCCAGTTTTCGATATTGTCATCTTGTTCAGGATTTCGTTTGGTCTTTAGATAACCTAATAAATTTACTATTTATTTTTTTCTTAAGAACACTGCACTGTCCATAAGAAAAACATATCCAGCTCAATGCAGCGTTTTGAGGTTGATTACAGAAGATATTATAGGTTCTTTATAAAACTTATATCAATAATTAATGGTTATATCCAGAGACAGTTATCATTCATCGGTCCAAAGATTTTTAGGTTTTACTTTCAAAATCTTAAGATCGAAGTCTCTACTCTTGAGAAGATATACCAGTTTCACATCCATAGATAACAACCGAACGAATTATCAACGTATATTTCTGTACTTGAGTCTTACAATGAATATCTTTCAAACTCAGTATACCGTAGAGAGAATAAAAGACTGATTATCTCTCTTTATTATAGTGCACTTTCAAAATCTAATTTGGTTATCTAGCGATCGTTACTGCTAAATATTTAAATTGTTCTACTTTTCTATTTTAAGGTGCCCAATTTTCACACTTGTGTCAGTTAACTGATTCTTCTCTATATCTTCTACTGATTTTTGTAGCTTCAAATGCGTCTTTTCTGCTTTTTTGTTTGGTTCTTGATATGTTGTTAATATCATCAGGTAAGCTACAATATGCATTGATTTGTTTATTAGTGAATTCGTTATATATTGGCAATGATTAGATAATGCATTTCAAAACTAATTTTTAAAAAACGTATATATTGGAATTCGATTATTGCCTGATTTATTGGAGAGAATCTGTGAAATCATATTTTTTTACTTCAACATATGTGAATTTTCCATTGTTAACATGTTCATTGCCAATCAAGCGCTATCACGTGACACGAGTCCTCGCCAAACGGCCGATCACGCGTTATCGCGTGGACGTCGCTAACGAAATAAAAAAAAAAAATAAAATAAAAATTGCCCACTACACGAAATTCCAATTTTCGGCTTGGCAACGAAAGTGTTAACTTTAGAAGTAATACTAGCTAATCTGGAATTCCAAACTGTATCATCATTTAATATAATTTTCCTATGTTAATGCTCTCATATTTTTTAAATACGGGTTTAAACTTTTCGTCACTGATTTATTTCTTATTTATCTTCATGTATTTTCTACATTCAGCTGTTGCACACTTTTTCTCACACTTAAAATTCCATCCATCTCATGTCCAATAAAGTCTTTTGCGAAGTTTTTATCGTTTTTATTTCAAGACTTTTGAAGGAAATGCTAGTCAATATTATTCATTTCAAACCCTATTAAATTTATTTAATAAGCCTAGTTTTACAGTTACTACAAAGAGTCTACTCCATCGACTAAAATAGGGATCTAAAATACGATATTCCTGATGAAAATTGAAACTGGGTATTCCTGTGAAAAAGACATTGAAGAACAAGAAGTGGTCTTGAACACAATAAAGACAAAAGTGTAGCACCACATAGCATGAAGGAAGACAGTATATCAGTCTCTAGAAAATGTTGCTTTTAACGTAAACTTTATGAAAATTAAAAATGCAACACCAACATTCTAAAATATCATAATGTAGTTATATAATAACTAAGAACCATGCCCTGACATATGATATATTTACTGAAAGTTTTATGAGTGCTCTTTATGCAATATTACATTAAGAGGGCTCAAAGCATTAGCAGGAACTGTAACTAGAATACGAATACAATGTGTTCAACCAGTAAGATATAGTCTTGAAACTTAACTTGACAATGAAAGAAAGAAATAAAATCATTAAAAACAAGGCATAGAAAGTAATGTGGTAATTCATTGATTTAATATATGTAATAAAAAATAGAAAAGTTTCAATAAATTTTGTTATAATTCTTAATCAATTTACGATTTTGAACTAATTAAATTTAAGTGGAGCATTTCTAATGATGGATGATATAAATTTAATACAATGAAAAGCAAAAACCAAAATAGTTATTACATTCTGGATAGAATTCAAAGCTACCAAAATGTATTCAACTTAATGACTTTTGTATATTCCTGTATTTTATTATTTTTATGTGAATACTACTTTCAATAGGTTGCAACGGTATTTAGTACTGCCGATGTGGTTGAGACTGGATGATCGGATTCTGCTTTTCAGACATCAATTGAACTTTTGTCAAGTTATTTCAGGCCACCAAAATCAAACTGGTGGTCTCCAAAAGGCGATGAAATGCACGTCACTCCTAACATTCGCTAACATCTTACAGCTTATTAGATGGAGAATAGTATGTCACCAAATCGACTAACTAGTTCAGCATTCCTATTCTGAGATGAATTTTATGAAATTCTTTAGTTGGTGGATGATTTTAATCGCTCAAAGACGACTACCACCGTGTTTCTTGCAATCTTGCTGGAATTTTCATTCTTATCTCAAGAACATAATTTTCGACTATGATTTTGAGATAAACATGAAAATCATTTGCTCTTGAGAACAATTATCTGACGTTTTGCTTAAAAACTGCATTAATAGGCGTACACCTTTTGGAGGCAGGATTATCCCAAAACGTACAGTACTATATGAAGATTCATTGATTCTCTATATTTTATTTCAAAAACATCAAACATATGCATATCCTTTGACCTTTTCTTAGGTGGCAATCGATTTTCCCAGCTCAGGTAGTTGTTGACTATCATTTACTGATGTTAAACTACAATCCTTATTCAATCTCCTCATGCAAAATGTTAAAAATGCGACTGTCACGAATCCTTAGTCTCACATAATGGGTTGTGCGACATATTATCTCACTGCTATTCTTTCAAGAGATCAATGTAGATACATGACAGCGCATTATAGTGACTAACATTGGTAATTGGATCATTGGATTAGATGCATCCCTATTGTAATCTTATTGTTACTCATTATTCATAGAGTTACATCAGGAGACTATTACTCTACCCAATTCATAATTTGTTTATAAAGCCAAATCCTCATTGTTATATACTGGCTGTAACATGAAAGTCTCATCACCACATTCTCTCTCTCTCTCTCTCTCTCTCTCCCTCTCTCTCTCTCTCTCTCTGGGATTAATGTATTTTTTTTCAATATGCAAAATATTACAATGAATAATATAATTTCTCAGGTTTTCCATATGCTGAGGAAGAAGTTCAACCACATCTCTAAGCTGCACGTTACACATCATTCAACTCTCATCATTACAAGTTGGCTTGTTGTCAGATATGCACCAGGTAAAATTAAAATATTTTAGCTAAAAGTAAATTATAATCAACATCTGATTATTGATCACGATATATTCATTATGTATATTTATCATAAAATAATTATTATTATTGGAAACAAATCTAGTCCAATGTTTCGAAACAGTAGTTATAGGTTGGAGAGAAGAAAATCATTCATTCAGTCATGAAAACAAAAATTCTGTGATGTCGATATTGAAAAAAAAATGTGAATCAAGACAGCAATAACAGCAAAAACATTAAGTGATTCATAAAAAATACAGATTTTTAATGTGAACTCTCTTTTCCGGCTTAAGCTACTTATAATAGTTGGACAGGTAAGCTTGGCGAGCCGTTGTAGGTGTATGTAGGTGTATATCTAGACACACCGAATATGTTTCTAGCTGACCAATTTGTGTGTGTGTGTGTGTGTGTGTGTGTGTGTGTGTGTGTGTGTGTGTGTGTGTGTGTGTGTGTGTGTGTGTGTGTGTGTGTGTGTGTGTGTGTGTGTGTGTGTGTGTGTGTGTGTGTGTGTGTGTGTGTGTGTGTGTTAGACTATCATCCAGGGGTAGGAAGATATGAATGTACTTATCTCCGATTACCAAACATTTAGTCTCATGGTACTGATGGTACTGCTTAATATTGATTTACAAGTTATCCTTCGTTGTGTTTCTCTTCTTCGATTCAGCATTCTAAGCATTTACATCTTCCTACAAGGAAACCATTCGATACTAGGACAAGAAAACAAACAAACGTACCGACTGGAAATATTGATAAATTCCTGAGTTACCAGTGCCCACAGAAATAAAACCAAAAGTACTTTGATTTTGTTTATTGTCCGCGATACTGAAATGAGTCGAAGTTATTCAACCAGATGGAGAATAAAAGAGCATTCTTCCCATTCAATAAGCAGAGGAAATAACTTCGTTAACAGTAGTCAAAAGAGATAAAATGTTACATCCACTTATGCTCACAATCAAAGAATAAGCATCCGTTTTTAATTAAGTTTTATAGACAGGAGGGAGATGAAACAATTCAGCAGACGAATATTCCATCGTTCCCTCACAAAAAATAAATCACTGTGTGTCCTACATATCTCTACCTCATAGATGTAACCCCAGCTGTAAAACACCAGGACCCAAATAAATGAGAACCCATTCTTCCCATTCACCACACAGATGTTGTGAATTATTAGGAGTAAAATGATTCACAAAAGGAATCATCTCTTCTCTCCTTCGTCGTAAACTTTTTTTGGAATTACAACCAGCTACCATATTTTTTTTGGCTATGTTCCATTAAAAGTATCGACATGATGCAAATGATGTAATAAAAAGCGAACAGCAACTACTCAACATTCATTTGCAACCGGAACTTCCAACTATTCAGCTGTAATGGTTTCCACTAATATCATATTTGTTTTGTAAACTCTGCTATATGGATCTGATATAAAACCATCTGCATGAGAGAGTGAAGTATTTATTGCATGCTAAATCATAACTGCAGTGGAATATTGCACAGATGTTTTTCAGTTGGTACCTGCAGAATTAATTTGAGAATAATTTGCAATTAACATTTGCTAATAATTGAAAAAAAAACACATTTATGAAGACTCCTAACAACTTTTGTATTTTGTTTACATTTAGGAGGAAGTAGTGGAATGGTTATACTTCTGAACTGTTTTGTGCACTCGTTCATGTATTCCTACTATGCATTATCGGCAATGGGAATGAAGCTTTGGTGGAAGAATTATATCACCCTACTACAAATGGTAAGCATAAATGGGATAAAATATCCTTTGTTTTCATAATTCTATTAAATATTTTTCATTGAACAAAAATGCACTTATTAGTGGTAACATGAAATTGATCATAAATCATAAGATGGTGATCGAGATTTAGTCAACGTTACTTTGCCGAAACTTAACATAATTTCAAGTAAGTCGAAATGAACTAATCTCAAACGTTACTGACGTCTTACGTCTTACTTGTTTACAGGTGTATGCAGTAATGCTTTAATATTGGAAGTTCGCCTTTCCTGGTAAAATCACCAAGCGATGATAAACAGTGTTTTGTTCCATAAATTTCTCAATACGATACCAGTGCGTCTTTGAAATTTCATGTGACTTAAGATTAACCTAGCCCACGTATACCATTACTGTCAAAATATCACATAAGACGATTATTAAGTCTTTTTTTTTTCACGAAGCATTACGGTTCATATTCTCGTACGGAAACATCGGCTTGCTCATATTCAACAACTTTATTTCTAATTAATGTTTCTGATTGAGGCTGCTTCTAATTCAATGAATTCTTTATTTAATAATACATCAGAATATCAACAACTTGATATCATGCGTATCAAATTCTAATGTTTGTTCAATAAACTTGACACTTTTCTCAGTCATCGCATCAAAAATTGCGTCCGTAAGGAAACTTTGAACAAGCTACATGTGAAATTATTTTCCACACCAAAATTGTACAGTATTTTGTAATGCTGTGATAATGGTGTGCAATGTTTTTTATAGTTTAATTATTGTCATTGGATCTAGAAAAATAGTTTAATCCTTAAAAAGGTGTAAGATATGATTTCTGTTCATATCTGTCATGCCTGCGCGATACGTAAATGAAAAGCTTTGAAACTGCCAATGACTCCATGGTCGGTGGGCTAAATGTACGAACCAGTGTTGGGTGGATGGAGGTATACATTCATGTTGAGATGAAAGTCTTCCAAATACACTGAATGACCAGGAGCATTATAAGCAATATGCAAAAAAGCGAAACGGAATTACGATTTTTCCTCAATATATCTCAACTTCGAACATAAAGAATTCAATCGACCAGTCTTAAAAAAAATAATTAAAAAACAAAGATTTTTCAAAAATCGGAGGAAATGTAAATATAATATTTAGTTGTAATTATTAAAGAAAATTGAACAGTAGCTACATTATACATTATCGAATACCAAGATAATTTTCTGAAGTGGCAAGTTATGTCAATAAGATTGATTAATGAAGATGATTCTACTAAGGAAGACGTGTTGTAATTTTATAGTCATTAGAGAAAGAAGCGAACATAAATGCAAAGGGAAGATTTGTTGTTTTTGGAGATCTAAACAGCAGATCTCCAAATGATTATCAGCATATGTTTAGGGAAAATTTCGAGAAAAGAGAAAAGCTAAATATGAAGTATTTGCGAATATCTGTTCAATCCTGAGCTTCTCCATCCATCTCTCACTGCTTTCGCTTCTGTGTCCGCCATCCGTCAGCCAGGAGTTCTTCCATCCATTCAATCTCATGGTTTCATGTTGAAAACGTAGAATATTTTCGGTTTTTTTAATTAAGATAGAAAGAATAAGATTATGAAGTTGTGTATCGTTTTGCGTCATACTTAATCTAGAGATGCAAGACTTTTTAGCATCGCTATTGAGACATTAGATGAGAACTGATTCAAAGAGTGAACTCTAAGGAGAGTTCTAGAAAAAGAGGTTCACTTATAAGAAATAGTGTGCAGGTGCCAAGTACGGAAGTGGAATACAGAGTCCTCAACTTAACCGACAAATTACAAAATGAAAAAAAAAAGGAACAAGATATATCCGTTCAGTAACTTATGTTTCCACCATACTCTCATTAGAAGATTTTAATGTCTGTAAATCCAACTGGGTTTCCTTTTACAATTCCACTGACCAAGGCACAAAATATGTATTGCTAACCAAGATGAAATCGTACACAGTTATTCTGAATATCTGATAAACTCTCCTCTCTACAATACCCTTGATCATTTCTCAACCAGTTCTCTTATACCGCAGAAATTACCT
The DNA here is from genome assembly GCF_054136105.1 of Typopeltis vanoorti. Taxonomy (NCBI): domain Eukaryota; kingdom Metazoa; phylum Arthropoda; class Arachnida; order Uropygi; family Thelyphonidae; genus Typopeltis; species Typopeltis vanoorti. The sequence goes on from NC_143572.1 coordinate 30,748,691, forward strand.
CTCCACTGCTCTGTGCCCCTTACCCCATCGTAAGCTCGTTTGACAACACCATCCCTCCAGTAGTACTCAACGTGATATCCCCTGTCACTACAAATGTGCCAAAGTGGTAGACATCTGAATCTGTTACTCTTCCATTCAGTGGTATGGTTATGGCTTCCGATTCGATTATCTTGTTTGGATTAGTCGCACAAATTATTTTCACCGGCAAGAAATCCTCCATTCCCCATTCCGTTAAAAATTCCCACACCATTGTAGTCATAGATGCACCATGACGGCTTTAGAAAATAATTAAGCACATTGGGGAACCCAGGGAGGGGACAATAAGCCCTGAACCCCCCCCCCAAAAAAAAGGAAAAAAATACTAGAAAAATTTCCAAAAATGTTTTCCTGATTAAAATTCATTTTTTTTAAATTTATGTTGTGTCCTGTCTTCTATTTCTATGCTACTTATGAATAAGCTGTCACATAAGGTGAGAATACCCTATAGTGCTCGGGAATCCTGGGCGCTGTGAACGCAAGGCGAACGAAGTAGTACTCAGGAGCTACTTCGTTTGTCGAGCCGGGCCAGTGGAGAACACTGATATAATGTATTGGCAATCACCACAGATGCTCAGTCATAGCTCGTATGCAATTCATAGTGTATATTCTCAAATCGTCTACTCCACTCGTCCCCCCCCCACAAGATTAAATCCTGAGTGCGCCACTGATTAAGCATACCAAATTCCAACGTCATTTATACTCATTCTATATTGAAGAACGCTGTCAATGCCAAATCAACACCAAAGGTGTTGGCAGAGGTCTGTCGCCGAAAATACTCACCCTCTTCTACAAATGGCTGTCAAATGTTCCAGTTCCATTAAACCATCGGGCATATTTTAATGTCCGATTATGCTCAGCATATGTTCAACTGCGTTTCCATCTCTTTCGCATCCAAATGGAACAACGGATGAAAGTATCCATATATGTGAAATCAACCATATATACATCCTCTTCCAAAAATGGAGATAAGGTTTTGCATCAAACTATCATCTGATTGTTCTCATCTCTTCTATCTCTATGATAATGGAGAAAATCATCAAGATTTATCTTCTCTTCTACGAGTCAACTTCTCTAGAAACCCGCGTCTTCATAAACAACAAGTAGTATGGATTCAGCCACTTTCGAACAACGACAGGTCACTGTGGCTATACCACAAAGGAATTTGAGTGCTAAGCAAAAGTTTGGAGCTGCTACTGTGGATATTTTAGAACATATGACCATTTATCAAAGCATTTGGTCATCGAGGCTTGTTGAGTAAATTGCGATCATATGGTTTACCAGCCAAATTATTTAACTGGGTATCCAGCGTTCTCTCACTGGTCATTCAATCCCTTTCATGATGAATGGCTTCTTCTTCTTTTCGAATATCTCCACCACTTCAGGAGTTCCTCAACCCTCTGTTCTATTAGATTCTATCAGTATACTTTTCAATAGCTTTCTCAGCCTACTAAACAGTAGGCATTATTTTATGCTCACTATGCCACTTTTTACCTATCTAGTAATAACATTGCACAAATCGCAAATTTGTCTATCGTTAGACAACCATGCAAATGTTTGGGTAAGTGCACTTAAAAGGTTGCCAAACTTCTTGATGCGGTCTGGAGATAGCTGTTTAGCTAAAGATGTACCCCACCCCCACTTCAACTACTAATATTCTTTCAACGCTGTCTTTTCTACAGACATTTCTAGATTTCTTCTCCCATAAACCTTCCCCACTATTCCCATGATTTTGGTTGGGATTGTTAAAGTAGCTGCCGAGATGTTGAACTTACTTATCCATTTCTAGTGTTATTCCATCTACCTCGTCCTCTGGAATAGACTTTCTCATCAAGTGTTCCCAATCAACTACACCAACCAAAGCGTCTGAATAAACTTAAGAGTTCAAAATGTTGATTATGGACTTCAATTTTATTCTGTCTTCACCTTTAACCCCCAATTGAACTTAGTGCATGGGGTCACATGAATAGGCATTACACTGTACACCGGTAAAAGACCAAGGATGCACTTTGTCTTTTGAAGAGGAAAAAAATAAGAGACATTGTTTTGGAACAGAACAAAACGTGACGAAAAAATTGAACTTGTTTTTATCTTTCTTGTCAAGGAATTTAAGGGGTTGAAAGTTCTATGGAAGTTGATTTTTGACTTGAAATTCGATAGAATCGGTAGAAATTAACTCTGAAGTGTTGTATTAAAATATGTAATTATTTTTCTTAAAGTATTTGTTATCTGTAAATTATTAGATAAAGTCATGCTACACATAGACTTAAATGCGAGAATATAAAATAGAGTTAAAATATTTTATAATGATTGGCTCTGAACTTATAAGAAGGGTGAGACTCTCCAGTGTCTTGTTTATTAATACAGGTCTATTTTACATTTTAGGTCCATTTGCTGCTGTTGTTTCTCTACTATACCCAGATCGTTGTATTCCAAAACTGCGGATATCCAACATCGCTAGCCTTGGTAATGGCAGCAGTGGCATTTGGGTTTCTAGCTATGTTTTCAGACTTTTATATTGATTCCTATCTTAGCAAGGATAAAAACATTCCTTCATTTAAGAAGTGCATACCTCAGGAAGAGAAAAATGGAATAAAAAGCAACCAATCAAGAAGAATTCTAGGGATGTCTAAAACCAATGATTTACATTTACGTAAATCTGATTAAAGCAATATATGGATGATACTTTTAATTTCACCCTTTTGATTTTTGAAGAAAATACCGAATTATATAACTTACTCAGTCTTTTCACTCTTAGAGGTAATTTATGAATTGATGTTCTTCTGGTAACAATACTTTAGAAGGCAGCATCCATATATATTATTCTTGAACATTTTCATTCAAATTGAAGTTTTCATCTTTTACGAATCACTACATCATTAACAGTGTGTGTGTGTGGGGGGGGGGTGAGATTCACACACACACACTCACCCAGTTAATAATTGACCGTTTTGTTTCACTAAAATTATATTTATAATAATATTACTGCCTACTTTAAAATATAACAAAGGTTCCTAATAAATATGCACTATTTCAAATATTTGAAGCACGAATAATTTTAATCATTATATTTTTTACGAAATTTAAAGGAATGCTGGAATTCACGAGTTAAATCACCTCTGTTTTTCTCTGTATTAATATGAAATTCACTATTCCCTTCTCAATTATTTCAAACTTTCCTATGAATTTACTTTAGCTGATTTATGTAGTGAATTCAAGGTGCGTTAAACTATGTGTTTGCAATTTCTTTAAAGATGTATCAGAATCTTGACTTCCATAATTTTACGATTATAAATTTAAAAAAAAAAGAGAATATTTCAAATGTAATTTTTTTAATAATAATAAAACAATCGATTACAACCCGCTAGTAAATGTCATCTGAGGGTGTTATCCGTTTAAATGATTTTGCTTCTACCTGAAAAATTTTGTAAATGCGTATGCAGTATTTTTATATGCAGTTGATAATCATCTTTTAAGGAGTTGAAATTTGTACAAAAATGCGAAAGAAAATAAATATTCTGATAATATTTCTTTGTGTTTGTTTCAATTCATTATTATTTTATTCAAAAATGTTTTTTATAACGCAGTAGAACAAAATAGCAGCAGAAAAAAATCGTCACATATTTATCTTTTCTCTTAACCCAAAAATCTGTAAATTTTGATATATTTGAAGGTTCATCATATGTTATAAATTAAAACACAAGGAACTGGAAAAATGAGAGAGTTAATATTAAATGTGCTTTTTATTGGTACAACAAATCATAAGAAACACAAGATTTTTACCAAGACAATGGCTTCGTTATTGCTTAATCTACACTTTACTTTTACATAGAGTCCATGCTAAATATTATAGGACTATATACCGGATTCATCCATACTAGTGGTGCCATCTATAAACAGTGCATTAGTCTTCTATTAAAAAAAAAACAGTATCAAAAACAAAATTTCAAATTCACACGTTTGCTATTAAATAATTAGTTATTTTGATTCCGGTACTATTCTCACTAGGACTACTTTTATCTGATTTCTAATTTATTGTTTCTATACTGACGACATCCATATAATAAAACTGTAATATATATAGATGGATAAATCACCACTTAATCTATGGGGTGTGTGGGGATGTATAGAGTGACGAGCAGAGATAATACCTCTCCACGTGGACGCCATCACGTAATTGTTCAGATGGATTGGTTCTCACTAGACACACAACTCTCACTTATGGCTCCAAGAAGCTACTGTAAACTGGTAGAGGCCACACCCCGATAACCTGTGTCGACCCACAGGCTAAACTAAGTGAGGGTATCTAGATATGGCAATCTCAATCAGCGTCTGTATTCGGTGAATTTGCTGCAAACTGCGTTTGTACTCCATGTTAGGAGCGGCTGAATTCAGGTCAAGGAGTCGTGGTTGACAGTTGACGAAACTTAACCATTGAACAAGGGTAGCGCTCACTATTAGGGAACGAAGATAGTGAAGCCGACCCTTGCTATTGGAACAAAACATCACCTAGTAGACAGGAAAAACATACAAGCATAGGAACATGGAATATGAGAACTCTTCACCAAGTAGGAGCATTGGAAATACTACTGCATGAGTTAGACAACTACCGATGGGAAGGGATTGGACTCCGCTAAACTAGATGGACTGGAAAAGGGGAATTCCACCATGGACAGTACAAAATCGTAACGTCAGTTAGGGAGGACAACAAACACCAAGAGGGAGTAGCACTTATATTAAAACCAAAGGTTCAAAATTCTCTATTATCTTACAATCCTATCTCACCTAAGATAATTAAAGCAAGATTTAAAACATCAGTTGGATCACTGACTATTATTCATTTATACTTACTAACTTCAACATCGTCAGCAGAAGACATTGAGGAGTTCTATATAGATTTGCAAAAAGCAGTACAGAAGACAACAAGTCAAGATCTTCTAATTTTAATGGGGGACTTAAACACAATAGTAGGCAAAGACTGGGATACCTGGCCAAGAGTAATCGGAAAGTTAGGGTGTGGAGAAAGCAATGAAAGTGGCGAAAGACTGCTAAAAGTCTGCTCAAATAATAGACTAACAGTGACCAACACTCTCTTTAAACAACCAAAACTCCAAAGAAAATTGTCATGGATATCACCAGACAGACATACCAAGAATATGATAGACTATATTATTGTAAACCAAAGATGAAAATCAAGTATCCTAAATTGCAGATCCTTTTCTACGGATTGTGGATCAGACCATAAACTAGTATTAGCAAACCTAAGAATAAAGTTAAAATCTGGAAGCACTTTTAGTGTCAAAATGAGACTGAATGTGAAAAAACTACAAGACAACAATATTCTAAGAAAATATCAACTAGAACTAGATAAAAACCTGAAGGAACTACCAAAACAGAATATAAACATCGAAGAACATTGCAACGTAAAGGAAATAATATTAAAATCTGCAGAAAATACAATAGGTTACACAGAAAGAGAAAGTAAAAAGGATTGGATCTCGAATGAAGTAAAAAGGTTAAGCGATCAAAGGAAAAGCATGAGACTAAAACAGAATTATAACAGAAATGAATATAATAGATTAACCAGAAAAATTAGGAAACTAGTTAAAAGAGACAAGAATAACTGGTTAGAAGAAAAATGCAAAATGGAAGAAAAGCTATCAAAAGAAAATAACCTTCATGGACTATGTAAACAAATTAGTAAGACACGGACAATAAAAAAAATAATGATCAAAAACAAAGAGCGACAACTAATTGAAAGTAAAACAAAAAGAATGGCCAGATGGGAAGAATACTTCAAAGATTTAAATAATAAAAACAAGCTCCCAGGATATTACTATTCCAGCCACTGAAATCGAAGAGGAAACAAATATCTTTACCAAAGAAATAATAGCACACAGCATAGAAAAACTTAAAACTAGGAAAGCACCTAGTTTTGAGTTTTTCTGCGTGTATTTGATCAATGCCACATTGATCAAATACATGCAGGATTCTTAAAAGCAAGAAAGGAACAACTTTTTTAACCATTAAAAACATTATTTGACAGGATCTACAAAAATAAAGCAGTGCCTATTGATTGGACCAAATCAGTTATAATTCCTATATACAAAAAATGTATAAAACAAAATGCAATAATTACAGAGGCATTAGCCTCTTCAGTATTCCAAGAAAGGTTTTTAAGAAAGTACTCCAAAAACAAATTAAGCCATATACAGTAGAACCAGCACTAGGAGAAGAACAAGCAGGTTTCAGACCACGTAGAAGCACAACTGATCAAGTATTCATCGTAAGACAGCTAATATAAAAAACACTAGAGTACAACCAAAGTTGCTACATAAATTTCATAGACAAAAAAATATGGTCAGGCATTTGATTCAATCCGTCGAAGAAAACTATGGAAAACTATGGAAGAATTTGGAATTGCCAACAAAACTATAAGAATAATAAAGAATCTGTATGAGAAATCTGAAAGGGCAGTACGAATGGAGGACACCTTAACCAACTGATTCCACGCAGAGAGAAGAGTGAAACAGGGATGGAATCTGTCACCAGACATGTTCAATCTTACACTGGAAGGCGCAACCAGTAAGGCCTTAAAAATGAAGACTTCGGAATTAAATCATATGGAAAAAATGTAACAGATTTAAAATTTGCAGACGATATTGCATTACTTGCAAGCACAGAGAAAAGCTACAGCGAATTTCTGATAAAATAAAGGAGGAGTGTATAAAATCTGGATTAAAAATAAATATAGACGAAACAAAAATTATTCAAATAGGAAAAAGAAGCACCGATCTGAAAATCGAAACTGACAGTAAGAATCTAGAGCAGGCAGAAAACGTAACCTATCTTGGAGTAGTTATTGAGTACAATGGTGAAATTACAAAAGATATAAACAGACGAATCAGTCAAGCATCCCAAACGTTTGGACGACTTAATGAAATATGGAAGGCAAAAGACATCAAACAAATTACAAAAGTAAGAATATATGAAACAATGGTCCTCCCAATACTGCTCTATGGAAATGAATGCTGGAATCTCAAAAAGGCTGAAGTGAAAACGTTATTAGTTACTGAAATGGGTTGGCTAAGAAGATTACTTGGAGTATCTCTGCTTGAGTCGAGTAAGAAACGAAGACATAAGGAAACGACTAAAACAAGGAATAACAATAATAGACAAAATCCCAGAAAGAAATTGCGATGAAACAATGTTTCATGTTCACATTCTGATTACATAAAACATTGTTTCATGTGACGAGAATGGGAATAGAAAAACTACCAGATAAAGCCCTGAATACAACGATGGAAGGTAAAAGATCCAAAGGACAACCCAGAATTAGATGGATAGACAAAATAAAAGAGGATCTGAAAACCAAATCAAAACAAGCGACACCAAATTGGACAGAATTGTTCGGACTCTCCAGGGACAGACAGAAGGGAAAAAGTTCATTCGGCCTCATCGTTATCCACATAGATGATGGAAGAGAGAAGAAGAAGAAGAATATCTAAGTCGATGTTAGTTAAATATAAAATTATTCATTTTAAATTAACTAATATAAAATGAAACACTAGAGTACAACCAAAGTTGCTACATACATTTCATAGACATTCGTCAGGCATTTGATTCAATTAAAAAATAAATTATTTACAAATTGAACTTAATATCAAAACTCTGTATCTACATTAGATATTACACATTTGTAAGTTCATCATCATCATCATCAAATTCCTGCCATGTACTCTCAAGGGGTGTACGGGATATGATAGTACTACATGAAAAATTTACATCATTAATAATTTCCTATCTACAATTTTTCTCCAAATCAATCTGTTACCTGTCAAGACTCCAACATTATCAGATCTTATACTTCTAAGACATTTTTACTGTAACAATCCACCTATATCTTTGTCTTCCCCTGGGTCTTTTTCCTGCCAACCTGACGGAGAACACTTGATTTACTAATATTTCCTTTATTTTCTCAGAACTCTCACATCGGCGGTCTGTAGTCTTTGGTCAAGTGTTTTACTTCAGACCCATCTCTCAGATCCATAAGTTAAAACTGGTTTGAACACTGTCTAGTACACAGCTAATTTAGTATTTTGATTCATTTCTATCTTACTCCATATAAATGGATTCAGTTGATTTCCTACGATACCAGCTTTGTTGATTCTGTTTTCTATTTCCATATTTAAGTTACAATCTTCAATAAAATTCGTTCCTAAGTAGCTGAAATGTTTCACTTGTTCTATAGGTTCTCTATTCACAAAGCAGTTGATATTTTTAATGCTTCTCCCTATTTTCATTGTCTTTGTCTTGTTATTTCTGACAATCATACCATATCTATAACAACAGTTATTCAATTTAGTCAGGGAATATTGCAGAGTTGCAGCGGATTTGTTTAGAATTATAACATCGTCCGCATAAAGCAAAGAGCTGACATTAACATCTCCAATTCTGATATCATGTTTAATACCACTTTCCTTCATAATGTGATCCATATAGATAATGAATAACAGAGGGTATGATGCACATAATTGTCTGAAACCAGATTTAACATTAAACCACCTTCCTGTACTTCCTTCAATTCTAGCTGTTGACTTACAACTCAAATAAAGACCTAAGTATTGCTTGATATAATTCCCCAACACCATACAACTGTAGTCTTATGAACTTAAGAATAGCTTTTCTCTTGGCACCTTGTCATATGGCTTTTCCAATCTACAAAACGTAAGTACAGATCTTCGTTATATTCCCATGATTTCTCAACTATTTGTCGTAAAGTGAAGATCTGATCCTGACAGCCTCTATTTGGCCTTAATCCTGCTTCACCAAACCTTTCTTCTACAATCCTTCACAACCGTTTGCGTACTAATAAAACATTAGTAAGTTTTATTCTTTAATTCGTTTATCACATAATTCTAGAAATATTAATATTAAATGATGAAAATATTTCAGTTACTTGATTTTTCTTTTTTCTCTAATAACAGCTTTCAAGAAAATTTAATGAGGCGACGGTGGTCATGATATCATTACCACCATTGCCTCATTCTTATGATATCATATGAATCATATGATACAATTTTATTGTAACTAACGGTAAGAACACTATAAGCGAATGAGCGAGGGCCAGAGAGAGAGAGAGAGAGAGAGAGAGAGAATTAAATTCAAATGGCCCAAAGTAGGAGAATTATGAACCCTGCCCAAACAATTTTTTTTCGAGCAATGTGTGACACAGTACCGAAAACCGAAAAAATCTTCCAGTGAAAAATAAAAAAGTTATCTTGAATCACGTCATTAAACTCATGGGTTTGGTTCCTTAAAATTATCAATTATCATATTCAGTTTTTAAGGATAGGGAAGCAACCATGAAAAGAGTTTTTGAAAAGCTATTTGCGGTGTTAAACATGCTCTGCTACTTCTCTGACATATTTCAAAAACTAATTTATGAAGCTGCAATTTCGATGAAATTGATTGTGAATCCAAACCGCTATTATTTCCGAATGAAGGGAATTTTGTTAATTAACTTGAAATAACTTCCAGAACTGATGATTTATATAATAATTGGTTATTAAAAAATTCGATTATTACGATTTCAAACTTTTTTTTTTTGTTGCTGTTGTTTCGAATTACGGCGGGTGCAATTAAGGGTGCGAGACCAGTATGTGTTGTCCATAATTACATGTATTCATAATTACAATCATCCAGACATTTTTAGTCTTGTAAAATTCAAGAGATACAAGCTTGATCTCAAGAACTGGTTTAGTCAAAGCCATTAAGTATTGGAGCTGTTTTGAATGTTAAAAATGAGCCAGTTCTGATCTTAAAGAGCCAGTTTATTAATGTGTGCAGTGTATTATATTAGTGTTTGCATACCGAATGCAGTGAGAGACCATTTTTAATGTGGTGTGAAAATTAAGAATCTGACGAGTTGCCGATATTTCTTTTATTATTTTATAGTTACAGAAAATATATCTTATCAGAATAACGTTACATTTTTTCATCTATATATACTCTGACATTATATATATATCAACTAAATTGTTGTTGTTTTAATTCTTCATTTTCGTTTCTTTTAAAGTATAGTTTGTCGGTCTTTCTTTGTATTCATCTTGCTGTAGTTATTCTAAATGATCTCCATGTGAAAACTGCTTCAGCGAAGATATATTTAAATCTTGTTTAGTGTAGCTTTCACCATAAAATTTAATAAACAAAACCAAAAATCCTCCGGCTGTTGCCGATATCAATAACGCTACAGACACGGGGTAGCCACAGTTTTGGAATAAAGATACTTGAAGAAAGTAGAGGAAGAGCAGCAAAAGTTGGGCCTGAATTATTATAAAAAATAATATTAATACTCCAAAACACTATTTCTCGTTTTATATATTTTCATTTGTAATCAGTGGAGAATAGAAATTTCTTTATAGAAGATTTAAGAGTAAATTCAAAAAGAAATGAAAGACAGATTCAAAGAATAAATTTCTCTTCTAAATAAACTTGAAATAAGAGGGCAGGCAAAATATCAATATATACAATAGCTTCGGTTTCAATCATTATATTCCTATTCTCATGCTATCTGAGGTTAGGATTTATCTATTATTATTATTATTATTATTATTATTATTATTATTATTATTATTATTATTATTATTCGAAAATAATATAACAGAAAATATAACCAGCTTAAAATATTAAGAAGCACTAAATCATGACTAATGATATACACAACCACAAACACGTGATAAACACAATATACGTACCCCAAATGCAAATCGTTGACGACTTCTTTATAGCAACTTCATTCCACAATATTACCTATCCATCCCAGTACGCAGCAAAACCTCACCAGATGAAGCGTACTCTGTCATCATACATAGAGACACTATATTTGAAACCTTTCTGATATGAATGTCATTTAATCAACTTGTATGCAGATTACTTGGTTACATGCGTTGCTACGTGTTCTCGCCACCTATTTAAGAATGCCGCTGCGCAGTAATGTTCAATAGTGTTGGTCAGATTGGGAATAACAAAGGATACTTCGGAGTTCGGAAAAGGACTAATTGTGGGTGAATTGGACCTTTTCCGAATCTCTACTACAGCTTCGATTTTCGATCACTGTATTCTATTCTCTTATATATAGCTATGTATATGAGAACAGGAATAATGTAGGGAATTGAAGAGGATCAGTATTGTCAGTCTCTTGCCTATAAGTAAAATAAACTTTTCTTATTCAGTGGCTGATAGGTGTAATAAAAATCATCTTAATAACGTTAGAAAAACACAAACTGGAATACATACATGATCCCACAAGTTTATACAACAGGCTGAAATTCCAGTGTACACAAATATACAGAAAGGTAATAATACAGCAAAGAAAGAGAAGGCGCCCACTAAATATTCCATGGATAAATGAAGATATCCTGAATGCAATAAAAGGCATTCTATGGAATATCTTCATGGATTTTTCTCCAGTATCTAAATTGCGACTGAAAGACATTCTCTCAAAAATAAAGTGAAAGACCAGTCCAGAAATTGACAAAATCTGTCTCATAGGCCTCTCAGCACATTTTGGACAACTAAATTCTCCTGTACTCCTGAAATATGCGAGTATGATATTTCACACTACTGCCATTCCTAAACAACTAAAATCCACTTTAGTTACGCCTACCTACCAACACTGAAAAGGAAATGATAATCACAACATACGAACAGCGAACTTGTCTGTTGAAAACTTAATACATACAAGACTACAAACCTACTTACAGAAACATACCATCATTTCACAAAAACAGTACGGTACACTAAATAAAGCAATAGACTAAATAAAGTTCGTAATAAAAACAATTTTATTATTCTTCAGATAGATTAAGGAGTGCCTCAAGGAGCAATATTAGTATCCACACAGTTCAACATATACATAAATGAAATTCAAAACTTGGCTATAGAATGCCACAAATATCAACACGCAGTCAGTCGATATTTGTGACATTAACAATACGCTCTCTAAAGCATAGCATACTCTAAACAAAATAACCATTTACTTCTACCAGAATTCAATTATAGTACATAACACTAAAACGCAAATACTAATCATTAAGAACTCATGAATACTGTCATACTGTATAGTCACACATACCATTGGATTAACCGTGGCCGCGGCCACTGTTGCGAAATCACAGACGTTACGCATGTTGAACATCTCGGTCTATACATAAAGATACCTTAAATTGACTGAACGTATAGAATACGTTCAATGAGAAATTGCGTCTTATTGCTGCACACTTGCTTAAAAGAATTAAGCAAAAGTCGTAAGACCAAGCAACGTAAAAAGTGATAAATGAAATAATTTTTTTTGAAGAATTTATTAATAATTTATGAAGGAATTAACGAACAAATAACAAAAAAATAGAGAGTGTGAAAGTTTCATCAAATTTAATAATTTAGTTGCCATGGAAGAATCTTGCAAACCGTAAAAGATATCAAAATTAGTGTTAACGTACTAATTGGCAGGCAACATTATCTAATGAAAGAGACATCTAAACTCCGTAAAGAATTTAATTCTCTAAAACAACGATACGAACTTCTAAATCAGCAAATCTTGTTATCGATGCTCTCCCTGAAATCGCACTAACAGAAAATCAATGTGACGTAGTTTTAAAGTTAGGCCGTGCTATTGACATCTTTTACAGCCTCATAACGATATTTAGAACGTAATTGGATTCCCACAAAAGCAAAAAGAGAGGGCTTGCCACGAACTGCTCCTTTCTTAGTTCGTCGTACAAGCTCTTATGCAGTGGATGTTTCTTACGAAAGTTCATCTAGTTCTACCCTATTGCTGAAATCCAGAATAGTTAATATCGTAAATCCGTACACTTTATATATTTCTAATCCATCAATCATATCCATCCCCTTAATATAAAAATAGCTCTCCTTGGTCACAAAACCACACCTATTGTATTTAGCAATACATTTCGTCCACAATCCTATCCTCTCTTGATAGCCGCATAACGAAAAATTCCTTAAGATTGTTCTTGAATGTTATGCTAGTCTCTTCTCTTATTCCTTACTATACTTGTTATTTTTCTCAACCGAATCATTTTTATCATCTGAATTTTTTTCCACTGGTTACATACATTTTGTTACTGCTGTTGACAAAAAGCCCTTATCTAGCTTCTTTGAATCATTCTCTTTGCATCCATCATGAAACCATCCCAAGTTCGTTTATGAGATTATAGGATTTTAATTGGATTTAAAATATTTGTAATTCCGCATCATTTCCTTACTCTTTAAGATTTTCACATGACTACTTTTACCAGGGGGGACGACAACTATGACCATTTCTGTCACATTGAAATCCTCTGACGCTATAATCAAATCCGAAAATCTTGATCCTTGAGTTCATTCTGACACATGCAGTTTAAGACATTTGTCCCTGGAGAATTCCGTAAATCCAGCTTCCATATTCTTATATGCTACATTCTCTATTCTTTCTATACAGCCATAGATCAAGTTATTCTTTCAAATGATCACTTTCTTAACACTCACCAAGTCAATCAGCCTGAAAATCACCTACAGTCGTGGTCTCCTAGTCTACAGCAACATCTAACATATCAGGTCTTTCCCATCTCCAATTTAAACCATCCACTCTCAAAGCAATGCGCATTATATCCTTTCTGCCTCTTTATCCTGAGAGAGAGAATCTTGTCAGCTATCACAAGATGCTCAGCCACTCAGTTTCTTCCCTCATTCTGCCGTAAAATAGCACATTCTTCTGCTTCTATTCATATCAGGATCTCATGCTTAATCTCAACTATTAAGCATGTTTCACTAATAACAATGATCTCAGGAGAGACTGAATCACACAGCACTACTAGGCAACTTCCTTTTTCATTTCTATTGCGACTAGCAATTATATATAGAAAAGTGCGCATTCCTTGTCCTCTCTCCATATATACGGCTGAGAATCAATACTCTTAGTCCCATTGCATAATATCCCGCAATAGTCTCCAATTAACTGAAAATTACCTTGTCTCCTTATACATACACCCTTTATCCAAAAAGAAACCGAACTTTTCAAAAATAGAAGAAAATACTGGCGCCACCTGTTGTATCTTTTTATTGTCGAAAGCGGCAACCTTCATTGTGTCAATTGTTTATGACATTTCTTTCACTAGAAGCAGAGTTGCCGCTTTCGACAATAAAAAGATAAAACAGGTTGCCACTAGTTTCTTCTGTTTTCGAAAAGTTCGGTTTCGTTTTGGACAGAGGGTGTTTTCTCGGATGAGCCTGTTCCAACTACTCTCAGCAGTATCAGTTCTAGTTTTTCTGCCCAAACATTTCAAATTATTCAGATAACTGCAACCTCTGCAAACGCTTATGCCCTTCTTTATTCAGATGCAGTCGATCTTTTGCATACATCTCTCTGTCGTTAAATCCAATAATCTAAGGAGAGATTGAATCACTCAATATTCCACTAAGCAGTTCCCATTTTATTTCTAATGCGGCTAGAAGTTACATACAGAAAATTACGCATTCCTTGTTCTCTCTTCATATATCCAGCTGAGAATCAGTTGGATATATGCAGAGAGTAACTACAAAAACAACATATTCTAGACGTCTTACATATTCTTGCAATCATACGCGGAATCAGCAACTACCACCCCTCTCCTATTTTACTCCGCATTGTCAAATGCACTGGGAGTACATTCACTATCGTATCCCTTATACTTTTCTGCCCCACAGTCTCTAACATTATTCTCGAATCCTTTACCATCCAATGAACTGTGCCTTTCAGATCATCTGTACCAGGTCTCAATCTCATCCCCTATATTGGGACTCTCTTTATCACGAAAATCACTCTCTCCTTTTTTCCACCAGGCAAACACTCTACGAACATTTTACTCAGTTCAAACTGAATCATTGAACTGCGATGCATTGTACTCCTCATAGCTTCATTTTTACTCCCGTATCCCTCACTCTTTTTTTTCCCTATACATTCTGTTGTTGATCTCGCACTTTCATCTCTTTCTTACATGTCTTTTCCTAACTCGCGCAGATTCATGACATCCTCTCACTCCCTTTATTTTCATTGTTTTTATTTCATCCTCTCGAATTTACATCTCTCTCTCTCTCTCTCTCTCTTCTTGTTCTTGTCGCATCAGTCAAACTAATCTCAAGCGTCCTTATATCTAAATTCATCTTCCTCAACTCCGTGCACACTTCATTTCTGACTTTCTTCATTTCTTTCTTAAGGCATTATAATTCAGTCTCTGTAAGGCTAGAAAGAAAGAACAAGGAATTCCACCGTTTCCCTAGAACCACAGCTTTCATTATTGAATTCATAGATGGATAAATAGTGCAACTCCGCGTCACTGTTGTCGGCATAAACGCGTCAACAACAATAACGTTATTATTATTATTACTATTATTAAGATAGACCTCCAGGCACAAAGGACTCACTGAGGGAAGCAAGGTAAGCAACATACTACAGGCAACATCTGTCATACTTGTTCTTGAATTCATTCCCACTGCATGCGCACACAACATCCATTGGCAAACATTCCAAACTAACGCACCAATCTACTCATATGAGACAAAAACCTATATCTAACTCGCTTTTGGTGGCATTCAGGCTCACCTTCCCAGGATACCGTCTGGTCATTTCCTCACCTTCTATAAAATGAAAACTTCCATCAAGTGAAATCCTGTATCACCCTTTCATAATTTTGTAAGTCTCAATATGTCACATGTTTCTCCTGTCGGAAGTCTACAAATTCTCAGTCTATATATAATCAGTATTTCACAATCCTGATATTTTAACACTCTCCTTTGTACTCCCACTCTCTCCCCTGTATCAGAATCAGAAAGGAAATCAGGAGACCAGACTTGAGCACAGTTGTCCAAGAGGTCTTATCAAGGCCTTGTAATGATATCCTTATGGAAAATCAACTACTAACATTCCAATATCCCCAGTTGCTTCTAGCATAATCATACCCAAAAACTTACAACATTGGGTAACTAATCACACGAAAGTGCATGCTTTTACATTTACTGACATTGAATGGTTGGTCGATAGTTGATTGGTCAAAGTTCGATTAATCGGTCTTTTCATAATCCTTGTGTAATGGGATTACAATACATTCTTTCAATTCCTGCATAATCTTTCCTATTCCCTGTATATATAGGAAATTCCCTGTGTGTGTGTGTGTGTGTGTGTGTGTGTGTGTGTGTGTGTGTGTGTGTGTGTGTGTGTGTGTGTGTGTGTGTGTGTGTGTGTGTGTGTGTGTGTGTGTGTGTGTGTGTGTGTGTGTGTGTGTGTGTGTGTGTGTGTGTGTGTGTGTGTGTGTGTGTGTGTGTGTGTGTGTGTGTGTGTGTGTGTGATATCACAAGATTAAAACACCATAAATATAAAAAGGAAAAGGAAAATAGAAACGAAAGACGGAAAATCAACTACTTCCTCAAACTTATTGTTTCGAACCATTGACCTACAAGATGCGAACCCACATTAAAGAGTTGTTAAATCGAATTTATCTTCAAGAACAAAAGAAATGAATTTTCAAGAACATAAGAAAAATGAACTTTTACTTTTTGATATTTTTATATATCAAGTGTTTATTTTTATATAATTCCAGAAAAACCGAGCTTTGTTGGTGATTGATTTTCGCCAATTATTGTCCCATTCGTATAATAATCTGATGCACATTTGCACAATTTCAAATATCTTTTTTTTATTATTAAATTATCTCATATGTTCACATACAATCATCATTATCAACAATTAACTTAATGCTGTCTTTATGTCGCGTTTCATTTTACTGTGTCGTAATTTATCCTTATAGATGCAAGTTTTGCATCCAACAATCAAAATCCAGAAAAGAAAACAGCAAAGAAGGTGATTAAAATATTATCAACTTCAGGCGCGTGAAATCAATCATTAAGTACACGGAAATTTTCACAAAAGAATTTAATAAAATATTTACTTTTGTATTTTACGAACTGAAAAGGGTAAAAGTAGTATTATAAAGGATGTGTTCCTCTGATGTTTGAATGGCTTTTCGAAATAAGATAACACACAAATCAAATATTTAAGTGGTATCAATAATGACTATTTACTAACCGCTCAAGTGAATATTTTGATATAATTCCAGGAATTATATCAAAATTATATACCATGAGAGGATTACATCAGTTGAATTGGGATCTTACTATTAGAGTTAAGTATTATAAAAGGTAAAAAGAAGTGAAGTGCTGGAAATGACAAGCCAATGTTATAATAACATGGAGAATTCAACTTTGTCTCATCTCATTGGCGATCAAAAACAGATTTTGGAAGAGCTTGAAGCTTGAAAGGTTTGAGCATTACAAGATTTGTCAAACAAAAAAGAAGAAGAATGGAGGAAACCATTTCCTTCTTCACCCATTTAGTCATTCTATGCTTAGTGTACCATTGGAAAACAATATCAAAATTATGTATATTTTTTTCTAGTGGTTAGCTGAGGGATAGTATCTTCTGATGCTCATTCTCTAATGGTTAGATCGTCATGGCGAACTTCATTCTATACGAGGACCAATATATGATGAGTAGTAGCGTCACGGGCCGCATAATTTTAGGCAGAACTTAAATAAAAATAAATCTGCATTTTTTCAAGGCAATAGTTATATGTATTGAATTACTATATTTGTTAAATCATTTTTCTACTGGGAGAAAAATATAAAATACTTCATTGATTTAAATATAAATTTAAGTTTAAATATAAATATAAGTATAATAAAGCTGATCTCTGTAACCAGAGCAGAGCAGAGCCAGTGACTTTCAATGATGCGTTAATGTGGAGTGCATAGAAATCTACCACTCCCACTACTACAACTTGCACAGAGAAGCAATAGATTTTATAAATTGAATAATCTGTTTAAAGCAATTTTGATTTCGTGCTGGGAATATAAATTGTTTCAGTCATCAGAAATAACGAATTTAACTAGTATATTAATCAAACAATCTGCGATCTAAACTAATAGCTAAATTGATAATACATATAATTTAATACAGTTTTTAGCCTGCTGTTGGCCACCTATGGGTTAGATAAAGGTACTTTATACACAGGAGAGAAAGATAATGAATTCAAATAGAGAACTCTGGTCTAATCCGGAAATATTAAAGTCAGAAACCCTCCAACACGGAAAAATCGTAAAATATTCTATAGAATACTAGCTACTATTTTGCAAACGGTGAGGTGCCAGTTTGATTAGAAGGCCTCTGTGATAGACCATTTCGAATTTCCTTGATTCCAGCGAAACTACGCGGGATTCTCATAAACTGAAGCTACAATCACTGCATAATCATAAGCTATTCAGGTGAACTAAATCATCAGTTAAAATTTATGCAGAAGTCAGAGCAAATATTGCTACCGTAAGCTTGTTTGTTAGAGATCCCGTAAATAATAGAGAATCATCTCAATAAAAATAAGTAAATAGTAACTTAGTTAAATTAAAGTAACAGAAGTATGTATTAAGCATTTTAGAGAGGTACAGGCTCAGTGGAACACTTTTCTCGAATTACAAATTCAATGTATACATTACAGACAAAATTCATTATCACAGGTAAACTTTCAGCGGGACTTTTTATCCAGACTAATTGAAGAAACACATGCTAAAATTCCGTTTGTAATGAAGAATTGATAGATAGACCATTTTCTGCACACATTTAATGGAAACATTCAACGTATGTGTGTGGCTATATGGGATATTCGCTGTAATTTTGCAAATGGTGGAAGGTAGACCATAAGGTGGTAGTTTCATAATTATCATATCTATAAGGTTACTATTAAGTTTACTTAAATAGTTTGAAGTATTTGAATGCTGCATTTTAGAATGCATGTTGCAACATCAGTTATTATGAGATAAAGAAAACATTGTTTTATTATTTTGTGTCCAATGGAAAATATGTAGAAATTCGGATTCAATTATCATTTCCATATTAGAATATTTATTATATCTTCTTACTTCTTGGATAAACGAAGGCCACCACAGAACACAAGAATTCTACTATGGCTTTATTTCACTCTTAATCCTTGCGAGCGTAACAGTTCCAGAATGGAACAAAAGGGAAGACGAATACAATAAAAATATAAATGTCTGAAGATAATACGCATGTAGCATTAGGAACTCTGAACTAATATTGGGCATAAAATGAAATATTATTTTCAGTATAGCACAGAGATGTGTGGCATTAATAAACGGAAATGTCGAAGATATAATGAATAGCAACAAACACTTTCCTGAATCTATTAATATTATATTTATGAACGTTCATATTACTCAGTGCTAAATGTTTCATATTGGTTACATTTTACGTTAATTTCATATTCGAAATTTTGTTAACATTGAACAACTACTAATGTTTTAGTATTTGTGTTAATTTGTGTTTTGTTACTTTCTTTAAGTGTATTTTTTGGAGAAGTACTTTCAAATTATAACCATTTACGATTTGATAAGATTTTACCTAACAAGTAAAAGCTTGTGAGGATTCATATTTCATTTTTTTTCTGTCCTTTTAATTGTTGTACTACAAAAAGGCATAAAAATAAAAACAGAAAAAGCAAATTTATTTAAAATAATATAAAAAAACGTACAACTATTAGAATACAAAACAAACACATTTTTGAGTTTTAAATAAGGATGAGGTTCTAAATACGAATAAATAAGTGAAATATTGCATACGATTGATGTCATTTATTCAATCGTTGCAAGGATCTGTAGCCATTCAGTAAACTTACCATTTGTAGCTGGGTAACATGCTTTTTCCACCAGACCTTTAAACCCATTGCTGATAAAGCGTAGTAGATATATATGAATGTGTGCACAAAGCAGTTGAATGGTAAGACGATTATACTGCTGCCACCTGCAGGAAAACAGACATAAATATCAAAAGCATGTTCGTCTAACTGGCTTACGTTATTGTATTATCATTGTTGTTCTTGTTTTCAGGTCTAGCTGTTCACATATACTTTCATACCGCCGAAACGTTTATAGTTTCTATTTATATTCGGCAGGAAACTCTTGTAGTTTCTCTATTTGTCTTGGAGCTTCTTATTAATTTGCACTTACAGTAATCTGAATTATCCAAATTAAGTGGATATTAAATCCAACATTATTTCGAAGACGAATAGAGAAACTACAAGAGTTTCCTGCCGAATATAGAGAAACTATAAAAGTTTCGGTGAATCCCAGCGTAAGCAAACCCTTTCATGACAGGGGTAACTCGTACTAAAGCTGGAGCAAGGCCGATCACTATCCTAAGCAAACCCTTTCATGACAGGATAGTGATCCTGTCATGAAAGGGTTTGCTTAAGCGTGGATCCGCCGAAACGTTTATAGTTTCTATTTATATTCGGAAGGAAACTCTTGTAGTTTCTCTATTTGTCTTTGAAATAATGTTGGATTCACCACTTAATTTGAATAAGTGTGCATCGCCGAAGTGAAGTCTTTTGGCTGGTTTATTTCAATAATCTGAATTTGTATATTGATTTGTTTATCGGCATTGGATAATGTCAATGAATAATGGATAATAACTTAAAGCAACCTCTGTTTATCTTCTTGAAAACGTGAGAAATAAAACGAAAACCTCAGATTTTCAGAAAACCATTTCTTTTTAGTTCGAGTCTTGTTTGTATTACTGATAAATGTGCCTTCGGAATTATTTTAGAGATCACCTACAACCAGCATTTCTTCACTGATAGGAACTCTTACAAAGGATTCAGAAACAACAGTTATTATTCACCGATTTAACTCATTCAATAACAACAACTCTTACATTTAAACAAGCATTCAAAATAAAATGGAAGTATTATGCAGCTGCTGTGATAAAACCATGCCTGTTATTGTCAATTAAATGCCAAGTTCTAAAGTATAAGAAACAAGATGGAAGCATAATTCTTTACAATATAAATCAGAGTGATGCTAAAGCTCTTAGAGAGCGTAAAAAAACATTCAAAGTCTCAACCCAGTGTCTAAAATTCGAAAAGTTCAAATATATATTGGAGTGTTGCTATAGATAATCTGGTAGTGATGATGAAAAACTACGCTAAACAAACTTAATGGATAGAGAACGTTTATATCATGTGACTAATTACCCGAAAAATTTATTTAGTAGCAGTGAAAATTAGAAGAATTAATCCGAATTTTATGATCTGTTGCTGACAGCTTCCTTAGACATGATGTAACAAAAGTAAAAAGAAGTCAAAAAGTATAAAGACATATCACTGATCACGTGTACCGATCTAGAAAGCGGCTCTGTGTATGGAGATTCCATTCAGAATATGTTATATGATGAACTAAAAAGCAAGAAATTACTACCAGGATCTGAGGAGAATACTAGGTTAGAGAGCAGTATCGGTTGTTTGATGAGGATAACAAAAGGGCTTTGAAAGATTGAAAACAAAAATACATCAGCGATGTAGTACTGGAATATATCCGCAAAGTTCGTATAACGAACAACAGTTTTCAGCTGAACTAGCTGTTATTTTTATTTGACTGTGTATTTTGTGTCTTAGCAAGTGGAATATTCCACAGCAGTGGAAAGAATGTGTGATAATCCCATTGCACAAGGTTCATGCGAAAGCTGTTTTGTTTAGCTATCGATTCTGAATATCCCTGGAGTGGTGGTAAAGATTTTCGAAAATATAGTTAGAGATCTCATCTAGAAATGCGTTGACAGCTATATTTCTAATGAAGAGAATGGATTTACTATTAATTGCAAAGGGACGGTCATGCTGCAGTAATTTTTTCACAATTATAATAATGAGACGGTTTAGTTAGACAAGGAGAATGGATAAACCATGACATTTTTGCACTTTGCTAAAGCTTTCCACAGGAAACAGTATAGAAACCTATAGCATAAGTTGGAAGATATGAGATCACTCCTGGATCAGGTGTTATTCAGTCTTTATATAAATGACATTTGGAATTACTTCAGCGATGAAATATATCTATATTTTGAAGATGCAAACATAGAAGGATAATCAAGACTACAAGTGATGTGCAGTAATTTCAGAATGATTTGTTTTTGAATAAGTTTTAATTCGAATTGTGGACAATTTTATATGGATCAATTCAAATGTAGTAAATGCAAAGTTATGGATGTGATGAGAATACAACGATGTATTATATTGGCGTGATTATGGTAGAAGAAAATGGTATGACTAGTGATCTTGTAGTTTTAGTAGACAGAAGTTTAATTTCAGGGCTATACAACATGGAATATAACTGAAGGGGTTATTGCACTGCTGAAAGGACTATTGCCAAATAAAGAAGAGAAAGACATTTTGTCACTTTACAATGCTTTTATATGATGTGTTCTCTGGAATATTATTCGCACATTTGGTCTAGATTCGCAAATTTGCAATGCAAAGAAAAGATAAATAAAGATAATTGCTGGACTTAGGAATGTAGACATGAAGATACATTGAAACAACGAGAAAGTGGGATAATATGTGGGAAGCCTTCAAGCTTCCACGTGATAAAGGAAGAAGTGGAAGATAGTGTTTTCTATAAAAACGGGTTCGTGATTTGGATAACTTGTATTTGGAGTTGGGGAGTGTGCAGATAGTATGAAAGAATTCAAGTTGAAGGCATGATACATCGAGAGAGTGATATATATCTTTCCTCGAGGAATTCCTGAGTTCTGGATGTTTCTTGTAATAATAATAATAACAAAAATACTATTACTACAACCACTACTACTACTACTACTACTACTACTACTACTACTACTACTACTACTAATAATAATAATAATAATAATAATAGTAACTCGATAAAAGCAGAACACTCTTTGCTTATATCAGGATTATATAATTAGTACCGCAAATAATGGAAATATCACATAAAGATTTAGGCAACAGATGCCTATTTAAAAAACAGAGGCAATCAGCAGCTCGAAAAACTGCAGCATTAAAAGTTCGTAGAATGTGGAAAAAGTTAGAAAGAAACGTATAATTTCCGATGTACGAAGAATTCTGAAATGCAATTAGGAAAGAGTAAAAATTACTCTTAAACGTAAACTCAGCTAAAGTAAGAGAACACTGATCGAAGATTTCGACTGGCTAAAAATTATAAATCAAAGATGGCAAAAAATTATATTCTAGTTTAATCCTTTATTCAAGTGGAAGCATACAAAGTTAACACGTGGACTGATTCCCGACTGGGCTACTCATACATGGAGGCCAATGACTTCATATAATTTATCTTATTATCCATAATCTAAAGCACATATCCTTTAGGTCGTGTGTAATGCTATGAATTATTGGAAGGGCCAACACTCAGAATGATTTCGATTATGTATAAGTAAAGAGTTTCTCCCAAAACTTGGTGATTCCTCAGATCACTTAAAGCTCAGTGAGTGAAGCAGAACCGTTCAAGGCCACGTCAATGAAAGCTACATCAGAGGCAAGCATCTTATGCAGGGGTGTCAAACTGGTGGCCGGTGACGCCTCAAGAAAAGATACAAAAAAAAAAAGAAAAAATGAAATCTATGGGCTAGCAGCTATTCACCTGACGGCGCAACATGCATGCCCATGTGAATCCAGGATACACGCGTTTCTAATTGCCTGCTACAGCTAATCAGCGATCTCTGAAGCACATTTCAGTGCGTCGAACACGAATAAATTTAGTTTTAATAATGTAACTATATAAATACATTTTTTATGAAAATTGTTATTAATAATATATTTATTCAACGAGACAATGTCGCTTTCTAAGACGAAAGAAGAAAATTGCTGATGAGGGGAGAAATTTTCAAGAAAATGTTTCAGTGCAGAAGTAATTCAATTCCCAAAGGACAAAACTGTGTGCATTATTTGTAACTAAACAATTAATGCCGCCAAAGAATATAATATAAAAAGGCACTACGATAAAATTCACAAAGAACAATATTCACGCTTTGAGTGTAAACCGAGAGAAGAAAAATTAAAAAGTATGAAGAATTCGCTTCAAAATCAAAATAAGTATTTTCAAAAATTTATGAAAGACAATGAATCAGCATTGAGAGCCAGTTAAAAAAAATTTTTTTTTGGCAGAACATTCCAAACCTTTTATTGACGTTTCCTTGGTTAAGGAATGTATGACAAAAGCAGCCAAAAACGTTTTCCCAAAAATGTGCAACTTTTTCGCGATATTTCTTTGTCCAGAAATACTATGATCAAAAGAATAACCGAAATTGCAGATAATCTGCGTGTCCAATTGAGAGAAACATTCGAAACGTACAGTGCTTTTCAATTGTATTTGACAAAAGTTTCGATACTCACGACGTGGATCGAGTTACCCTGTTTTTCTGGCTTGTATCAACAATATGAATATTACTGAAGAGTTCTCGGAAATGATTCCCATCCATGGAACGACTACAGAGCAAGACATTTATGACACCGTGTGGAGCAGTTTTGAAAAATAGGAACTACTTCTGAACAGGCTCGTAGTTGTGACAACCAGTACAGTAACGAGGGTATGAAGCGCCTGTGTCAAGTATCTAACTTGCGCCCCCAAAAAATGACAAACGTTTGAAAAATTTGAATGTAACAAGTTAAATTTTACTAAATGCAATATGTTAAATATTTACTATTAACCCCATCAAAATGAGTTGCACTGTGTTGCAGAATTTGTGTGTCTAAAGAGGCGTATTGACGAAATTTATAAATAAAATATAAAATAGCGGACTTTTATATTTATTTTTTATTTTTATTTTTTAAAACTTTTTTCGTTTTGCAGCCCAAACCTAGTTGCGCCCGTGGCGTGCGCCTCTTTCTCCCCACCCTCGTTATGTCACTGGTGACAACCAATGGTTCTCCAGCAATGACGGGCAAAATTAAAGGTTTTGTACCAAGACTTACAGCAAAGTTAAAGGAAATGTATCCAGACATTCCAAAACTGCAATCTTTCCACTGCATTATTCTTCAGAAGGCCCGTTCTCCAAAGTATTGGAATTTAGCAGCGTACTCAAGCCAATGACAAATAATGTGAACGTCAACCGATCCAGAGACGTCAGTTTGCACAATTTCTTAAAGACTTGGAGAGGGAATTTGAAGAGCCACCTTATTACACAGAGATTCGTTGGTTTTCTTGTTATAAGATTAGAAAAGCTATTTTCTACTTTTAGAGGAGATAAAATTGTTCCTAGAAATGAAAAATCATGGTTGCATTTCTTAATGATCAGACAGCGGTACAAGATCTAGCATTCTTAGATATCACAGGATATTTGAATGATTTAAATGTCAAACTTCAGGGGAAAGATCAGTTAATAACACATAAGAATGATGCACTTGCAGTAACAAGTTTTAGATGTAAATTGGTTTTGAACAATAAGAATGAGAGTTTTACCTTTTCGCAATATTGTCCCAAACTATAAAAGATTAAAGAAGAATTTGAGAGGCGATTTATTGATTTTAAGGAACAAGAAGTTTCTTTGCTTTTTACAGTTTTTTTTTAATTTCGAAAAAGGTATATTATTTCCTATTTCGAATGGAACTTATTGATTTCTAAAATGATTCCATTCTACAAGAGAAATACCAAGAAGTTGATAATCCAAAAATATACACTTATTAAGGTCAAAAATATCCGGAAATAAAAACGTTTGCACAAAATATTCTATGTTATTTTGGAATCACCTATTTATGTGAACAATTATTCTCATGTATGAAAGGTAAAAAAATAGCTCACAGATCAAGACTAACCGTCATCAATTTTGAGTCCAAATTTTGGCAAGCTGGTTAACAATAAATGCTGTCAAGCGCTTATTGTTAACCAGCGTTAACCAACAGACAAGTGTCGGGAAAAAAATAAATACTACAATTAAATTTCTTACAATTACTATAATTATATTATGCAAGTGTGTATATATTATACCAAAAATATTATCATTCACATTTAAAATTTTCCCCAAAATATAGATATTTCATCCCCAAAATATAACTATTTAATTCTAATGCAACCACAAAAAATTTCAAACTTACAGGAGGCCCTGTAAATTTTTGTGATGGCCATTAATGAGACTTTATACTTTAAAGACAGTATAAATATTTGAGGTTCAAATAAAATTTAATTTTGGTTTAATTTGGTTTTAATGCTATATATTGTAAATCTTAATATAATGAAAAACATTATTTATTTATTTTTCTGAGTTTTCATAATCATTATGCTATTATTTTATGTCTTGTAATGACGTAGAATGAATAAGAATTTCATTATTAGTTTTTCAATTGATTTCTCATTCTTTGAATTACCTTCGAATCTAAGTAGTGTAGCGTTTTTTAGTCGAAAATTCTTTTGCGGCCCACTTCAGCTGCGAGTGACTTTTGTGTTAAACTTGATAAAAGTTTTACTGAAACCCATCAAATGCTTCAAAAAGCACACGTAGATGAATGCTTATCCCGTACTCAATTTTACGTGTCGTTTAAGTGATTTCAAAGTGGTCGTGAGACGCTTGAGGACGACGAAATGACGGGCTGTACAAAAACTTAACTGAGCGAAGTTAACATCCAAAAAGTGCGTGATTTCATAAAAAAAAAAAACGGAAATCGTTCGTGAGGTTGTTTGAAGATGAATTGGGGATTCCAACTCTGCAGAACATTTTGACTGAGAGTTTTGGCTTTCGTAAATTGAATTCGCGATTTTCCTCACTAGTTGACCGAAGAACAAAACATGTATCGAATTGAACACTGCAAGGACCTCATTAAAACCGCTCGTAAGTACCCAAACTTCCTTAAAACTACCGTTACTGGCGAGGAAACGTGGTGGTTTTAGTATGAGCCCGAAACAAAGTGCCAGAGTGCTGAGTGGAGACCACCAGAAGAAGGACATCCGAAAAAAGTCGGTTTGAGAAATCAAAAGTAAAGACAATGCTGATTTATTTCTACGATTCCAAGGGCGTTATCCACAAAGAATTCGTTTCGTCTGGCCAGACGGTGAATGGTGAGTTTTATCTGGAAGTTTTGAACCGATTGATAACGAGAATTCGTCGCGTACGGCATGAATATCGTGACGATCGACCATTCGTCAAAACACACTGTCACTCTTGACACTATAACTCGGCTTCTAATGAAACGAATGTCATAAACAGTTGACACAAACACTAATGAAGGTTGCCGCTTTCGACAACAAAAAGATACAACAGGTGGCTTTAATAGTTTCTTCTATTTTCGAAAAGTTCGATTTCTTTTTGGATAGAGGGTGTATGAAAAATACCTTTTCACGTGCACCACTCGGTAACTACCGAAGATTTTTGTTCCTAGTTTTCTTGTATACAGGATGAACTATCTAACGTACCTTTAACTGAAAATCTCTGAATGTGGTTCTTCGCATCATATACAGGATGTGAGCTCGAGTGTTTTCATCCAAAGTGCTTCATTCAAGCTAAGCTATGGTGGCTGAAGTAATTAGAGTTAGTTTTTAGAGATAAAGATATCTTCTATAAAATAGGGTAGACAACTATTCATTAATCGTCCATGATATCTCGTTATTCCTATTTTAATCGTGTATTATCGATTATTGATCCTTGAAAAAGTATCACCTTAGGTACTTTTTCAAGGATCGCTGAACATAAAGGTCATAAATTTACATAATTCAATGTACTTTTTATGACCTTTATTTTCAGCTATAATTTTATCTTCTATTGGAATGAAATTTAATATATTCTTAATAAACATTATTATTATTATTATTATTATTATTATTATTATTATTATTATTATTATTATTATTATTTCTGAAATTTTATTCATTTTTAGTTTTCGTTCCTGTAAAAATATTTTCAAGTCTTAGTGTTTAAATTTCTACCAAATCTTTCAAGAATAAGTACACAAACGTTTTTCACTGATATGATCAAATATCATTATTTCCTGATACAAAGAATATAGTCAAATTGTGAAACCAGTTACACCTTCCTAAAAGTAACAATTTCGGTAAAAGTAATAGTCATATTCTGCAAACATTGACTACATATACACAAATGTATGTATCCTGATCTGACCTAGTGGAAGTATACAGTACATGATCAGATCATCTACTTATGAAAATAATGATCCTGGTCTGACAATGACCAAACTTACAAATATATGTAAAAATACACATCAACCGAAAAAACTAAAATCAAAGTATATTACTCAGTGAATCTCCACCCAACTCTTTATCGTCCAGAGACTTGTGTGTTATGAAAGTAAAGAAAGAACAACACAGTCTTGCCGGCTCTTTCGGAAAAGTGAAAATATGCAGAGATTCTGTTTTGAATGAGAAATTTGAATCAGAATAATTTTGAAGAGAAAAGCAGAGGTTGTGTTTCAGTAGCATTGAATGTGACCAGAATGATGAAAGTGTCCTCACCCCAATTGAAGAAGAGTACCTAGATCAATGTTTAAGATACAAGTTATACTCCTAGATGGAGTTTGACGCTTGGGATGTGTGCTCACTGCAGACATCCCAAGCTTGAGTGATGAGTGGAGAATAATATAGTCTGCAACGCTATGGATAGGATTAGAGCGAATGAGAGTAGGCCATTTATGTACAGAAGAAAAAGAGTAGGTAATATAGTAGAGACCCCAGAGGTACTCCTGCATTGGTGATAAAGATTGAAGCTCGAAGAGAGTACGCTACCAATCTTGATACTCAGTGAACGACTAGTGAAGAAGTCAGCAACCCAATTACAATATCAAAAGCTCTGGAAATATTAAAAACAACAACGCAAGTTTCTTCGAAATTTTCCATATCACGTGTCATCTGATGGGTGATCTAAGCTGGATTTGAAGCTTCAAATCTGAAAGCTTTGGAGAATGGTAAATGAAGCAGATAAATATTACTAAATGAGATATTGAAACGGAGAAGGTCGAAAGCAGGGATAAATTAGTAACTCTCCGGTATGCAGCGTTTGATTTTACAAGCACAGGTCCCACACTTGAGGCTAAATGAATTGCTAAATGCGAAATTTAGCAATTCATAATAGGTAATGTAGATGATATTTCCTTCTCCGGTAAGAGTATCAGGTGTCGTCTGGATGTAAGTGATGGAAATGTTATTTATGTTGAACTTAATGCTATGGATGTTACTGAAGTGAATATGAAAGTGGGTTTAATGACGAAATTCTAGTACGGTTTGTTGTCATTGAATAAGTTGTGTATTTTTTTTTATTGGAAATACATTATCCGGATGATTCCTTTTTTTTTCTATTTTTTTTTCGCTGTGTCTCCGTCATTCTTTGTATGATTCATTGTTGCTTGTTTCTTGTGAGATGGAAGAATATAGCAGTAAGAGGGAATAAACATGAAATATGACATTCATAGAGAGTGACCAGTTTCCATGCCATAAGGCAAGGAGACTGGTCACTGGTCACTTGACGTTCCCTCCAGCCTATTGCAATTCGGACTCCCTCTGCAGGCACGAACTAGCAGAGATTATGAAAGAGGCATTATGCGGCAGCTGATTGGAAGCCTACTGACTATATACTGACAGCTTCTGGGCCGTACACTAAGTGCCGGGTGGCCTGTGACGCCACGTTTTTAACTGATGTACTATCGAATTGGAGGGCGTTATGCATCTCTAAGTATGTTTAGTATGAACTTGACATATAGAAAATATGGCATATGCTACTTCGGACCGCCAATAAGCCGGGGAGTGGAATTTCACCTGGCGATGAAACACCTACAAGACTAGGTGTCAATTCCACAAACTAGGAAGGCATCCCTTTATAGAGAGAAAATTTCCTGTGTTCGCCAGAGCCTTTTTTTGCAAAACAGGCCACGCCAAGGAACGGTAGGATAATATGAAATGAAGAGGCCATATATATTGCGCATTCTTGCACAAAACAGGACATACTTAGAGGCACAAGCATAAGAAAATGCTTCTTCAACTTCTGCAAAACAGTAAAAGCCTGAATCCATCGTATACGAACGATGATATAGATGAAGTGACGTGAGGAACATTTATCTGGTCGCTTTATGTGCTCTCTCTCTCTCTCTCTCTCTCTCTCTCTCTCTCTCTCTCTCTCTCTCTCTCTCTCTCTCTCTCTCTCTCTCTCCATATATATATATATATATATATATATATATATACAGTATATATATATATATAATATTCATCAAAGCTTGATTTGCTTCCTCAGTCTTAAGAAAAGGCTGGTTATATTCCACTAATTCGAGCCCTACCCAAGGGCCTATAAGTTATGGAGATACTTTCTGAAAATGAAAGCTGTGCCGAACAAAGCGGCCTTTTGCAGCTGCCTAATTTTTAATCCATATAACTCGAGTGCTTCTAGATGTTTTTTCAATGTTTTAGGGATGACGCCTAAAGCACCTGTTATTATGGGAACAACTTTCGTTTTCTTTTGCAAGATTCGTTCAACTTCGACTTGTAAATCGCGATGCTTTGTAATTTTTTCATTTTCTTTGTCATTAATCCGCTATCTCCTGGTACTGATATTTCGATAAACTTAACACCCTCGTTTTCACTTTTTTCAGCAACAGTTATATGGGGCGTATTATATTCCAAGCTTTTGTCAGTCTGGATTTTGAAATCCCAGAGTATTTTAGCTTTTTCATTCTCAACCACTTTCTGGTGAACTTTATGCTTTCAATAGTCTTTAGATACATTAAATCCATAATTTTTACATAAATGCCAGTGGATTATCTTAGCTACGTTATCATGTCTTTTACGGTACTCAATTTGTGCGATTTCACTGCACCAACTTATAATGTGGTCTACCATTTCTCCCTTTTCTTTGCGCAATCTGCATTTACTGTCTTCTTAAATTTTTTATATTTTTGCCTTCATAACGTTTATTTTAATGACCTGTTCTTGTGCTGCAAAAAGTACCGATTCTGTTTCTTTTTTTAGTGCTCCATTTCTCAACCATTTCCAGGTCAAGTTGCTGTCAGCGCTGTCCACTATGCTGTGAAAGTATTTTTCATGCAATGTCATATTTTTCCATCTTTCAGTTCTCACTTTTACTTGGTTAGTTTTTTATTCCAATTTTGTTTCCATGAGTTTAAATAAATCCTCTTTCTTTACATCAATTAGAAATTTTTCTGTTGTTTGCTGTAGATAATTATTCAAATTTCGTTTTTCTTCTTCAATAACTTACTTTACTTGTAATAATCCTCTACCTCCTTTTTTGAGTGATAGATAGAGCCTGCAAGGATTGAGGGCATGGTACATTGTGATTAATTTTTGAGTTTTTTGGTCTAAATCTTTCATCTCTAGCTGGATCCATTCAACAATGTCTGCTGAATATCTCAGAACAGGTATCGCCCAGGAATTAATTGCTTTTATCAAATTTCCAGCATTAAGCATTGACCGAAGGGTTTTTCTTAATCGTTTTATATATTCTGCTCTAGTTCTTTCTTTGATCTTATTGTGCAGAATTTTGATGATTCTAATATATATATATATATACGAGGGTGATCTGAAAAGTTTTCAGCGTAAAAAATAAACGAGTTTATAATTTGATAATTATTTCTGTTTTTCAACACAACCTTCATTAAGACAAACATTTATTCCTGCGATGCTCCAGCGCCATTATCCCGTAACTCTAGTGGTTCTCAGTAAGATCTGCAAAATATCATTCTGCAGCTGCAATAACCACTTGATTAGAAGGAACACGCTGAACAACGAGAAAGAGTTTTATTTTTGTGAAGAGATAGAAATCACAGGGAGCCAAACTTGGGAATTGGGTGCCAGATTTGGCTCCCTCTTGTCAAAACACCGTTGTGTTCAGGTGAATTGTCCTGCTGAAAAATGATTTTTTTCTTCTGCAAACCAGCTCTTTTCTCACGAATTGTTTCGTCTAGTCTGGATAAAAGATCGCATTAATATTCCTCTGTTATTGTTTTATCCTTTTGAAGATAATTAATAAACGAAATGTCTTTAGCATCCCAAAACACCGACGCCATGAACTTTCCTGCTGATGGAACCGACTTTGTCTTCTTTGGTGCTGAACAACCGGCTTCTCTCCACTGTTTTGACTGCTGTTAGGATTCTGGTGTGTAATGGTGAATCCATGTCTCATCCATAGTAACACACAAAATCAGTTTTATTCTTGTTAAAATGCTCCAAGCACTGTTCAGAGATTTTCATGCGAGTGCGTTTTTGATCTGCTGTGAACAAGCGCGGCAACCATCTTTTGCAAAGCTTTTTCAGTTGCAATTTTTCATGCAAAATATATCCTACACGTTCTTTTGAAATGCCTGTAGTCTCAGAAAATTCCCGCACTTTTACTCGCCGCTCAACCAATATCATATCGTACCCTTGATGAATGATTTCTAGTGTTGTAACAGTTTTTGGACGCCCTTCACATGGATCAACTCCAAGGCTGCTACGGCTACATTTAAACTCAGAAGCCCATTTCTTCACTTTGGAAAATAAAGGAGAAGATTCCCCATAAACATTAATGAACTGCGAATGAAATTCGTTTGGTTAAATCTTCTTTTACGAAGAATTTTATAACCGCGCGATACTCAATTTTCTCCATTTCAAGGGATACAGACAACACTTTTAGTTCAGAGAGCTGTATGAAACAAACTAATTGATAAAATGACTATATATATATATATATATATATATATATATATATATATATATATATATATATATATATATATATATATATATATATATATATATATATAGAGAGAGAGAGAGAGAGAGAGAGAGAGAGAGAGAGAGAGAGAGAGAGAGAGAGAGATTCTTCATCAGCTCAATCCGCTGTTTTCAGGAGTTAAGTAAGATTTATGCTGTGTGCACTTTAAACATACATATATACATCGACAATATTAACATGGATTCCTATCGATGACGTGTAGACTATTGACTGTTCCTATAGACTATGAGCGTTGTACGAGAGATAAACTAAAAAAATAACAGAACACATTTCAGCGCATTAATATTTTTTCTTAAAATATAGAACATTCCTTTTTGATATATTTTGATATATATTTAAATCCTGCATTTAAACTCTTCAAGTTCAATGCCAATATATTTCTCATTACAATCCTCCTGTTTCTGCCAATCCACATTATTAAATAAACTATGGGTAGAACAAACTTAAGTGGAATTAATATTAATATTAATACATGAAAAAAGAAAACAGTGTCTTTCCAAATTGTTAATTTCAGTTAATCTTTAATTTTCTCAACATGTTTCATAGATATTCCAAGGATATTTTTCGAATTAATTCACTTCCCCAGTATAAGGTTATTGATCGGAACTACCTAGAAATGTTTCTGGTGAATTCTTTCGCCGCAAATAGTGAGAATTATGCAGAAATGGGATTCATCTAAACGGAGAAAATCAGTAATTTGCGGTGTGCTTTCTATCCAAGGTCGAGCAGAATGTTGATTATTGACGTTATAGTAGGTGAAAAGAAAATGCAGGTGTCTTTTAGAGTGGGTTGGTTTCTGTATAGACAGCATGATAAACTATATAAACTAAATTATTTGAATGTCTATACAGAATGTCTGTATAGACATTCAAGTAGATATAGTTGGTTTTGAATAACCCATCTTTTAGTTGTTATGAAGAATGACACCTATTGAATCCATTCGTAAGGATTCACGAATGTATTAAATGGGAGGGCCACTATAAAGGTGACACCTATTGAATCCATTCGTAAGGATTCACGAATGTATTATTCACGAATTAAATGGGAGGGCCACCCTATAAAGGGCTATTTCTGCATATGATATGAGGTAAGTATTTGGGACCAAGTTCTTCCACCAATTCCGGAAATATCTGGTTTTTCATTCTGAAAAACTGCATAGTCTTCATAACTTTGACCGGAATTCTAACAGAATTTTTCCTGATGATGGGAATGACAGGATTTCAATTTGTTTTAACTTCAAAATTCAAGCTAGATTAAACATGCTTGTTCAAGTAAATTTGTTATACAATCCAATTCCTTCTACAGTGGGTTTTGTAATTATCGATGCCTAAGTCCTTCTGATAAGTATAGCATAGGCTGACTCTTATATATTACTCCCTCGGTCCTGCTTTGTACTTCTTGGACCTCTGTTTCAGTCCGGGGAGTATCATTTTCTTCGAATTCTGACAAATGCTCATACATGATTGCATATGAAGGCGTGATTGCAAGTTACCTTTCAAGCAGTACAGGCATAAAGCATACGGAGTCTTAATCAAATAAGAAGCCTGCTGAGCCCCTTTGCATCGATTACTGAAACTGGTAAGCTGATTTCACAATAAAAAAAGTATAAATTCTGAAAACTATATCTTTCCAAAGAATTTAAAATGAAGTTATATATGTCACAGAGACACCGGACACGGTTCTTTATAGCACAGGACGTGTTATGAAAACAGAAGGAAGAAAATGCAGAACGGTTTTCAAAACGAGTTCATGAAATAAATTTAACATCTACGGATGATGAAAACCGAACAGGACGTCAAAATAATATACTGCGACATTTTAATAAGAAGAAGAATCAAAAACAAAAAGAACTGCTGAGTTGCATGCCTACTAAAATATTTCCCATTTCTCCAAAACGAAAGAGTAATACAAAATATACCTCAGATAAGACCTTGAATCAAATGGACAGAAAATATCAGTTGGATAACTAGTAATAATGGTTAAATTTAAATATAATGACTGCTGAGTGTTGACCAGGAAACGATTCTTCATGGTAGTACTCCACAGGCAGTAGGCGAATGCATAAAATAAATTTAGCAACGGTTTATATATATATCACTGCCTAAGAAACCAAATTATCTTGCCACATTCCATTTTTCTACCTGGGAAAATATAAATCAGTGCAATCAAATACCCTTTCATCCCTTAGATGCCGTCGTTCTCAGACACAGAAAACCGACAAAAAACGCGATAAAATTCCACTTTTTTTTTTTTTTTTCAGTGGAGAAGAGACAGAGAGAGAGAGAGAGAGAGAGTTGATAGAACAACCTGAAACCAACGAAATTACTATAAACATAAAGAAATAAAACAGATTAATTGCAAATGATTAGTTTTTCTTAAATCATATCTCCTCATTAATATTAATGTACATTCCAAGGAAAAAAATTTAAATTCCTTCACCTATCCGGATTCAATACAATGTTCTTTGTCACATAGAAATATATGTTTGGTAATGTTACTCAGAATAGAATATCATATGTATATAAATGTTGGACTGAGCGAATGGAGTTGGAGCGTATCCAAATTTTAGTCATCCTTAACGCGTGTTTTTGCTCATAGTGTTGAGCTGAATGCCATATTTTGAGATTAGAACGAGTGAAATATGGACAATAATCGTAAAATATCACAGTGTCATGATTATGAAATAATCATGAAACTGTGATGTTTTATGATTATTGAAACATCACACATAAAACATCACGCTTTCCATGCATTTCACTTGCTCATGTTCTGAAAGTCATTATTATTCTAGTCGGCTGAATGCGTATTTTCAAAATGACCTTGATGATGATAGGTTGAGCTGGCGAAACGTCAAGTTGTAAATACTTAATTGTGTTATTATTTTTTTATTTCATTCCTGTTTCTACTTAGTTTATTCCAGATATATTAACATAAATAAAAAAATGTTAATCCATTTTCACTTTCCTCAAGCTTCATTTCATCCATGGTCCAATAATTTAAACTGAGATATAATTTCTTAAGATTTCGAAATTTAATCAGTGCATATTTCTGCATTTGGATAATAATACCACACAATGTATAAACTCCTTTCAATATACAATATTAGTGATTAATCTACAAATAAAAACTAATGCTTACTTGGAGCATATCTATAGGCAATCCAGCTCGAAAGAATAAGAATTGAATGATGAGTAACATGCAGCTTAGAGAGATGACTGAATTTTTTCCTAAACACATGGAAAACCTGAAGAAAACAAATACTTCTATTACTCTTAAGGTGAGTTTATTTTTTTTACTTAATGGCTTGAAGTAGAAAGCTATCAAAAATCGATGTAATGAGCACTACAAAAAAAAATATTGTATTTGCATCAGTGTAAATCACATAAACCTTAAGCATGTTATACCAGTATAACTAATAATATAATTTCTGCTTGTAAGAGGAAAAACGCCTTTAGAATAAAGAACTCCGAGTTTTGCATTATCAGTAATATTTAAACGTAAAGTTGTAATACTGTACATTTGTACAATGGCTAATCTAAGCATTTTTTTCGGTTTTGTATTAATTGGTATAATTTTTTTTTATTTTAATTTGCTTCTTTTTTACATTAAATAATTTTTACAATATATTTTAAATGGTTATTAATTTTATAGCTTTAAAAGCAGTCAATTATTACCACACATTATTTATGTGACGTTTGACTTTGGCTTGTTGACTTTGTTTAGATTACAACA
Source organism: Typopeltis vanoorti (assembly GCF_054136105.1). Lineage (NCBI taxonomy): Eukaryota > Metazoa > Arthropoda > Arachnida > Uropygi > Thelyphonidae > Typopeltis > Typopeltis vanoorti. The sequence goes on from NC_143572.1 coordinate 30,785,085, forward strand.
AAGGAACGTCATTAGCAGTGTAACCGATGTATTTTTTATTCATAACTTATGAAAGATTTTTTATTTATTTCGAATTACACATTTCTTCACTACTTGATAGATTCAAATCTGGATCGTTCCCAAAAGGACATTGTATATTCTTCAAACTACAGTTCAGCTTGTCAACACACGATTTTGATTACATCTTTGTAAACACTTTGGAATTAGTGCAAACTCATGTGGAAATCAGTTTACATTGCTAAGGGCACGATTAAGAGCTATACAAAAGGATGAAGGTAAAATATCAGCTGTCTGGCTGTTGAAAGGCCAAGAAACAATGAAAGAATAAGGTGATAGCACTGCATTATAAAGAGGAAATTTTGCAAGAAGACACAGGCGTACTAAAAGTGTCTCAAGAACATTTTTCAGCTGTATTCACAGAAAAAGAGAACGATACCATCAAAACGTAGTAAATTGATGTTATTTTTACCCAAGCTAACCCAGAGGAAAGCAGAAGAAATTGACGCCCCCATTACAGTTGCAGAATAGAAGAATACAACAAAGCATCTCTAAACAGGAAAATCTCCAGGTGCAGACGATCTAACCAGAGAATTTTATAAAAATTATTTTCACAATTTTGAAAACTTATTTATTTAAAACCTTATTTAAAAAATTAACACTGGATACATCATCTTAATACCAAACGTTTGTAAACCAGAAAACCTGAAGGATATAAAAATATAAAGAGTTATAAAATTATTAAATGCAGATTATAAAATAATTTCAAAAATTCACACAAACAAAATTTCTGTATTTTCAAAAATAGAAGACTAGAAAGCTAGTAGTAGGGGAACCTCTTCTGAGAAGTTCAAGATCAAGATAAGATACGGAATCGTGACGTGAATGGTAGATGACGTCATTGTGTGTGACGTCATGAGTTTGGAATGTTTGGAATTTCCCTGTGGTCATATGTGTCAATGGCTTCAGTTATTGTGTTTCAGATATCTTTTAGTGATGTCACCTCCAACTGATACTGATAAGCTTTTAGGAAAACAAAATTAAAAAACGCGTTTTTTTGTTAATTTTTAGGATAAAACGCGATAAAAAACGCGTTTTTTTATGATATCTTTTTAGGAAAAAAATAAAAAAAAGCGTGTTTATATATTTTTTTTAAATGCGTTTTTTTTATTTTTTTACAAAAAAGTTACCATAAAAAACGCGTTTTTTAAATTTTTTTTCCCAAAAAAGTTATCACTATCAATTGGAGGTGACATCACTAAAAGATATCCGCAAACGATGAGCTCACTCCTGTCCACTAGACTGATCAGACATCTTCTGGAGGAGAGGGGAGGGGAGAGACTAGGGTGATGGGGTTAGGTGGGGGAGCATTGCAGGGAAGACATCTGTCACCCTCTGAGATATCACAGAATGAGAGACATATGTTCTCCAGAAATATCCAAACACATAATGACATTGTTGTCATGTTTTGTTTGGCTATGGAATTGTGGGTGATGTTTTTGAGATAAGATATCTTGGAATTTTCCCAGGGTGACACACATCCGTCATTGTTGTCATGGTTTATCCAACAGCATGTAGAAACATGTCCGTGAACCATCTGCACAAAAGTTTCATTTTGGAAGGAACGGTCAGGGTTAAGGGTCAGGTAAACAGTACTATAAGGAAAAATAAATGAGTCAAGTGTCTTTGAAGTTACGACAATTCGTTCATCCTGGGAAGTTATCATATTGTGTTGTGGTAATTGGCATCCAGGAAAGTAAAGTAAAGTAAAATAAGTCATTGAAATTTTCTTTCTTCAGGAAAATAGCACGAGACAAAACTCTTCACCTAGCTCTAAAATGTGGTTGTTTTAGAAGCCGATTATTATTTTAGAAGACATGTACATTGTGATGTATTTATCCAGGACCACTTGGGAAAAATTATGCAGGAAGTTGTCTGATATCCTCGGCTACTTGCAAAGAAGAGTTGACTACGAAATGGACCTCGGTGAGTGTTATATTCTGAAATGCCAAGATGGGGAACTAATAATTGATGATACAGGAGCTGATGGAAGTAAGGTTTTTTCTATTAGTTGTGAAGAAGCTGAGAGATTTTCACCAAAGATGTATGACATTGATAATCATTTACTATTTTTGGAAACTGAATTACCATCTGTTCGTATAATGGTAAAAATTATTGCTCAACATTTAAATTCATCAATGGTAAAATTAGACTTTCAAGATTTTATCCAATTCGATAAAGATTCTTTATTTTGGGACATTTACGAACATTTAGCAAAAACTGTTTGTGTATATTTGCTGACAAAAGAATACACAGAATGTTTAGGGAGGCATGGTGTCATTTCCAGACTGACACAATATCAAACGTATGGAAATGTGGTTACCATGGTATCTGATTTAAAAATTCTTTCGTGTGACCAGATATTTTGATGTAATGTAACCAAGAAACAGTGAGTAACAAAAATTTTATTCATTGAACTCTTTGGAAAATGCTAAGAGTCTAAACTAAATATTGTGAAATATTTTTAGGTAATTACATGTTTCGAGTTTTTCTCAGTGAATATACTTGTAAATAGTATTTCAGCAAAATAAAATGTGCATTTGTAAACTTAAATGAACAAAGATGTGTGTTTTTGTTGTTGTGTTTTTCCACAGTGAATTTTTACTCAGTTATTCTGATTAGATCTTGATATTTAAATCTACAGCTTTATGTCTTAATGCAATTCTGTTTAATTATTTTAAAAAAAATCACAACTATGAAATTAATGCCAGGACAGCAAAAAAGTGTTGAAAACGAATATCCATGTATTGATTATTTTAGAAATTGTTTAATGCTACCTATTGACATTATTTGGGTTATTTAAAAACAAATCGTTCACATAATCGAATATCCGAACTGTTAGAATTTGGTTATTTTACAGAGAGAGAGAGAGAGAGAGATAGAGAGAGAGAGCAATTAATTAACCCAAAACGTGACTTTAATTCTTAAAGTTTGGTATAGAAAAATGCTTGTACTCTCCAGATAACACATATACAAATTTTACCTTTCCCCACACAAAGTAAGATAAAAACACACCAACAGAATAACCAGCAGCATGCGAAAGCATATCGTTGAGTCATCTGCGCAAAAGGTTCATTTTTGAATGAACGGTCAGGGTAGGGCATAGTAAGTGTAAACAGTACTATAAGAAAATGCCATAGAGTCGAGTGACTTTGGATTTAAGGTAATCGTTCATCCACTGCAGCTGCTGTTTTGTGTTGTGGTGTTTTGTGTTGTGGTGTTTTGTATTTGGTAATGTAAAAATAATTGTTGAGCCACAAATTCTTTGAAGTTTCTTTGTGAAGAGTTCTGATTGTTTAGAATTTTGTAAATGAAAGTTACCATAAAGTATACAATCAGAGCTAATAATCAGTGAAATAATAATAATAAATAACTATTTATTTGTGGAGCCATATGAAGTAATCGCAGAAGAAGAAGAAGAAGAAGAAGAAGGAGAAGAATGAAGGAAACCGATAATGAAAAATCGACATTGGGTATAAAAAATACGCATTTTCAGTTATCATTGGGATAATTGATGTACAAGTTTTGTTGAATAAGAGTTCAAATTTATTTCCTAAAGAAATTTGTTTTTCTGATGGAAGTAGTGTAAGATATGCATTAACAAAATCACCTTGTAATTGGAAAGAATTACCTGCAAGAGTTAAAAAACAGAATTCTTGGTTAATAAAATATAACCATCAGCTGAAGTGGGAAATTTGTTCACTATCTTTGGACAAACTAAGAAATTGGATGTTAGAATCATCATGGAAATATCATATATTACTTGCCAAAGGAAGAGAAAAATCAAAAACATTAGCAATGTTAATAGGGAGGCCTGTTCTTGATTTAAATGAAATTGGATGCACAAAACGTGAAAACATAACGTGTACTTTTAAATGCTTTTGGAAACATAACGAAAGATTCTGTGCTTTTAATAATTCTCAGAAGTATATGTATTTGGATCGAAAATATAAATATGCAACACCCTTAATTCTACTACAGTAATAAATTCCCAACGAACACCAAATGAAAAATTAAATTTCAGATTAGAGTCACATTGTCAAAACCATATGATGGCAATTCCACAAGTATGGAATAACCTTTGATGTATTTTTCAATTTATTTATTTTCTGTATTGTTAGATTCAGTAAATACAATTTGTAAATAATATTTCATTCAAATAAAGTGTGTAAATTTAGATGAACAAATTGAGTGTCATTGATGTGTAATACGGATTTAAGAAGGAAGATAACATTTTTTTTTCCTTGTGAAATTTCATGCCACAAAGTAACCAGAGAATTTTTTTTGATTAATTGAATTAAAAGTCTTATTTGTTCATGCAAGCCCTCAAATATTTCAAGAAACTCCTTCAAATCTTGGAAGCAAAAGAAATAATCGGGTATTAAATTAATAGCTAGAATTTTAGTGGTGAAGATTTCACCTGAAAAGTCACAATACCGTTAGAGTTTGGTTATTTTACAGAGCCATTAGATATTTAAAACCAACGGCATGTTACAAAAACTCTTAAAAAGCTTGCTGAAGAAAATCTGCAGAGAGTTCAAAACCTTATTTGTCTCATATCAGTTACTTAAAATTTACTAATGCTAAAGAAAAAATAAATAAAATAAATAAATTCCACTTACAGAAATAGGTTAAAAGCACAAGGAATCGAAGGTAAAATTAATAGTTATATTGGTAATTTCCCAACGGAAACCAAGCGTTCGAACAAAAACACACGATTTCTCACCTATGTACAACAAAAGGCGACCGGATAAGATAGATACCTTAAAGATAAGACTTAATGAGAAATATACAGTGTTGGAAAATAAATTTTCATATACTTATACTGTATATATTTATTAATTCTGCTCAGTTATTCTGTTAGAATATGACCTGTAAAAGTAAAATACAGAAAATAACCAGTCAATTTGAAAAAAATAATAATAATTTCACTTGTCAGAATTCCATACTCTAATGGCAATTGGAATTCAAAACCAGAAATAACACTTACCCTAAACAAAACGGCGCATAGACTTTCCCACCAAGCTTGGGCAACTTTAAGATAAGACTTAATGAGAAATATTCAGTTTTGGAAAATAAATTCACATATACTTTATATATTTATTAATTCTGCCTAGTTATTCTGTTAGAATATGACCTTTAAAATTAAAATACAGAAAAAAACAATCAATTTGAAAAAAATAATAATAATTTCACTTGTCAGAAATCCATAGTCTAACAGCAATCGGAATTTGAAACCAGAAATAACACTTACCCTAAACAAAACGGTGCATAGACTTTCCTACCAAGGTTGGGCAACAGTGGGAAAGAATTAATACAGAGAACCAATCGGATACTAAAGTAAATTAAGTAGTCCACTAGCTTTTCTGGTTATTTACAGAAATATCTTTCAACTCCTCTGTTTTGTGTGTTTTGGGGTGTGAATATATGTTAGCCACAGTAACCTATAATGAAAAAGTGAAATGTCTTTTCAGACTTGTGTTTGTGTTCTGTGAATATATGTTAATCAACAATTTAGAATATTCAGAAAACCTAGATAGTACCAAGATGTTCCCATTCTGGAAAGAAATGTAAGTTTTTTTGTTTGTTTTTTTAACTTGAACATAACAATTGATAATTGTAATACAATAATCACTATTCGTATGTTTTTTGGAAAGCGTAATTCTAATACTGAATAGTTTTTCTTCGTAAGAATAATCATAGGATACATATTAAAGTATCAACATGGATACATTAGCGACTTTTCATGTCTAATGTGTGTGTGTGTGTGTGATTAAGGACACCATTATAATTAAATTATTCAGAAAACCTAATCACACCCATCATCACGACATACTCTAAGAATTCCCACCCTTTAACAGTAAAGATATACTCCAAAATGTATTGGAAAATTAGTACAACCATCTATATGAGAAAAAAAACCTGTATGTTTGAGTTACATAGCATATAATTAAATTATTCAGAAAACCTCGAAAGACTGTCGCCATCGTGAGTTAAAAAAATGTATGTTTGAGTGACATAGCATATAATTAAATTAAATTATCATTCCAAACTCAATAACAACAAACGTTCACGTCACAATTCCTTATCTTATCTTGATCTTGATCTTGTCAGAAGTGTCCACCAATCACGACACGATTCCTTATCTCTAATATATCTTCCTTTCCATTCAAAACAACAACATTACTTATTTACAACTAACAAATGATGTCACTTATCTACAGCTCATAACAACACACACCCACGATACGATTCCTTATCTTATCTTGATCTTCATCTTGTCACTAGTGCACCACCAATCACAACACGAATCCTTATCTCTACCATCACCCATAATCCCATACGTGAACCAAAACACAATAACTGAAGCCATTGACACATATGACCACAGGGAAATTCCAAACATTCCAAACTCATGACGTCACACACAATGACGTCATCAACCAAACACGTCACGATTTCTTATCTCATCTTGATCTTGATCTTGTCAGAAGAGGCTCCCCTACTACTAAAGCTGAACAGGAGGAACTTTTATTTGTGTGTGTGTGTGTGTGTGTGAGAGAGAGAGAGAGAGTATCTCTAGAATCATCAAAATCAAATAATCAATATTAGGAACTAATGAAATAAAGAGCCAAAAATGCTTCACTTCGGCGATGTTAAAATTATTTAAATTAAGGGGATATTTAATCCCACATTATTTCAAAGCCGAATAAGAAAACTCTAAGATAGAAATCAAAGAGTTTCATGTGGAATATAGCAAACTATAAAAGTGCAGCAAGTCCAAGCATGGTACAATACCGGGCAATTCGTTGTAAAAGTCTTGTCAGAAGAGGCTTAATTTAAAATTATTTAAATTAAGGGGATATTTAATCCCACATTATTTCAAAGCCGAATAAGAAAACTCTAAGATAGAAATCAAAGAGTTTCATGTGGAATATAGCAAACTATAAAAGTGCAGCAAGTCCAAGCATGAGCAAACACCTCGGTGGTACAATACCGAGCAATTCGTTGTAAAAGTGGTTAAGCTAGAGAGCTATTCTTAGTATTTGCCCTAATGTAAAACTCATCCCCTTGGAGATGGATGTATGTTGTTTTACATTAAGGGAGATAGGTCACTACCCAGACCGGTTTCAACCTTTATTGAGGTCTCATTAGTGAATAGGTAGATCACTATAATCTTGGTATTATTTGGTCTACCTACCTACCTAACTTTAATACTTAATACGTTTTCATTAATTTATCTGCACACCTTTTTGACAACTCGTACTGTAAGTAGAAATCTAAGAATTGCAGTTTCAAACATTTTGTGTACAAGTATTGAAGCACATCCATCACATTAAATTATTAAACTTCTTTAATGTTTTTAATTCTTTATTGCTAATCATTTTACGTTTCATGTGCTTGTACTGCAAATGTCCAATAACAAGATATCTATCTATATAAAAAATATAAGATAATGTGCCATGTCAAATGTGTATGTAAGATGCTAAAAATGTAATATTTGCATTTGATTTTTGCAATATTCGCTGCGTATGTTTTGTATTGAATATAAATACAATAAATATATTAATAATAATAATATATGTCTATATTGCGAATTTTTTTCAAGGGGGGCCGTGAAATATTTTCATTTTTCCAAAGGGTGCCCCGACATCATTCAGAAATCTGGGAAGCACTACTCTATAAAACGGAGACACAAAACTTGGCAAAGAGCTTAGAAATAAGGAAGTAGATGGTTGAGACAAATTAGACGAAACAGATTAAAGTGGTAAGGTAGTGTGAAAGAGAATCTCTGAGCAAGAGGAATGAATTGGAAATAAGCTGAGAGAATGACACAATATAAGAAAGTTCGGTGTCCAATGAGACCGCTTTGTCTACACTTGGAGGGAGGGGATTAAGTAAGAAAGCATAACAAATACAGTTGAAGAAGAGGATCCTTAAAAATAATATAAGATGCTGTAATAAACATTTCTACCTCGTCAGCAATCGTCAAGGTTATTAATAAAAAAAATAATTTTAACGGTTTTATTCTGAAAAATAATCTGACAGCAACATTTTAAAACAGATGTATTTACGATTCAGGAGAAAGTAAATAAATACTTACCGTATCTATAATTTCCACGACCTTTATCATAAAGAAAGCCCATGCAATACAATTTCCCTGGAAATGAATATAAATACTTTAATACTTATCTTTTAGCTTGTATTAATACTTAAATACAAGCATAGTTTAATGTCCATTTATAAGTATCATATAAATATTTCCTTTCCCAGTACGTTGTTCAGCGCACATTCTTTCAGGTTCAGGTGCTGATCTTGTATTGGACATGATTATTCTCGCCATTATACCGAGATTAGTCAGAATTTGTTCAGAGTTGTGTTTTGCTAAACATGGTCTACAACTAAAATAACTTCTCAAACAGATATTTCAGGATCATCTCAACCCCAAAATAACTAAGAATTTTCCTCTTTCACAGTTAATTCAATTTGAACAAATATGAATTCCTTAACGGAAAATAGGAAAGAAATTAATTAGTTTTGAAGATCGCAAAAGTCATGAGCGTTAATTTTTGGTGAAGTGTTAAAGCAGAAAATAAGAAATAAATACCAAGACTGCGATGAACATTATAATAACATCGGCACAGTCAAATATGATGCAGTCTTATCGAAAATACATGAATAATATTGTAAGACGAAAGAAGAAATGTGCGAAGACCAAATTGAAAAACTATGTACAGACAGAAAGAAAAGAAATTCTAGATCAAATGTAATAAAATACCAAAACGTATCAATGCCAACGAAATCCATGCAGACAGGTTAAACAATTATAATTCGATAAACCCTAAAATGATAACGAGGAAATCAAACACAAGTCATTTTGATATCTTTAGGTATTTCCTCTAGTACTTATATATGCCCTGACGTGTGCTGCAAACACACGTTTAGAATTCCGAATTAGAAACCTTAATGCAGATGTAAGCAAAGATACTTACACAACGTATATGAAAAATACTTGGTCATGTGCATCGCTTGTTCTAGGCAGCTGTTCAAGAATATTGCTTGTCAGTAATAGTGAACAGTGTTGATCACAATGCGAAAAATCAAGGATCTTTCGGAGTTCGATAAAGTGCTTGTTGTAGATGTCCATCTAGCTGGAGCCACAGTTTTTACAGAAGAGCTGATGGGGTTCTCAAAACGCGAGATAACCCGAGTGTTTAATCAGCCGAAACATAAACCACATTGCTCTTCCAAGTGGCGTAATTGTGGTTCTGAGACAATCTCAGGACCACAATTACGCCGAGATAGATGTCGCCTGAGAAGGATCTTTCGGAACAGAACTTCATGTGTGCAACAATTAATGTACCATGTGAAAGATAATCTATAGACGTCCATGTTTTATTTCCTTCAGCCACAGAAACACGTAAAATTGAAAGAATCTAAATTCTGGTAATGTATAGGGGAGCTACATATGGGGTCTTGCAATTTTAGCAAAAATGTGCCTCTCTCTCTCTCTCTCAATTCCCTCAATAATTCCCTCAACGTTGATCTCAGTTTCGTGCAGTGTGTGGATGGATCACTTTCAACTGAGGGTCCTGCGTAGTCATCCATGAGGGAGCTCATTCCTAACAATCTGGCTCACTGAATATTCTTCTCTGAACACTTCTGTTAACTATTAGTAAACCAATTCGTTACTATCTCCTTAGACATTTATCGGTTCCTATTCGTACATTGCAATTCATAAATATGAAGAAGTCACGAATGAATTAAATCTCATGACTTCATACTCGTAACAATGAAAAGATCACGAGAAAATAAAAATCAGCCCTCCCCTTTACGAAACCGTGATGTTCAACGCACTCATTCCATCATTGTACTCAAATTTGCATTAATATAAACTTTTGACTTTCGTAGCCTATTTACTTGGCGGCTTGTTCCAAGAAATCATGATTCCATCGACATTGACCTACAGTGGTCAGTTTGTGTTCTGCACACTCTCTGTGTACGTGGTGAAAAGGGTTGCTTATTATTGCTATACAAGATAATCCTATACTGAAAGCGCGTTAGTAGTTAGAAGAGCTGAATAATAGATGCAATCTCGCTAGGTCATATTCCAGCGATGAAGGTAGCATAAATATAACTTATACATTTTCATTATCATTATTATTATAATTATTATTATTTTACTGATGGAAATATAACTAAACTGAGTATCAGTGAGCATTCAAACCCCATCTAAACTAGGGCTATGATTTCAAGTGGCTGGGTATATTTTCTCATATTCGCCTTCTTCTCATACATAAATAAATCTTGCTAACTATCAAGATTTCGGATCCCAGCATTGGAAAGTAAAAGGCTCGAAACTAATCTCTTTGGCGGTCTCTAGTCCGGTCTCGCAAATTACAATTATTAAACATGGCCCAATTTAATTATCGTATGTACCATTACCTGGATTCAACTCCCAATATATTTCGTAATACTTATCTCTCCTGATAAGATTTTTCAGATTTTTCTTTGTTCTTTGTGCTTTTGTTATAAAGCATACCACCAATCTGTTTTGACTGAAACACTTCGAATTCGTAATTCCAATCCTCATCTTCAAGTAGTGCACCCTGTTAGTAGGTATGTACTAGGTACTGAACGAACAAGGAAGAGCTGGAAATTTGGGACTTAGCCACCCAAGTTATATTGGCTTAAACTACAAATGTATATGATGATACAACGTCATAAGATTGCATGCCGGCTGGGGCGTTTCCCGATTAAACAAGCCCCCTCCGCGCTGTTTTCATCAGGATAATTAGGGTAAGCACTGAAAAGTCAGCTACTGGAACAAGCTCAAAATCGACATCTAGAAAAAGAAGAATAAACCCAACGTGAAACGAATTGAGGATTGCAACCATCAATATAAGGAGCAGTGATATCATTCAACACCAGACATGAAGATAAACTTCTTGATTGGAAGGCAGTTTCAATGTGGCCACATTTTAAAATGGGGAAATGGAGAATGAAACCTATTTGTGCCTATGGTCCCACAGAAGATTCTTCCAAGGAAAAAGCGGAGAAAATGTTTCATTTATTAGAACAGACAGTCAGATGATAAAGATAAAATGGAAAAGTGGTCATCGTTGGAGATCCGACCAGCAGAGTAAGAAACGAATCCCACCAAGTATATAGCAATATTTTAGGAAAATTTGGAGAAAAGGGGAAAGCTAATAATAATGGTATTTACTGTAATTCTGCTCAGGACATTGACATTACTAACATCATGTTTCAACATAGCGATGCGCACAAGTTCACACAGAGAGAATACATGAGAAATAACAAAGCCTCATTGAGTATGTCATTGTTGATAGTGACAACTTCCAGCTCGTTCAGGATACAAAAGTGTACAGAGGATTTGAAATTGGAAGTGACTATTACTTAGTGCTAAGCAGATCCGCACGGTTAGCCTAGTGGCTTTCCGCTTCGCAACCATATGACTGGGGAAGGGTGTCCCAGGTTCGATTTCCGTCGAAGACGTGAGGAATTTGAGGATCTTCCTCAGCCGTAGTCAAGTTACCTGGTCTTGGGCGCGTGCAGTAGGGTGTTTTCCGCCAGTTTATCTGGCGTTTTTCATCCCGCAAGCAGGCAAACCGGCACCATGAACACACACGGATCTACAGCCATAAATACTTAACCCCCCATGAGGGGGACTTAACTCGCTCCAATAGGGACGGGGGAGAAAAAGGGAGGAAACTCCATACGAATAAAAAACAAAGTACTACGCAGGTTAATAATGGTCATCACAATCAAAAAAACAGTATGTAAGAAAGTTTTAAATAGAATTGAAGTTGAGCAGCTTTGAAGAATAAATTGCAGACTTTACTATGCAAACATTATTGAAGAAAAAATAAAACAAATTGAAAACAAGAACCAAACATTGGAGTGTCAGTGGCAAACTCTGAGGACCACATTGATTGATTCAGCAAGGAAGGTATGTGGTGAAGTTGTGTGCAAGGACAGAATAATAAGAACACCATGGTGGACACAAGAAGTTAAAGAATCAGTCCTGGAAAAGAAGAAAGCATACCAAATGTTTCCAGCAAATAAGTCGGCTCATGTCCTAAAAGAATCCAGAGAAAAATGTAAGCGATCTAAGATGTGTGTAAAAGTAGCTAAACAAAAGTAATGAGAAGACTTTCATAAGAATATAGAATCTAAATATCAGGAAGGTGGCAAAATGCTCTGGCAGTTGAAGAAACTTAAAAATGAAGAGTGTAGTACTGTAAAAGGAATCAAAGATGATAAAGGTGACATTAAAACATAAGGATATCCTAAATGTCTGGAGTAATTAAGTTGAAAGACAGTTAAACAAACCAAGAAGTGAGAGAAGCATGCTAGAAAATGTTTGAAAAAAATGCAAAGAGAAGTACACATCAATACTTAGGACAGAAAAGATTTCAAAATCTTGAAATGTGGAAATGCAGCTGATCAGATTATCAATTGAAGACACAATATACTTATATGGGTGAATGGAACATTATAGTGAGCAATACATAATTTATATTTTAATTTTCAGCCAGCAGTTAGAATTGGAGTAATTAAGGAAGATGGTTTGATGTAATATTAGGGGCAAAGCAAGGCTGCACATTATCACGATTCTTATTCTTCATCTATATGGATCAGATTATGAAAGAAAGTAGCATTAAGCCTGCTATTAGAATTGAAGATGTATAAAACTCTTTGCTTTATGCAGATAATTTTGCACTCCTAAACACGTCTGCAATTTTTCAGGATTCATCACTAAGTAAATTGGGTAATAGCTGTAGCAATTTTAGATGAAAATCTGCAATAAAAAGACCAGTGAATTAGCTTAGAAAACTTCATCCTGAATTCGGAATGGGGATCCTATAGAACATGTAAAATATTTCAGCTATTTAGGCAAAGTTTTCAGTGAAGGTTTTAGGTTAATCTTGCAGCCGACAACAGAATAAGCACTGCTAGCATGGCGGGTATCTAGCTGAATTAATGTATCTGGAATAAAAGAGAAATTGGAAAATACACTAAACTGGCAGAATATATACACTTAAAACTGGTCTTTAAACCAGTTTTAAGTTATAGATCTCGGAGTTTGGTTAGAAATAAAGTACTTGATCAAAGAGGGTTCTGCGAAATGTTAGGGGGAGTAAACCAATGGCATTAATAGCAGAATCATAATATAAATGAAAATATTAGAAATTAACGTGGCATTATTAGCACTCAGAAATGTGCCAGCAAGTTAATCTTAGGTGATATGGTCACTTAAATAGAATGGGTGAAGAAAGATTAGCAAAACAGGTGTTTGTTGCCAAGATGGCAGGAAAGAGACCCAGAGGAAGACCAAGGTCCTCGGTGGATGGATTCGGTCAGAAGTGCCTTAGAAGCAGGAATTTTTAGGTATGACAATATTGGAGTTTTCACAAATAAGAGATTGATTTGATGGAAAATTATTGATAGGAGATTAATAATAATGTAAAATGAATCATTAGTGCTGTCATGTAACATAAACACCCATTGGCGGTTATTATGAGGAAATTGATGATAATAATATATCAAATTACCCAACCTGGAATTCTGCTCCTGCGTTTGAAGTGGAACACCGACAACCTCCATAAAATCGCTAATCAAAGTGGGTAATTGACTCCGTTACTGGATCGCTTCTTCAGCTTTCTCACAGACATGCATTTACTACAGGAAGATTCAAGAATACTCTCATACTAAGGCGAAACCCAGTATTCTACAATCCTTCGCAGCTCATCACTCATTTGCAGTTCAGATAAATTGCACGTTATTAAGTTTAGCTCTTCTTCATCGTCCTATTACAAACCATTTTCCTTTGGTGTTAAATGTTATTTGAATAAAATGTTCTGTTCAACAAAAAATAAATAAATAAACATGAGGAGGTTCATTTACTCCTTTTAATGTTTTATTTCATTGTATTTAACTTACCCTTTGAATTCCTAGGGGATGCTTACGACTTAGAGGTATACAAAACATTTCTCTGCGAACATACCAAATGTAATAAGTACTCTACAGAGAGAGATAAAAAGAGAGAATATTATCAGGACATGACAATATATGCCCAGACTAGTATAAATATTTTTAATTTAATAACATTGTTCAAAGTAATTTTAAAAATTCAACTGCATTTAAAAGTATATCATTGAGATGATGAACTTGCTTCTTACTAGTCAATAAATATTTGGCTGTTATCAACATTTTACAATAAAATGTATGTTATGGAGATTTTTCTAAGAACTAGAGAAAATCAAATCTTTTACGACTGATGACATGGACTTCGTCACTTACTTCATAACACAAAATAATGTTGCTAATAGATACGATGAGATTGTAGATTATCAAAGGAAGGCGGAGATTCAATGATTTTCTGTTTCTCATTAACGTTGGTCCAAATCTGGCGAACATAACATAGATTGCAGCAATGGAAAACACTGTTTTCGGTTTGTCCATTAAAGGCCAAGCCATCACAGTGCTATCTATAAGGAGAATGTATGATATTTTATATTAATAATTCAATAATTTCAAATTTCAAATTATAGATATTTCTATTTAGATATCGATTTTTTCAAATAATTCGAAAGGATTCAGGGGCAGAGTATTTTTTGTATCATCTGGAAAGAGTGCACCGCAGCGCAAAGTTCTGTGTCCTATTTCTATGGCAGGGTCCTTTAGAGGCAACATCAAATCACCTCACTCCTCCAGTAAGTGAAGCAGTGATCTCACACGAGCGATGAAATTCAATTCAAAAAACCTATATTCATTACGATATTTTAACTTGCACCGTGTTGGTAGGGAACAAGTACACTAACAACTCTAGAAACTACACTACCAACAACACACACCGACATCACGGATCTCGTATCATTTTATTTTACACTTCAAATATTATTGCTCAATCCCTCCAGTCAAGCAAATAGGCTTAATAGAAACCTCATTAACGCTATTATAAGGAACTTGACGTATCCATAGGGTATTATGCCCATTATAGGGATAATAAATGACTCACATCTTGGAAGAAGGCTATGGCCTCCCTCCCATATGTGACACTTTTAATGTGGATTACCAATGTCAACTTACAAATTTCACACTGGTAATTCCATACATCTCCGTGTGATGTCAATATTCAGCATACCGACTGCAAAACTCCGTTCTTTCTTTAAAACAACGGGGCTTTGCAGAAATGACGAGCTAACAACTGTCAACGTTAAGCCAAAGAAGGGATTTAATTTCATAGAGAATAACCGCCTCTTATCTCTAGAATTATAGTAAGTCTATAATTGAAATTAGTGAAGTATATATCTGGAAACGAATATCAGTTGCAGTCCAAATCAATTCTAAGCAATTTTATTGCTAAGGATTATCATTTAATGGCGGTTATATGTATCTTCTGCACTTAGAGGTGAGAGAAGTAACTTCTAATTGGAGAAATTACAGAAGTGTCGGGAGGACAGTCCCTAGGTGGTATAAGAACAGGACATGATGATAACGAATATCTGGCAATAATTCTGGTGCTAGTTGCATTGTTAAATCGTATCTAGGCAGGGTCCGAATATACCACCGGGACAAGAAGCATTGTCGTCACCACATTTGGATTTGAAACCCCCTTCTACATTCAAATGTGGCGTTCACCAATTCTTCGCTTCAGGTGATTTCCTCTGCTCTCTAAGTTTCCAATAATAACTTCATCAAAAATGCAACCAAATAAATTACAATGTCAATGTGGTATAAAAAAAATAACACCAGAAAATACCAACAAAAATCAAAAATATATCTAGAACATAATTAATAAAAACAAACGTTAAAGAATGAAAATGTAACCAAAAAAAGCCAAATACCAGAGAAATCTAATACATGAAAAACCACATTCATTTTTTCACGATCTGCAGCATGAATATAAACATTAATTAAGTGCACACCACTCTTATCACTGAAAACGTACTTTTCCATTCCTGAAGGAATCCTAATTGGCATGAAATTTGAAGTATGATTCACCTCATTTCGCCCAAATACATTATGAAAGATGCGTTTAATAACGAAGGGTGTAGCTTATGTTTTTGTAAAATTTGATTTTTCTTGTAGGTTATTAAACTTAAAATCCCACTGTACGTTTTTCCTCTAGTTGAAGATTTCGCTGCCATATTTTATAGCTTTTATACCGCCTTTTCTAATTTTCTTGACTATTCTGGCCTCATTCTTTACATTATTAATTTATCATTCACTTTAAGGACATCAGTAAAATCCTCCATATCTTCACAAAGCATAAACACAAGACTTTATATAGCCTGTTCATAATCATGACGATCAAAGTCAGTCATCAGAATACTGTCTCAATGTCCTCACTTGAAAGTGATAGAAGATATCATCAAGCTCAGAAGATACCATGAAGCTCATCATTTGATGAGCGTCATGGTATCTTCTGAGTGAAATGATGGGCTTCATGGGTTCTGCCATTCTGTTCTATTGCAGAACTCTTTGCCAACCTGAACAGACTAAGGAAAAAAAGCCATATAAAAATTTAGAGAAACTCATGTACTTGCTCTTTATATTTCCAAGGCAATTGAAAGGTCTTGTTACATACCAAGGTGTGGACACTGTCTTATGATATTCTCTTTTGTGATTTAACTGCCAGGTCCTCTGCGATTAGTCATTGTGAATCATGGTGGATGGCTTCAGCTCATCATATTTCTTTTTTAATGACAAAGTGCTGTAATCTGACCTATAGTTTTCCTTCTACACATAGCACACCTTCTCTCTCTCTCTCTCTCTCTCTCCAACCCCAAGTCCAATCCACAGTATTGCTGATGATGCTGCTCTCAATTCCTCCTCTTCATTCTGTAAAAATTTGAATATTCATATGAATCCATATTCCAAAACAGATGTCTAAAATACTCACCTTATCATCGTTGTCATATAAAATTAAGATAATCAATGAATGCCAATGCTTTTCTTTCGAAACGCAATCGTTTTTTTATTACCCAATTGAGAGGTTCTAGTTCACTCCCCTCACATTTCACAATTTTTCGGTTTGCTGTGATGATCATTTTTCCTTATCTGCCAGACTCACGCATCCAGTTTTTGTTATAAATATATTTCATTTAGAATCTTCTGATCTTCGACAAAAATGTTATGTTCCTTGAAAAGACTACTTCACTCCTACTCAAATCCTACCACCAAGTGATGACAGGCAGTGTGCATGAATTCAAGAACAGGTATTTTAGTTGCACGGGTAATATGTGGCTTCCCTCGATGTCTCGCTTGCTCCGTGAAGGTCGTCCTTAATAATAATAATAATGCCGCTACCATCAGAACTCAAGGTGTGACTTAGTACCTTGAAACTAATGATATCCAACAAATGCAGTGACCAACCAGATCACCAGACTCATTCGTAAGGTGGAACATGTGTGGGACGTCCTAGGCGTCACACGGGAAGCTTAGGCACACTGCCTCTGTCACTTGTCGAGATAAAATCTACTGAGAGTAGAATGGAATTTGTTGTCACAGGAACTAGTATATACGCCTATATTGCGTATGATGCACCATTTGCAATAACATAATGGCTATTGAGAGAAATTGTCCGAAAATGTGTTCCTTTACAGAATAAATTTTGTGTCAGTAGAATGACGCTGAGGTTAAGGGGCATATATTCAGGGTGTGCTAGGTGTGTGGTGCAAACCAACGGAATCAACGATATTATAATTTTGCTTTTATTGCTGTTAGACTCCCCTGATTGTTTTCTGCCTTTGCATGAATCCGAAAATTAAACACAGCACACTAAATTCATGAAGAGGACACTTCCAGACGCGTATACATTGCATCATATCTGTGTTAATAGCATGGTTGTGCTATGACATATACGGACACCTCTGATTCCTTTGAATATACGAGCAACGGGTCAAATTCTTAGCACTCCAGTGAATTTATACGGCGATGCACCGTGCATGCTGAGACAAAAGCACTCAGAAATCAGAGGTTCTGATTAGTTATTGCATCATCCAATCAAGTGATCACTGTCATTCGTCATGCGTTGTTGTTTCGATTTTCTGATTTTCATCTGCTGTGCGTGGGTGAAGTGTAAACTGACGTGTTTAGAACACGATATAGACAAGAAAGTGTCAATAAATAATTTATTACTTCTCTGGCTATACATATAATAGGAAACAGTGTTGGCGATCTACTGCAGTGGTTCTCAACCTTCGTGAGACCGCGTCTTGGTAAATTCTTTTTTTTTTTTATAAGACGAAGGCCGAGTCCAACAAATTGACTCGAAAATACCTTTCCAATTTTTAAAGTTCATAGATTAAACTAACATACTCGTAAGTATTAAGAATTAATTATGGCATAATCGTAAAGAGTATTAGTACACGTATGTATACACGGTGTAGCATGATGACAAACATAAAATTACATTTAAATTAGTTATCAATCACTTGACTAATGAAATCTTCTAACATACTGTTGTTTCCTCAGGGCAACATTAAATTAATTTGTGCTGATTTTCATTGACATATCCCATTCTGATCATTAAAGATTTATAATAATATTATTCAGTGTAAAATTGATTATTGTATTATTAAATCGATTTTAATGATGTTGGTTTGAAAAAAAAAACGGAGAAAAATAATTATGCATTGTAACTCACCATCGAAGTTAGCTGAGCAAGGTAAACAGCAGAAGGATGTCAACTTGTCGGCGAAACACTTATTATCAAATGCATAAATACGTCACATATTTATATATGCAAAGTATGTAATTTAATAAATAAAAATGCATGAATATCTCAATTTCAAACACTAGTTCTAACACTAATTAATATTTTAAATTTAAAAACGCAGCACTTTAACACAGCAATTATAAGTTATTGAAAACGATAAATTAGTTTCTGTTATTACAACTAAGTTTTCGAATGTTTTAACCTTAGGATAGTGAGACGTTTGTTTTTGCTTTTTGTCCGTTAGCTTATTAATTTTGGGAAGAATTGAAGTGATAGCTTCACTTCAATTCTTCCCAAAAAAACGGACACGATCAGAAAGTTGAAGGTTGTTCATCTCTTTCGTTTTAAGTGGCAGAAAATGTAGTTTTACAAAGATATGTGGTGGAAAAACAAAGAAATCTCATTTCTATTCATGTAAATTTGGATAATAATTTTTCATTCTTCTCCAGAATTCGAATTACTCATAGAATTAAATGTACTTTCCAGATGATAATTCAATAAGTTATAATTGCTGTGTTAAAATGTGCATTTTTAAATGCAGCTCTTTAAAACAGTTTCATTTAGAATGATTCGATCTTGTTCCAAGAAGTAAATATTGTTGTATCTGGACCTTGAAGTTTTAACTTCAACTTGTTTATGTAAGAAAATATGTCGCTGAGATATGCCTGCGAGGTTACCCATTTCTTATCCTGAAAATAATTGGACAAGTCAATTTCTTATCAATTAGAAAGAGCTCCTTTCAGAGTTCATATAACCTCTTGAGAACTTTACCGCATAAAAGACAACTTCGGAATGGAAAACAAGATTTTGATGACCACAGCCCATTTCTCGGCCTCGACCATAGATGGCAACACTATCGGCAATATTTTTTTTAAGTTGGGACATCGGTCACCGTGAAACTGCAAGTCATTCTATCAGGTAGTTTGTTTTATACAGCTGTCTGAAGCAAACGTGTTGTTTGTTTCAGACAGCTGAAATCCACGTAAAGGACGTCCAAAAAGTGTAACAGCACCAGAAATCATTGATCAAGTGCACGATATGGTATCGGATGAGCGACGAGTAAATGTCCGTGAAATTTCAGAGAATACAGGCATTTGAAAAGAACGTGTACGATCTATTTTGCATGAAGAATTGCATATCAAAAAGCTTTGCGCAAGATGGGTGCCGCGTTTGCTCACAGCAGATCAAAAACGCACTCGCACGAAAATCTGTGAACAGTGCTTGGAGCGTTTTAACAAGAATAAAACTGATTTTGTGCGTCGAGTTATTACTATGGGGGAGAATTTGATTCACCATATGACACAAGAATCCAAACAGCAGTGAAAACAGTGGACAACAGCCGGTTGTTCTACGCCAAAGACAAAGTCGATTCTATCAGCTGTAAAGGTCATGGCGTCGGTGTTTTGGGAATGCTAAACGCATTTTGTTTATTAATTACCTTCAAAAGGGTAAAACAATAACCAGGGAATATTATTCCGATCTTTTAACCAGACTAGACGATAAAATTCGTTAGAAAAGTCCCAGTTTTCAGAAGAAAAATTAATGTTTCATCAGGGAATGGAAAAATTAAGGGATCTGCACTATGAATTATTGGAACATCCATCCTATTCCCCAGATTTGGTTCCTTCTGGCTTTTATCGCTTCCTCGCTGGTCAGCGTTTTTCTTCGAATCAAGAGGTGATTGCAAGTAGAGGCGTATTTTGCAGATCTTACTGAGAATCACTACCGAGACTGGATAATGGCGCTGGAGTATCACTGGAATAAATGTATTACTCTTAAGGGAGATTATGTTGAAAAAAAAATTAAATTATAAATTCGTTTTTTCATTGTTGTAATAGGTTTCACGGTATAATAAGAACACAGATGGTTAAGAAAATAACTATTTATTAACTTAAAAGCTAATATTCTTATTAGCTTTTAAGTACAAACTCCAACGCAATTTTTCAGAAAAACTTACAACACTTTCATGATGGTCAAAATATTGAACATACGTAAGTAAAATGCTGTCGTTCTGAATATCTGTAGATTAATGATTATAAAACTGTAAATCAGTTTTATTCTTGTTAAAACGCTCCAAGCACTGTTCACAGATTTTCGCGCGAGTGCGTTGTAATGCAAAACAATTTCGATTTCTTAAGTTTTTGAATAAGTTGCATTTCTGTGTCTTCTGCCATATTAGATATCCGTCTTTCAACTGTATCATTCAAGAGTGGGATGTTTTTCATTTTACCTGTCGCATACTGCTCTAATACTTCATTACAAGCAGCAATCAAAGAAGGCTTAATGAGTTCTTCGCCAATAGAATACAGTTTTTTAATTTAGCTATCTGTAATGATATTCAATAGGATGCCATCAGAAGAAGTGCCAGTAGTTGAAACTTGGGAAATAATTGTCTTTTCTATTTTAATCGCATCTCTTTTACGCATAAAGAATTCAATGTGTTTGTTGACTAGATCGGAATGTTTGTGTTGAGATGTCGGGTAAGTCGCGGTGGCTTCATTTCCCAGAACAGTAGTACAAATAACACATTGAGGTCGTAGCGATTGGTCAGTGTGAGGGAACTGTATGAAACCAAATTATAGATAGCTTCCCATATACTTACAAGGGAATGCATACTTTTTCTTCTGCGTGCTGGTAGATTTCATCTCCTTTTGTAGAACCTGGGGATCGCTCTATAGGCTTGAGGTGGATGAATCACTATTTGTTGCATCACAAAAACTTCCAATAAGAGCTTTCTTAACACCAAAATTAAACAAAGTCCCTTCTCTCTTATTCATATTAAAATTTAAATCTGAAGGCTATAAATCTTTAATTCTTTAGATTTAAATCTATTACTTAAAAATTCACGGCACTCGGTGTTCAAACAAGCACTTACGCACACTGCAATGCGAACTTGCCAAGAAACAGTACTTAGTATTGCTAGATTTGAGAATTGGATATATACCAGTTTGATCTTTAATTTCAGTGGAAAAATTTTCTTTTTTAATTCCTTGCTGATTTTTCACTCACATTTGCAATACAGATGTTATTTCGTTCAGTTTTGAGAAAAGAGGATACGCCACCCATTGTTGTAATCGGCTTTCAGGTAACTTTTATGACTAACAAGTCATAAACAGCGGTATTCCCTTTCCGAATGTTGAAAGATTTCGATGTCTGAAAATTCCTGATCATTCAAGAATATTCCATGTTTAAAATTACGCGGATTAGGCACTGATATTTGCTACACAGATGTCATTTAAGCGTTCTGGGTCTGAGCTTTTCGACACATTCACGATTATTATATTAGTCTCCTGTGAAAATTTCCGCTATAAAATATTTATTCATGAAAAATGCTTAGAAAACGAAAATGACAAATACCAGGAGAGCGTCTCGCTGCCCGTTATAATTGAAGCCAGGGTCCGGCAGTTGAAAAACACTAATCCCGTTTTCTGCAAGAGCTTCACGGATTGTATCATGGATAAGAGTCGGAGGTTGGAATTTGTGTAGAAATAAGTAAAACGAATTATTTCTTTAGTTTCTAATTTCTCAAGGGATTACTTTTCCGATTTCTGTGTGTATGTGGTTAGCTATTTTAAAAATCGTATCAAAATTCAAATTATCCGTGTCTGGTTCTAGTGGTTGCCAATGACAATCTGATCTAACTATGAAGCATAACCCCTTTGTGCTTCTCACATAAACGGCGCAAGGGGAGCATAGGTTTTGTTCATTTAATTTCTATATTCAAAATTATATTAACTGATAAATTAAAGTATTCAAAATTATCATACAATTAATTGCATTGAAATAATTAAGACGAGCGGAAATAGGCTATGCACTCTTTAAACTTTCATAAATCAATAAAAATGCAATCATTCGGTCAAATGGACTTGAATTTTGTAGCGCAGGTTGCAAAAGACACACAGCAGCATACCCAACATAAATAGGCACGCGACACCACTCATACCAATGTTATTTACCATATTTTAAGCATGTTGTTCCGACTACTGCAATGTGAATCTTTTTTGTAATTATTATACATTCTTAAGTAACGTCCTTAATCCTGTCCAACATTTTATTGCTATTTTCTGATTTCCATTTATTTCTATTGTTTGCTAACATACCAAATTTGTTCTGCTTCACCTTAAGATGAAGTAGGACAACATTAGGTTGCATCCGAGTTAAACCACATTTTTAAGTAGTTTGTTAATTTTTTCGATCAGAGTATTTCGAGTTCTGGATGATTTGTGAAGATCTCTCATAATACGAATGTATAATAAAAGTTAAAAAAAAAAAAAAAATATATATATATATATATATATATATTATGGCGTATAATTAGTGTATATAATGTCATGTATATTTATTAATCTCATTTAGTGATTAAAGTAAAAAACGTAAAATTTCTGGCAAGAAGATCGGCTGAAAGATCTCTTCTCTTTTACCACATGAAAATGCAATTTTAAACATCCTTTACAGCCTTCATTAGATAGTTTTGGATAACTGAAATTTGAAAGGCATTTAAGAAAAATACCTTATTTTATTAAATACATCTGCAAGTAATTATAAATTGGCTACATCGTTTGTCTTTCATTATACCTCAAAATCCAGAAAGATTCTGCAATACTTGAATCTAAAATACATATACTCATTTTACAGCGTAGACTTACCAGGTACACCGAACACCGAATCCAGAATGAATGTTAACTTTTCCGTATTATCCATCTTTATTCTAAAGATTAGAATAAAAATAAGTGACTACGGCTGTGAGGTAAGTTCGGCGTATATTTAAATACAACAATCACAATTATTGCACTAGAGTACAAATTATACATTGGTAATAATATTCAGTATTACAGATACGTGTTAGAAATAATCTAGATAATGATATCATGAAGAAAATGTGATCATATTTGTGTTTAGTTTAGCACTAAATAAGTAAAGTCAACAATATTAGCAATGTTAATTGGACAAAAAGTCAGTTTCTATTATGCGAGTTACAGAATAATAAGTGACCAATATATTTCTTGGAAGATTTTACAGACGTAATTAATGCCGCCTTAGATAAAAACAATATTGTCATGGTAGTCTTTATCGATATGACTAAAGCATTTGACACATTAGAAAAGATAAGACATGTTAGAATAGATGGGTTTCTGCACATGTTGTTTAGAAATTTCCGCAAAATATAAAAAAAAAAAAAAATCACACGTACCGGGTCAATCCGTAGTAGAGAGTTACCAGTAGCCTATGCAGTGTCACAGGGAGCGGTTCTTCTCCAATTCAATTCGGCATCTATATGCACAATATTAAACAGCTACCTCTCAAAAGCAAGATGTGTAGGCAATACAGCTATAATATCTATCCATAATAAGGAAAGCACAGACCAAAGAAACATGCAACATGCGCTAAAACCCTGCTCATTGGTTGACTCCCCAAAAACTCCATACACGTAAAATATGATAAGGCGAAATTAATTATATTCAGAAATAATTTTGTATTTTTTCTCTAACTGCCTTTAATACTGTTTATAGGTGTATTGTAAGTTCGGGTGTATAGGTGTATTCGGGTGTTTATAAGTGTAATATTTTGCGTAAAGGGCTTTAACATTCTTCGGTTTCAACATTTTTAATATATTTCATGAAACTTTCAATAATAGCTAAATAACATAATCGAAATCGTAGAATAGTCAAGCTATTCAAAAATATACATAAAATTATAAATGGAAATTAAGAAATTCTAATTTTTAGATTAAAAAATAATAATAAAATTCGCTAAGCTAACATTAAGATTTTACTTTTAAGAGCAGTAATTAAATGTACGTGGGTAGTTTCTGCTTGCCATTTTTAAAAAAGATTCCAAATTAAAAAACTAATTGTTATTCTATTAAAAATAAAAATATAATAAAATTATATTTTTTATCTGAAATAAGATGCCGCTTTGGCATTGAATAAACTGCACAGTAGAATTTAAATAAAGTCAAATTTCTCAAATCAACTTTTACATTGCAAATTAAAGGCTGTGATGAGAGTGACATGCGCATTCATAGCCACCTCACGTTGAATCCATTCTGTAAGACATAAACAGACATAATTGTGCTTACTCATTTATTAATGACGTACGAAGCATCTTGTTTGGTTTCAGATTCTCTGAAATCACGAAATCATCATATCTTCAATCTTGAAATTGTGAATATTTTGGTAGTGTAGAATGCCCATTATTGAAAAGAATACATAAATAAACGAGCCATCAGATGCTTAGGGGAGGGGTGTTCGAGATTTGTCAGCAACAAAAAAAGTAATACTTTTAAATGATTTTTAAAATAAAATTCACTATTTCGACTATAAAAATCGTCAATACAAACTGAGCGAAATTAGATATTTAAAATGCTACCCATTTTTTGACTATTACAATATTTTATGTAAAACAGTTGTTTATAACCAGCTAAATAAGATTAATAATAATAATAATAATAATAATAATAATAATAAGGTGACCTTTTCAGTAAAAATGCATAACAAATACCTTAGAATTTATCTACGTGTTGAACCTAAAGTCGCAGCAGTTTATCTTTCTTTGAATTCTGCTGTAATGTCTGATGAAGCTGGCATGTACGTCTAATGCACTTTTCGAAAGAAGGTACCATTTTAATGCTGGTTACGTTCATGAACAAACTCATCACTCTTTCGTTTGACAAAGGTTGTTATAAATATCCTAATTTTACTGTGTCAGATTTCAATATTTATTCCTTCCTTCATAATAAATCATCTAAACAGAGAACTCCTTTTACTAAAGTAACAGAAAACCAGCCAGCTTCAAATAAATTGGACAACGGTTGTCATATTTTAAAGAGTTCTAGTAATTTAAAAATGTACATAATTGTCTTTCGGTCTATGAATGTAATAGTATAACAAAATCATGTTACCTTGACACAAAAATGAATGATATTCGTCATGTCATGCGGATGCGAAAGGATAAGGCCGAAGAACTGATTTTATTGTTTGCACAAGTGATCTTGGAGGTGAAAATATTCAATGAAGGAGAATGTGATGGAGTTGCTGGACGAAGTTAATTGGAATAGCGAGAAGATGAAGCTTTTAAGTCTACTACTACTACGCCATGATAGGGAAGAACTGAAGAAAGGCGTTGATAGCAAACGAACCAATTCGCAAGTTTTGCAGAATGAATTAGGTAGTTTGCGAAACAAGGGCTTGTGATTGACGGAAAGAAGTTGTATAATGCTGACGGACTGCATCTAATTGGTTTGGTGTTAGGTCTCTAAAAAGAGAGCTTTCTTCACCGAGCATGCTGGAGCACAAATTCAAGAAAATATAATGTGTGAAGGTGAATTTGAAGGCTATGAGGCTAGTGGGTGTTAAAAGGAACTGAAAGTGAGGAATATATTCCTCTAAAAAAAGAATTCCATAAGGTAGTCAATTCAGGAAGTAAAGTTGGCTGGCGACAAAAACGGACGCTGCAGTTTCCATACACCAATTCCAGAAGTATTAGGAACAAGAGGGAGGATTTTTCGCACTGGTTAGTGCAACCTCAGCGAACGTTATAGGCATTAGTGAGACTTGGCTAACGGCAGATGATGTAGCTATAGGGACAGAATAAGAGAGGTTTAGTATTTACAGCGAAGATGATGAAGATAAGATGACGGAGTGGTGCTACTGATGACAGCAGATGAAATGCAGCCTAAAACAATCGAAGATATCCGGGTGGTGGCTTTTCGTTTGAAGCAAATTAGTGTGCGATCAAGGCCAATATGACAAAGCATATAGTTTGTCGAAGCTTTATGCCTAGAGATTCCAGGGATGTTCTGGAAGAAGGTATCAGCAATTTGCAAATTAATAAAATGAGTGGAGGTCGAGAGATTATTACGAGAGACTTCAACAAAGGAGATATTGATTGGAAGGGAGATAAATCACATACCATGAAGGAAATAGGATTAATAGATCTATTGAGAGATAACTACTTCAGGCAGAATGTGATAGAGGGGACTCGAGATCCAAGAGTATTGCATCTGGTCATAGGATCAGAAGAACTATCGATAAATAAGGTGGTTACATTGACTCCGATTAGTGGAAAGTCATCGCGAATCTTGACTTTATAGATTGCGAAAATGGGGAATATTCTGACAACGAGGTGTATATGTGTAAATACAAAGCAAATGATTATGATAAATTTAGTAGATAGGTCGTAGCTCTGCCATGCTATAAACCCTGCAAGGAAGCACGTTAGTAGTGCATGAGAAATAGGTAAGGGGCATCTAGAGGAAGCTATATTAAACTTAAACTGTATACAATTTAAGATATCTATAGTTTAATGAGCTAGGAGTTCGATGTATGAGTAATATCATAAAGCATCAGATACAGAAAAATAAATTCCGTGGAGAGTATATAAGGGAAGGTGACCAGAAATCTCGTAATAGTAAAAGGGTCAAGCAAGCAAGTAAGACCAAATCATATTATGAGAAATAAACTAACCGAGCAGGCCAAAGAAAATCCCAAAGTGTTACTTCAGTATGTGGCAAACAAAAGGAAGAATGACTATCGAAGAAAAACCTTAATGCGTGCTGATGGGAAGAAGGTGGATGATTTGGAAGTTATCAGGATATTACAGAATTTCAGTATAAAGATAGCTCTCTCTGAGATTAGATGGGATATCAGATCGCGTTTTGCAAGAATGTGAACGAGACCTGACAATGTTTTTGACTAGGTAATTTCATTTAAGTCTCAGTTCTGTTTGAGTCTCAAATGACTGCAAAGTGAACAAAATAATTCCCTTACATAAGGGAGGTTATAAATCTCCAGCAGCAAACTATAAACCATTCAGTATCTCAGGAGCGGTGGTATGAGTTGAAAAAATGATCAAAAAGAGAATTCAAGAATAGGTTGATAAGAATATAATACTCTATAAGGGACAACATGGATTTTTGAAGGATCGGTCATGCCTTAGTAATTTACTAACTTTTTAATAATAGAGTAGTAGCTGAGTTGGATAAAGGAAATATCTACACAATGATTCGGCTTGATTTTGCAAAGATATTTGGCCAAATACACACATGGAACTCTTGGTGGAAATTAGAACATATAGGGATGTATGTAATACTGGTCAAGTGGATAAGAGAGTGGCTTCTGGACAGATATCAAAAAGTGGTATATAGAGGGGCAGAATCGAGGAGAAAACAGGTGTCTAGTGGTGTGTTACAATTACTGTTTCATTTGGTACATAAAAGATATAAGAAACAGCCTGAAAGGATATCTTCGGTTGTTTGTTGATTATGCAAAATTATGTAGTGCAATAGTGATAAATTTAATATGAAGAAATTTCAAGCTATGCATTTGAAATAAATAAATTACAAGTTGTATACCACATCGATGGCGCTGTACTTCAGGTAATAGATGAACCTAGAGATATACGTCTGTTTATATGTACAGAGTTCATGTTTAGAGTATATACTGCTAAGGTAGCTCATAAGATTACTTAGCTATTGAAGAAGACTAGTTGTTATGGCTCTTTATAAGGCAATAAAACGTACACATCTGGATGATTACTGCGCTCGGGTTGGCCTATTTGGAAATTTCTAAGGAACCTATTTGGTTCCTTAGAAATTAAGAAGTGGTGGAGAGGATTTAGAGAAAAGCAACCAAGTCGTATAATGGTCTTAGAACTTTCTCTATGCGAATAGAGAGGGTATGTGGACTGCAGAAGTTGGTTGATAGGCGACTTGTTGCCGAGTGGTTAGCGTTTCTGCTCTACAGCCAAAGGCTACTGGTTCAAATTCCGCCGTGGTCACGAATGTTTGTGAACGTCTTTAATTTACAGACAAAATATAATAGTCGTGGTGGTGGTTGGCAGTAGATGGCGATGGTGTCGATGATGATTATAGTTGGTGAATTGAGTAGTGGAGATGGAGAGTTGTAGAATAGGTGCCCTCCCTCGATGAGTCTTCGGACTCCATGCAGATGTCACGTAATTTTTTAACACAGTTTATTATCTTTCAAAGAAATTCCAAGAGTGCAAGGTACATTGTGTTATATGTTATTAAATTATTATGACTAGGACAATGTAATAACATAATTAATGTTAAACTTATTAGTAATCCTAACAAAAACAATTTACAGTTACTGTTTTACAAACAGTTAAACAGCTATTTTTGCATTTTGTCACTTTACTTTTGCAATTCATTTTTATTCACAATTCTTGTTAAGGATTACTTTTTTACTAACTTGCAATAGATAATGCTAAATGTGTTCATTTGAATTTTCAGAGTAATAATTAAAATAAAATAAAAAATCGACAGTAACAATGAACAACGAAACTTTACAATTTTACAACTTCACAATTCTAACAATACTAACCATGTGTACAAATTGGTACATCAGTTTACTTTCACTTATCATAACCTCTCAGAGAATGACATATATTTTATAATATTTAGGAAATAATATTTACAGTGCTATAATTTCTTACGTTACGTTTTTCACTCTTAATAGCTTTATAATTGCATAATGTGGAATTCATATAACAGAATAATAACGATCACAATAATCGTTTCAAATATAATTCAGCTACTACTAGGTCGTTGATATGCTTACATGTTGTATTTCACATTTTAGTATATATATATATATATATATATATATATATATATATATATATATATATGTTAAAAGATACCAAGCTATTTTAAACCTGGTTTTACTCCATTTCCCAAGTAAGCAAACAGAAAAGTAAGTCAAGTTTGCTCCTGCAAGTATTGCAAATCTAGGTGATCCTACACGTAGTGCAAGACCAAGGCAACTCATGGCAAAAGGTGGATAAGCTCTGATCACTTAATATTTCCTTTAATGCAAAGCACATCTCCTGGAGGAGATGTATGATGCTCTACTTTCTATGTATATATAGATCTTATCATAAGTTTCATCTTATCATACGGCTACTCACATTTAGACTATTCACATATTATATTTTCGGTTTTGTACAGAATGTTATATGATAACAACAACAACAACAACAGCAATAATAATAATAATAATAATAATAATAATAATAACAATTTTGTTTATATGGTATCTTGTTTTGATTGTGTATCAATTATATTAATTATATCAAATATAATAAATTATATCAATTATAATAAATAATAATAAATAATAATAATAATAAATAAATAAATAATTAAATAGTAATAATAATAATAATAATAATAATAATAATAATAATAATAATAATAATAATAATAATAGAAATATTAAAATTACTTAAAGGGTTTTTAAGACGGATGAAGAGCAATTGATTCAGCATTTGTCTAGAGGGGGGAAGAAAAAGATATCATCTTTGTTTAGTAGGCGTGTAAAGAGTACATTTCTCGCTTACTGAGTTGTGAATGAATTGACTGGGTTTTTGCCAGAGTCAGCTGTTAATGGGTTCAAGGAGAGGATTGATGGAAAACAAAAGGTAAAATAGTAGAATAACGAAACGACATAATATCATATATAAATACAATAACACTTTAAGTGAAATAACACAATATGGGAATAAGGAATTAATTTTTACTATTATTACGTGACACCTCCAAGGAGTCCAAAGACTCATCGAGGGAGGGCACACACTATACAACTATCCAACTCCCACTCATCCACCAACTACAGCTAATCATCTCAACTACGCCATCTTCTGTCCATCACTACTACTAGTATTTTCTCTCGGCCAACCAAGCCTGCTGAGTTAAGAAACGGAAAGAATAATAATAAATTTAAAGCGAACTAAGTGATGTCAGTGTCCATTGTCATCTCTTCACTTCCTATTAATTAGATTACCATCTACTAATAAACATCTAATTCAAACCTACCGAAAGAACGACTCTTCCATTTCATCTTTATTCATTCAATCTTCCTATGTTCTGTGCAATATCTTCCCTGATCCTGCCTTCTCCGAGGAAAGCAAATTTCAGAAGCTCAAGAGGAAGAGGAAGAGAAATGAAGATCAATGAATTCCTTCTTTCTTAATCTCTTCACACAGCCTGATGAGTTATGCAGTTTGCAACTTTGGTGTGTTGGTCTTATTTAACAAAAAAAAGTAAGACAAAATGAGAACATGATATACATGAAGAGAATGAAGTATAAGTTATCCTGAATGAAATTTATTATAATAATGAGAAAAGTAGTAATAGTTAAGGATTAGAATTAACAGTGTGGATAATTTGGTTAGTGTTGAGAAATATTGTATCTTTAGGAAATATTCTTCAAAATACAATGCATCACTACTAATCACTTTATATTTTTAATAAGTTCAGTCAGTAGGGTTTGTGTAATTTCTTGAGGTCTAAATATATACATATTGATATTTTAAGAAATGTAGAGAATATCTTTTAAGTGTGTGTTGAAATGAGTGGACGATAAATGGATTATGTGGGGTTTTAATATGATTACAGGACGAGTAGTTTGCACTGTTTGTTTCACAAGTTTCTCTCTAAGGGATAATTGCCAAACCCGGAGTGCAATTTTCTTGAATTATAAGAAGTATGCCAAGCTTGTTATAAAGTTATTCAATGCGTTTCTTCAACTTATCTTTACGGTCTATATAAAAGCTGAAATGTTTACTGTTTGTCTGCGGATGGGTTTTGGCAGTTGTAATTGTTAGTGCAGTGATTTATGACTATACAGTTTATTTACTTGGCGCAGGTTGGTGTAGTGCTAATTTGAGAAAGAGAAAGACAGAGAAGTTCATTATTCTGGGGAACAGTCAAGCAGAAGGTGTGATTGCAATGTCTAGTACTAAACTTCAGAACTCTGAAATGTTGATGAAACTGATGATCCGACACTAAAGTATGGATTATAATGAACGTCGGTGAAGTCCTGTTGCCCTTTTCCTCTGTACAATAAAGAGGATACAACACTTTTGCGATGATGGTCCCGTTAGTTTTAAAGCCACAAGCATTCACCTATCAGGCTGTAGCAAAATAGCTAACAGATCATCAAAGGTAAGGAAAATTCTGCTACTCGACATCTATAAATGGAACATGAGTTTCATCGGTCAGTGTAGTAAGACCGCTTTGCTTATTTGAAGCTTGAAGGCTCTCAAAACTATCTTTGAATTCCAAAGGCATAACTAGATAAACCTCGTCGCATTTCCTCAGCAATTCAGGAATTTGGTGAAATTCCTGATGTGTATGGATTATCAAAGAAATCCACTACCTTAAATTTCAAGTCTCTTCCAATTTCATCTTAACTAAAATGAATAACTATGAAAAATCAAGTAAAGTAGATTACATGCTGATACAAACAAAGCTCCTAAACCTTTTGATTCACTTCAGATATATGATTTTTCTTAGTTACAATGGTTATCGGTGAGTTGCAATTGTACTTGCTGTTTTCCAGACAGGAGATGGAAAACAGCAAGTACAATTGCAACACAAACATAAATTTCAAGTAATCCCTTCAGTTTTGGTTTTACGTCTCATCTCTTTTACGTAATTCTACAATAATAAACGCGGATCTCAATAAACTTCTGATAAATTTTAAATTCACTGTAAATAACCACTGAAACTTATTTCGGGATATCACAGACATTAGGAAATCGTTTTCATGCCATAGGTTTATATGCTCAAAGACCAATCGCTTGCATTCCATTTACTGCAAGTCATAAAAGAGCCCGAAAAATTTAGGCACAGGAACACCAATTGGACAAATGAGGATTGGACTCGTGTACGTTTCAATGACGAGTTCAGGTTCAATCTGCAATCAGATAACTGACACATATTAATATGGCGTGAAATAATCCACAATTTGTTCTTGAAAGACCTCAACATCAAGGCGGGAGATTGATGGTATGGGCCAGAATAAAAATAGGTGGACATACTGATCTCTATTTTTATCAGAAACGGTTCCTTAACAGCTCAAAGGTATCGCGCAGACATTTTGGAACCTGCAGTTTGTTGTACATATGCTGCTGTAATTGGCCAAGAAATCATATGTATGGTGACAATGCCCGTCAACACCGTGCAAGTTTGGTACAATAGTGGTTTGAGGAAGAAGGTATTGAACGAATGGACTGGTCTGCCTGTTCACCGGATTGTAATCCAATTGTAATCCAATCGAACATGCCATAGATGCTTTAGGTAGTCGCGTTTTTGCTCGACTGGTGCCAACACGATAGCTTCAAGAGCTCGAAATTGCTTTCACAGAAGAGTGGGGAAATATCCCACAAGAACTGTTGGATCATCTGACCTGGTCCATGCAATCAAGATGTACCAGTGGTTTGGCTGTTAATGGACACCATACGCCCTATTAAAAGCTAGCAAAAGCGTTTTGGGTTATTCTTGTTAAATTATTTCATGCTAAAATGTATAATTTGTTAAATTTGTAATAAATATCGATTATTTAAACAATATTTCATCAATTACACCCTAAACATAAGTAAGAAATATTTCATGTTAAATGTACCCTATAATTGTAATCATTTGCAGAAATTTATATTTATCCAACAGAAACTAAAATATCCCCTAATTTTTGAGCAGTGTATTACAGGTAAGAAACCATATTTTTAACAGATTCAGGAATCTCTTTAAAAGAGAAGTATAAATATTCTTGATAATCTGAGATAATTTAATGAACAAATAATTGAGATAATTTGATTTGAGATCATTTGATCCTTTCTTGCTACGTTTCCATTTTTTGTTCTTGGTTACGCTTCTTACAGTTCCACTTCCAATGAAGGTATTGCTATATTATTTACATCTTCATATATATACTTTCTCAGTATAAATTTATTGAGGGATGAATGGTAC
Source organism: Typopeltis vanoorti (assembly GCF_054136105.1). Taxonomy (NCBI): domain Eukaryota; kingdom Metazoa; phylum Arthropoda; class Arachnida; order Uropygi; family Thelyphonidae; genus Typopeltis; species Typopeltis vanoorti. The sequence continues at coordinate 30,818,663 of NC_143572.1, forward strand.
CTTAGTTGATCGAAATGTTCTATTCGAAATTCTAAAATTTCTGCTACAATTTTTTCTGTTTTATTCAAATGTTTTCTTCATTTACATAAGATGTTATGCACCTATGTACACCATTTTCACTATTACTAATAAATTTACAATTTTTATTTTGCAATACTTACTTTACTTCTAAAGGGTTTAGTGATTCTGGTGTTGGTTTTGCAAGTGCAGCTTGTAAATTTTTTTGTGTGTGTGTTGTTTTTCTTCCATAACTGTTGCCATTGTATCATATAAATATTTTTAATCTTTCTTTCTCTCGGGCTTTCATTTTTTTATCAAGAATCTTATTTGCTGTTTGTTTTGTTAATTCGCTTATTCATCCTTCATCTGAGTGAGTATTGATCACAAATTCATTTTTATTCTGAATGAAGAAATAGAAATTTGAGAATAATACTTCTGAGAAAAGCTAGTTATCGACCTCAAAAGGAGGACCAGCAAACCAGACTTTGTTTGGTTCGCTGGTCCTCCCTTTAGTAAAGTCACTTCTCAAGTTGGGAAAATGCACCGAAAGCCTCGAACAGAGGCACACCAGTCTCGGCGAACTATGTGTTGCAAAATCAGAGGTTCTTGTTCTCAGAGAGAACAAGGACGGCGAATACGAAAACAACTACGAGAAAACCGCCAAATTGACTCAGTACAGAAAAAACAATTAGATTATTAACCCATCTCTTATGGACTCACGACATCGACATTCACTCAGACGTTTGGCTCCTGCATTATGTATCTTCTGGATATGTTTCTGTAGAAAATGCTCATATGGAAAAGCATCGATAGTTTCTCCACAAAATGATAATATTTTATTGTCTAAACTCAACAATAGCAATTTATTTGCATTTTTATTTAAATTGTTTTCATATCTACCTACAGATATCTAGTATACTATTACCGTCAGGTGGCGTCTATGATTAAGTTACTATAAAATAGTGCTCCAGCATTTTATCGCTGCTGCAAGAGTTTTCCATTCAAATTAAACGCCTAAATGACATCATAACAGCGGGAACCGAGAAGCAGATAATATCAGCACAAGCTGTAAGTGCTTTTAGTGCATTAAGCCAGTTATATTTCGATCTAAAAATCGGCCACGTGCAAGCGCTCGCTATACGCACGAAGCAAAGAAGGAGGCAACAAAAGCCAACGAAGAACAAGCACCCAGTGTCCCGCCAGTGTAATGCCGTCGATTGGTGACACCCACACAATGCCGCAGCTGCAAAATCGATATCAGCGATTAAAAGAGGGTATATTGTGCGAGTTCTGCTGGCACTGGTTACACGTTTCCTGCGCCAAAATGGACGAAACTGCACACAAGATATATATAGACCTTAACCAGTCCTATTTCTGTTTGCTGTGCTTCCAGTCTGTAAAACAACTCCTGAACTTAGGCAGGTGACAGAAAGTCTCGAACTACACATCACTTTTATGAACGAAACTCTTTCATCTAAAATACGTGCGCTAGAAACCAACCTCGAATCAACTGACGATCAGCGGCACAACACAAGTTCACCCCTCCTCGCAAATGAACTCCGGTAAATAATCGCATTAACGGTGCATGACTCGATCTAGGCCAAAAACAAGAAATTAAATGCCGTCATTTTGAACTTTCCAAATGAAAACTGAAAAGCACAAAAGGACGACATCATCAATCTAGCTGAAGAATGCGATATCGACCCTAAAAATATCGTCGGATGCCATCGTTTCGGACCCATAAACAAAAGCAAGGACGGAACAAACTATCGAAGAATCGTAAAAGTGACTTGCGACACGCCGACAAGCACATGAAAACTAATAGCAGCGATCAACAACAAATTCACAGACACTTGACCCCAGTCGCGCATACGTGCTCGACCAGATTTGTCATTTGCACCAAGGAAAGAAGGACGCCATCTTCGAAGCAGCTTCCAGAAAAACGTCAAAATGGCGACATCAGTTGGACCATTGACTACAGACAAGTTACATTTGTACAAAAACCAAGTGACGCCATTAGCAGCCACCATGGTGACCAGTATGCAGGCACTGCACAGGAAACGTGCAGGTCTGCAGTCAAACATATGCCTCGGAAAAATCTACAAGTCCACTTTACCTACATCCGTGGACTACACTCTAACCTAAATAGTGTCCACTACAACCTACAGCCTAGGAAACCCCACCCAACCTTTCTGGCAGAAACTCAGATCTTACCTCGCTCCAGCACTATTAATCTGACCTCTCCGAACTACACACTCTTTAACTCCTTTCGACATAAGGGTAGAGCCAGTGCATTCTTCCGCTCGGACCTTCCTTGTCAGAGAGCACCCAACCTAGAATCGACCAAATTTGATCTTCTCTGGATGAAAATATCCCTACCCTAACTCAATCAAATTCATATGCTGTCTCTATCGGTCTCCAAATGCAACCAACTACTCTGAGCTCTTTAATTTCTTCTCCCTAAAAATTGACTTTCTAAAGTCCCACTTTCCGAACAGCCAAATCATCCTCTTAGGAGATTTTAATGTCCACAATACCAACTGGATTTCCTCCTCCAGCTGTACAAATCTTGCAGGCAGAGATGCTGAAACCTTCGCCATCACTAATGACCTTACACAACTGGTTCAGATTCCAACCAGAACACCTGACAACCCAAACTACCCTCCAAAAAACCTAGACCTCTTCCTGACTAAGGACCCTTCCAAATACACAGTGAAAGTAGAGGGCCCGCTAGGCAATTCTGACCACAACCTAGTGCTCATCTTCCCCCCGCCCCCGCGTGCATCAACGCTTACACAGACAATCAACAGTGCCAATCGTGACAGCTTCTGCAACTTCTATGCCTCATTCCCATGGTTAGACTATTGCCTCCGACCTTCTAACACAAACACATTCACTGCACTCAAAACCAAAGTAATCCTCACCGGCATGGAATAATATATATCTCCACAGTACTCTAACCTGCAATTCCCTAACTAAACCCTGGTTTTCTAAAAGATGTGCCAATGCAGCACAAATAAAAAACCAAACATACCATCACTGACTCAGATCAAGAACCCCATCCTCCTTTAGAGCTTATACCCAATCCCCAAATAAATGCAAAAAAAAAACACATCAATGCCTCCAAAACAGAATTCGAAAGAATAAAAAACTTACCAAATGACAGCCGAGTCTTTTGGTCTCTCGCCAAAGCAATTGGCCGTAACTTCTTCCTAACATTATTCCACCTCTATCATATTCAGATGGCTCCATTGCATCATCACCTACAGAAAAGGCTAATCTCCTGGCTTCACGGTTTTCCTCCAATACACGCACATTCGACAATGGCAAATGTCTCCCAACTATTCCAGGTACCCAACATACAATGCCCACCATATCTTTTTGCCAGAAAGAGATGAGCAAAACACTGTCTAAATTAGACACAAGAAAGTCACCTGGCCCTGATGGCGTCCCTCCAATTATCCTGAAGGTTTGGCACTGGAACTAACTCTCTTGTCGCTTACATATACTGTCTTATTCCACTGGTCTATCTCACAGCCTGGAAATTAGCCTATATTCAGCCCATTCCCAAAATGGGTGACAAGTCACTGCCGCCTAACTACCGCCCCATCTCGCTCACTTCAGTCCTGTCTAAAGTAATGGAAAAAATCATGAATTACCAACTCCTACACTACCTTGACGCTACCCGTCTAATACACGATCGGCAGTATGTATTATGTCGCTGCCAAATAACAGGTGATCTACTCACATATGTCACCCATCTCTGGACAAATGCCATGGAGAATCTCAAGCGGTTGGACTTGATATTTCCGAAGTGTTTTACCATGTCTGGCACAATATCTTACTAAGAAAGCTGCCATCGTTTGGTCTATCTCAAGGCCTCTGTAACTGGATTGCCAGCTTTCTGTCTGAATGCTCACTAAGTGTGGTAGTGGATTGCTCCTTATCCTCTCACCATTCAACTACTGCTGGGGTTCCTGAGATTTCTGTCTTCTCACCTGCGCTCTTCCTACTATATATCAATGACCTACTTCGGCTTACCTCCAACCCAATACCCAATACAATTTGATAAACCTTACTCCACACAACTTACCTCAACCTACAGATCAGCACCGACCACTGCCCATAATTCAGGCCTACAAGCAATCCTCCAATGTGGTTCAGATAACATAGTCAATTTAAATGCGAATAAAACCAGTACTGTCTCATTTCTCATAAACAAGTAACCAGTTTCTCCCAGTATTATCTTTGACAATACCTTAATTTCAAGCCCATCTGAGATTTCTCTTCCTGGAATTATCCTAACATCATGCCTCTCGTAGCATAAACAAGCTTCATCCTCAGCTTCTAAAAAACTAGGATTTCTCTTTCGCTGAAGATGTTACTTCACCCCTCAATAGCTATTGACCTTATGCAAATCACAAATCCACCCAACGATAGAATTATGCTTCCACATATGGGGGATGGCGCCCCCAAAATCTCCCTCAAATTGCTCGACTCCATACATAGGAGAGCAATCCGACTTGTTAACGAACCATCTCTTGCCAACTCACTACCGCCACTTTCATACAGACGATTGGTCTCTGCACAATGTGTCATCTACAAATATTCTATGGAAAATGTTAATCCGAAAGAGCAGCAATAATTCCTCCACTTATTACTAAGGTCATTGGAAAACGTGCAGCTGCTGCTCAATATCCCTACACAGTCACCTTGAAACAGACAAAAAACGTTTCTTATCCTTCTCCTTCATTCCTGCAACCGGTATACTATGAAGCAATCTTCCCCTTGTATTCTCTAGGGAATACCATCTACACTCATTCAAATCTAATGTGAACAAGTACCTTCTTTCCCAACCGATACACGGTACTAATGTACTGTAGGTTAATCTACAAAAATCTCGTGTAATTGCTTAACATAAAAAACTAAAAAAATAACCATTGTATCATACATTAACCATCATTTCCCACATATTGACCGCGGATTCCATTCATTCAATATTCTATAAGCAAAAAAGTTTTTCCTAAACCCGTTACTAACTATATTCTTACTGAATCTCCAGGAACCACCTGTAGTTTTTCCTACACTACAAATGTAGTAAAAAATCTTCTTCATCCATTCACTTTATAACACATACTGTTTGCAGTTTGTATTTTATGTTTAGGCTTCTTTTTTTATCCAACACATAAAGACAACAAATACTGCATATTATACTTTATATCAACAGTTGTAAATCATACCAAAGAAATGGTCTGTCAATATATGTCACATGTAACAATCATAAAATAAAATAAATGTATAAGAGGAAAAGAAGATAGAAAATAGGACAATAACGAAACGACAGAAGAACGTGAACATAAATAAAGAGGAAAAAACCGTATATGAAATAGGGTAAGGTTAGAGACAAAATTAAAAAAAGAAAGGAAATAGCGAACTTAGTCACTGAAAACCATCATTCTCCGCCTACTAATAAATCTGTTCTTTGTGTCTATTTCTTCTAAAAACACGAGTATCTGCTAGTGAACATCCATTTACTTCCTCTTCAAACCTACCGAGCCAACATCTCCTTCTTACATTTCATTACCTCTGTTGTTTAACGGAGATATATAGAATGATTGGCTTTAACTGCTTCGGTCGTTCTGTCTTTCCCAAAGACGCACAAGAAAGAAAGTTTTCCCCCAAACTTTCTTTCTTGTGCTTGCTTTTGATATTGCTTTCTTTCTACTTATCCTATGCACACACGGCACTGTTGCGCTATAAGTTGTACGCTTTTATATCTGGCGATCTGATATAACAAATAAATAAATAAATAAATAAAATAACTACGACATAATGAGGAAATTATATTCACGGAAAGAGCGAAATATAAGTAATTGATGAAATTAATTATAGTCAAAATAAAAGTATTTTAGTTAAACGTGAGAATTATATAAGACAAAGGATAATGCTAATACAGACTGTGATAACCTGGGATGTATTTGTGATTACAAGACTATTGATTGTGTGGCATTATAATTTTACTCTCCTCGAAGCTAGAAGGACCGTTAATGAAGAGAGTGGAATTAGGCTTTATTTGCGTTCGGGCCACTAATAATTAACTACAATTCTAAATACTGCGTAATTTAGAATTGTAAGATGCTTTCCAGATTCACAAGGAAACGCTGTGCATTTGATACCTGACATAAAATCCTATAAAAATAAACAAACTCAGCTTTAAGAGCTTAAGTAGGAGTAAGGTTCATAATAGGTAAATACAATCAATACTTGAAAAAAGATAATTTTTTATTTTCTGGTTTATCGATTTCTTCCCATTCACGGTGGAGATTGTTCGTCCATCTAGTTCTGGATTTCTGACACGTAACATTCGAATGGTCAGGTGACACGTAACATTCCAAATGCTGATTTGGGAAGATATTTATATGCAGATAGGAGGTCTCCTTCTTGACTATCTATGCAGTTCTTTCAGGACAACAGTCCTGCCAGGAGATATGCTTTAGTGTGCTTTAATATTATTCAAAAAAAAAAGGTTTTGATAAGCGAATGAGAGGGAGAGAGAGCGATGGAAGCGCAGATGAGCATAGATTTTGTCTGATGGCTTACTAAACCGGAAAGTACGACTTCAGTATGGACATGACGTGAGTTCATCTGCAATAAGGCTTTACAAGTCGGAATTAAATTTACTGATAGTTATTTTCATTTACAGCGTTCTTGAGTATAGAATAAGTATCAATGACATTGCAAGGTGGTATGTTGCATTGTCTTCTGAAGCAGTTTTGGGACATCTGTTATTGAAACATGGCTTGCAGCTGAGCGAAAAATATAAATGATGTGAGAAAAAGAAGAGTTTTTGCCAGCAAGAATAATGTCTCTGACTCCCTGTATAAGATATTTGAATCCGACGCTGCAATTGAAATGAATGAACATTGAATGGAAGAATAATAGTTTCGGAGGTCGACCACTTTGGCACATTTCTAGTGCCAAAGGACTTCAGGTTTAACATGATTGGTAGCGTTATGAAAGAGAAGAAACACACAAAATGGGTGGCAGTCACAGATAAATGGAGAGGTAATTTCTGTATATTCTGAAAGAAGAACTCGTTGAGATATGATAGAGAGAAGAGTATATAAGATATGCTTGTATACGTTTCTTATTTCTATTAATTCCGCTTATTAAGTGGAATTTAAAAGAACGCCAATTGGATTTATGGACATTAAAATCTTCTAGGAAGAATATGGTGGAAACATGTAAATTTTTGATGGGATATATCTTTTTCCTTTTTTTTTCCATTTTGTAACTTGTCTATTAAGATCAGGATTCTGTATTCATCTTCGTCACTCTATACCTGCAATTATTTCTTACAAGTGAATCTCTTTTCAGCGAACTCTACTTAGAGTTCGTTGAAAAGTTCTAAGCTAATGTATCAACTGCAAAGCCAAAAACGTATCATTCCAAACGATACCTAACTTCATATTCTTATGTTTTCTATCCTAATTAGAAAAAACTGAAAATATACTACGATTTCAAAATGACAAGTTGAAATTACATGGTTGATGGAAGGCCTGGCCGGTAGGAAGAAACAGAAAAGAATTACCATATTCTGACAATAGTTTCTTTCTCTGCTGTTTAGATCTCCAACAAGGACAAATGTTTCTATTCGCTGCTTTCAATAATGCCTCCAAAATTGCACCGCTGCTTTCATGCACCTCTATCTGGAATTAAAACCATTTTTTTTTTCTTATATTAAAATATAACCTGATAGCAGCCTTGTTTTAACCAAACTTCCCTGGAATACGAGAATGGTTAATTTCTCACCTTAAAGCTACAAATAAAATAAACCGTTTAGATATGAATAAGTTTAAATATTCAGAGAAAAGTTACTCACATAACTCCTGAGGTTTCTTACAAAATTGCGTTGTTCTTCGTCTTATCCTGAATTTGTGATCAGCTATTTTAAAATGAATGAGGACTCCTTGCCACTGTTTTTAAAAGCAGAAAACATTTCAGATTTATACTGACCATTTTATTTTAAATGAATTTCCTTATTCGGTACTTTTATTCTATGTAATTATCGCTATGACTACTTTTACTACTGTTAGTCATTTATGTTACTGAAATATCATAAGAGTTATAATTATGAGGGAAAAGAGAAAAGTGTTCATATAGTTATTTACGAAATTTCGAAATGCCTTCCATATTAGGCAGTGACGGGGATTTTTTTCTTAATTTAATTCAACTATTTTAAATACAATTTCAGTTCCGATAAGACAAAAGAATGAAACATAAAATAAAATAGTAATAAACCCTCCAGTAATTGTTTAGAGATAAGTATAGTAAACTCCGGTTTCGTTTCAACGATGTCCATTTGGTTAACAATGATTGTGCTGATGGCGAACACCTCAGCATCCCTGCTTGCTTGATCGGTGAAACTAAAGAATGTGAGCCAATATGAGTTATGAACATTGAAATCTCTGAGAAGGATGACTCACTATTGGGATACTTAGACTGCAGATTGGAGAACGATAGACGGGGCATATGAAAATGGTAGATTGATTTGGTAGAGAATGTTTGAACCAAAGAGCTGTGAAATGTGTAGCAGTTGAGATGTGCAGTGGCTGTTGAGGTTGCCAGTTGAGGTTTTGAGAGAATAGTAGTTCTGAGTAGGATGACTGTAGGTAGTGATGGTGGTGGTACACATCGTTTATATTGCTGTTTTTGCCACGAATGTTTGTGAAGTGAATGTCGAAACTTATATTAATAAAAATTAGTATCGGTATATTGTTTGGTTGGATTTCTGTTTTTATTTGTGATTTCTTGTTTGGATATTTGTTGTGTATTTATGTTTATTTTTAACTATTTTTTATAAGAGAATTTTTGAAATCCTCAGTAAAAACTCACGCTTTCTGTTGTCGTTCATTGGGATCGATGAAGGAGAGATAAAAAGGAAGTGGGGAATGCAGTGAGAGATGAAAGCTTCGCAAACCTACTGACCACACTGACGAGGGAAGTCGGTTACCAATCCTTACGTGACATCCAATGTTCCCAGTGAAGACACAATATTTGGTTTCCCTCCAGTCACCAACTGGCAAAATACGAGGCTGCAGGATTTTTTGCTAGCTGATCGAGAAGCCTCGAGGTTTATAACTACCTGGTTCGGTCCTGTTTACTAATCTGTCGCCGGCCTGCGGAACGGGTTTACTGATCCATTGAATGGGAGGAGGATCAGGGCCACCGCAATGAGATTGGTATGTCTTTGAGGGTAGAGTAGGAGGACAGAAACCTGAACCCACACTCTAGCGGACAAACATGGCGGCAGTCACTTCAGGTATTTAATAAGCAAGTTGGTGGTATTTCACCGGTGATGAAAAAGATCTTCCGCATACAGGTTAAGTTGGTACACACACTTGTACACCAAGTGTGTATGTCTGTGTGTGATTTTCAACATTTAGAAAATTTTTACGTACTCATTAAAAAATTAATTACTTCGACATATCTAATACACTGATCGACTCATCATTAACCAATGTAAGTGGCATTCGTGGGAAAAGGGAGAATGAAGCACTTTTAAAACTAGTAAACAATATTATAGTTTTATAGCCTTGCTTGGATGTGTTTCACATAAAAGTATGGTGATCATTTTGCAGGAAATGCGGGCTGTAAAAGCATAAAAGGAAACATTAAGCTTTACTTTTTTTGAAAAATGAGGATATATTCCCTTGAATAAATTTTATATTTTTCCTCTAAATCGATTTAATATTGCACGGTGCATATCCAATCTTGGGGTAGATTTCTCAAGAAATATTTTGCCTAAACGGCTTTAATATTCTGGACTTTCCATATTTTTAATATTTTTCATGAAATTTCTAGTAATAGCTAAATAATAACATTGAAATGGCAGAATATTAAAGCAATTCGAAAGTATCTTTAAAAACATAAATTGAAAATTATAATTTTTAGATAAAAACTAAAATTTTTATTATAGTGATAATTTATCGCTTCATTTTTAAGGCAATAATCATAATATGTACGTGGTTGGTTACTACCTCCTTCTTAGATTAAAATGAAGGGAGCAACTTCTTTTTCTCATATAGACATCTTCTATACGACACCTAAAAATCCAAATCGTTATTCTAGTCAATATAAAAAATGAAAATTCTATTTGTTATCCGATATAAGATGCCGCTTTTGCATTGAACAGAGTTCAAGGTAGAATTTAAATAATTCCTCCAGTACCTTTTATATTACGAATCAGGAAATCTATGGCCGATGATCGAGAAATGCACATCGGTGACCTTGAATAGATTCTGTACGAAGCATCTCTTTTGGTTTCGGATTCTCTGAAATCACGAACTGATCATGTTCAATCTTGAAAGTGTGAATATTTTGGGTAGTGTAAAATGCCCATTATTTAAAAAATAAATAAATAAACAAGCCATCAGATGCTGGGGGAGGGGGTGTTAGAGATTTGTCAACAACAACCAATAATAAATTAAAATTATTTTTAAAATAAAATTTACTCTTTTGACTATAAAAATCGTTAACGCAAATTGAAGAAATGAGATATTTAAAACGGTTCTCTTTTTGCATATTACAATATTTTATATAAAATAGTTGTTGTTTTTATTAGTAGCTAATTAAGATTAAGCAGTAATAAGGAACAAAGGAATACGCTGTATTTTTTTAAACAATAATATCATGAAATTTGCAGTTAAAAATACATAACAAATACCTCAGAATTTACCCACTTATTGCACCTGAAGTTTCAACGATTTCTCTTTCTTTGAATTCTGTTCTAATTGCTGATGAAACTGGCATGTACGACTAATACACTTTTCTAAAGAAGCTACCATTTTAATACTGTTTTTCTTTTATCCACAAACTCATAGTTTCATGAGTTTGTGCATAAGATTAACTAACTCAGAAGCAAATCGCAAAAAGGGTTGCAAAAAACCCCATATTCGGCAACTAGCTTCGAAAACGCAGAAAGTCAAGTTTTGGGCATTAATTTAACTACATTTAGTTAAATTAATTAACCTAAATGAAGTTACTCCATTTTGATTGAGCCTACACTATAACTGTCATCAGCTGCAAATAACAACAAATCTAAATCTGATTTCGAAAGGGTAAAAATGAAATATAGAAAAAAAAACTCCTCTTCACAAAATGGCAGCTGAACCTCTTGGTTCTTTAATTAAGTTCCATTTGGTTCCAACTTTAAAGATTCACGCTTCTCACTCTTCTAAATAGAAGATATGATCACCGAGACATAAGGCATGCATCCTAATATCATTCGTTTTCTCTAACGTCTTTAGAAATCCTTATAGTAAATTAATTCCACATGACCGAGAACATATCACTTCGTATCCCAATTAGTGTTTTGTGAGAAACAATTCAGAAGAATCCTGAATAGCTTGGAGAACAAAAAAGTCACCTGGTCCTAGTAGTATCCCTTTAGTTGTTCAAAACGTTTTCCAACAGAAATTGCTCCTGTCCAATATCACCTCTTCAGTGTTTCCTATTTGACTGACTTGTATAATTCATCATGGAGACAAGTTTTTTCCACCTGTTCATTTAAATTAGTAGAAAAGTTAGTCATCGAATAATGCATGAATTACGCTTTCTTCAGATCATCTCAAAAATCTTGCAAAAGCTAATCTATATCCAACGCTATCGTCTGCAAGCTAATCAGCGACTGAGAAACCACAAGATATCTTCATCGCCTTCATCACCTATCTCTGAACTCAGACCATAGAAAGGGTCAGAGAAAATCCCTTTTTTATCGTTGTTATTTCCAAATAAATTTGATAGATTTAGCAATAAAGGTATGCTTATGAACTTAATATATCCTATGATCAGATACTTTTAAGATGTTAGGGTAGATGGTTTCCTCTCCTCTGATTTCAGAAAATGAATGCTATACCTCACATCTCTTTAGCTTCGTACATCTTCTAGAGACTGGGCATAATTCAATTTCTCTCAATAATCTTAAATCCGTGACATCGCTTTGAGGATTATAGTACAAACCATTCTCCTTATTCTTTATCATACAAATATCTCCTTTATTTCTCGCAAACAAGAAAAAAAAACTGCATTTTTCTTGATGACACTCAAATTATCCACACATGATCAGATCTGTATTTGTAAGCTGATCTACAACTCTAAACCTATCTCGTATAATACATATTAGCCATAACCTCTTCGCTTAGGCTTTCTCAAACATTCGTCATAATTTTCCTCTAAAGAAACACATCATCTGAAAAACTGCTGTTGCTGTGTAAATCCCACATTTTCTGCACCTCAGAATACTGCTTTATAGTGTATTATAAAAAATCCATCATACAATTTAATACAAAATTCAATTGCCAATTAGAGAAATTTTCGCAATAAATGAACAAGATAAACAAAGAATAAAAACAAGATGAATGAGATTTGGGAGAAGGCTACAAATTACGCATTATTATCGGACCAAAAAAAAAAGGAATGAAGATATTATAGAAAAACAAAAAATTAAATCAATAGTTGAGAAACTAAACAAAATCTATGGCTTGTTCAAAATCTTGTTCATGCCCGAAATCATCGAGTTTGTATAAAAATATTTAAAAAATCCGCTGACGCGTTTTATTCCATATACGAAGAAGGTAAGACCGTATTAGCCCTATCTAACTTTTGGAGATTAATGGCACTTCACTATCCACCGGTAGCCACTCAGCAATAGTTGATCCGACTATCACTAATTATAAACAGCATCCGCTGAAGAGAGGCAGACAAGTGCAGCCATCTCGTAATCCCTGTTCCGAATGCAGTCTGTTATTGTAATGTGCTTTTTCGAAGATAAATCCAAAATCCACTAAAAGAGTACGCGCCACTTGACCAACATGATAGACTTTTCAACCCACTGTAACCAATTTCATCCAGTAGTTTTAAAACTGATCAGTGCAAATTAAAAATAATAGCAATTATAACTATCTACAAATATGATAACAAATAACATTCGGAACTGCAGCCTCAAAAATATTAGTTATCATCTGAAATATTCTGGAAAAATATAGAATGTAGATTATAAAACCGCTTGCAGATATACAACATAATCTCCCAATAGGAATATGAGCAAAACATTTTACTTATATAACAAACAACTCTCTCACATTCGCCATACTTGTTCTAACAGCCATTTATATGAGATCTGTCATCAGATTTTGTTGGGAAAATTTGCATTCCAGGTTTGGCAATTAGTTATTACAGAGAAACTCGTGTAGCATAGTAATTACTGTATTTAATATGATTACTATAAAATTATAGTAATCATAATAAAACCGAGCACAACAGTGGAATATTATCGCACGCATGCACGCAAGCACGCACGCACGCACGCACGCACACACACTCTTAAAAGATATTTTGCTTGCCACTTGTCTTAAAATATCAATATACAGATATTTAGATTAAAAAGTGATTAGTAGTGATGGATCGTCGTTTGTGGAATATTTCCATTGAGTGAGGGCTATTCGGAGAAGGAGAAGGAAATAAAAAAATTAATAGAAAGAACAATAAAAATGCTTTGATTTATTGGAAAATATAATTTGTTACATCAATTTTTATTAATTGAATTGCCCTTTATATTACAAACATTTTTCTGAATTTTTTTCTTTAACTGATATCGTTTAAAAAACTCTTTTTATTAAATACAAATATCCTATTTTGTCCAGTCTACAGCTACTCGCTAACTAGCAAAAAATCTACTGGCTAGGGGCCTCTGAGGAAGCACATTTGTCGCGTTTGTTAGATAACACAGTACTACAAATATTCCACACAGATATCATCACTACCCTTCGTTAAAATAATTTCGTTATTTTAACGAAGTCGTCACTGCCATAATCTGATGGCACACATGATCCAAAACACATGATCAGATGGCACCAATGAATTATTTTACATAATTCAAATATAATAAACAAATGGAAAATGAAAGTTTTCAAAAACCCAAAAATGGAGCAGTCCTAACTAGATGCACCGCGTAGAATATATTCAAATCTTCAATGTATCAATAAATTCATTCAATTAAACTGAATATTTTCATAAGAATTTGCCTTATTTCTACAGTACGTTTTCAAGAAATAAACAACAACGATCAGCATAAGGCAAATTATCTACTATAGTGGATATGGGAAACAATAATAAGATATCTCATGGCAGATTATGCTAATACTGTAAGCAATAATTATGTCGAAATTACAAATGTTGTCCAGAAGAAGCACAGAAACGATTCTTCTACAAAGTGGAAATTAGTGATCATCTATTAAATTAACTGTACATAAAAGTATGTATATCAAATATATATATATCAGCTGACGCCTTTTTATTCCCATATACAGGGAGTAGGCGAGGCCGTTTAGCCCTATCTAACATTAGGAGACCGAGTGGGCAGTTCAATCTCCACTGGTACCCAATCACTAATTAAGTGGCACGCAGTGAAGAGAGACAGCTCAACAAGTGCCGTCATCTCGAGGTCCCTAACCCTAACACTCGTATTTTATGTCTGAAATAATGTGGGTTCTATGGTCGATTTTCTTGAGTTTAAGGACGAAAAACCACTTCCGGGAGAAAAAACCACTTACCCGTGCCAGAGATCGACGAACTCGGGAACCGGTCGAAAATGTCTTCTAGTGGCCGACTAGATTCGAAACCAAGACGTTTTCCTTCGTGCAGTCAAGCACCATGGTGTGCGAACGCCACATCCACTGAGCTACACAGGCTGTTATAAAAGTATGTATAGTTCGCCCACCGATTTGAGGTCCCTCGAAACTACTGCGCATGTCAGAAAAAGGAGAATCCATTCCGATAATAGGGTAATCAGTCTGTCTTCTGGGAGGTAATAATAAACAAACTGAGTTTGTTTATTATTACAGGTCGGAAAATTTAGCTTTTCTTTTACGAACATTGTTGTTTTTAAAGTGTAACTATTTTGCTTGTATAACAGTTGGAAAAATGTACGTAGAGTGTTAATACGTGCAAATACTACGTTCTACATAAAACAATGTCACTTCGCTCCATGATAAGTTTCCTTTTATTCTGGTACTTTTTAAAACAAAATCCGATTTCATGAAGTATTTTCCTTAAAGTTTCTCTTTTCCAAGGAAAATTAATTTTTTCTTTAAGCACAGGAATCAATTTCGGAACAGTTGGCACTCTTTTCTCGAATACGTAAAATTCGTGAATAGCTCTTCTTATAACGTCTACATCAAAATCATTCAAAGCTACGGTTTCGATGGTTTTACTCTGGGGCTTTTTTTTTTAAGGAGATTTAAATTTTGGCTTACCTTCACCGTTTGATTCCCTAGGAATTCTTTTAACAGTCGACCCCGATACGCCCGCAATTGCACTTGCACGTTTTATGACTTGAGAAAGGGGAACAAGAAGACGGCCTTCTGACGATTCTTTTTCGCAGAATGTCAGCACATTATTCAATATTCTTTTGCAAGAGCTACTGAAACGTGTAACAATAGAACTTGTTGACTGTACTGGATCCATCATACAAATTAATAATAAAAAAATAATGCAAAAAGAGAACAACAAAAATCAAGCTAGTACAGTACTAGCTGTACTAGCTGTCGCTGTACTAGCTAGTACTAGTACAGCGACAGACAAGAAAGCACGTGATTTCGCATGTTGGCGACCAATTCGTACATCCTTCATTTCTTTCTCCCCTTCAGCATGAATCGACTATTCTTGGCACAAATCCAACAAGGGATCTAGAAATAGTGGGCGAACTATAATGCCTACAAATCATATGATTGTATTAGGCAGTTCGTTCAATAATAATTACCATTGAACGAACATTGTCAGTAACCAACGTAGACGTATAATGTTCGTTACAGTACAACTGTGTGTGTGTGTGTGTGTGTGTGTGTGTGTGTGTGTGTGTGTGTGTGTGTGTGTGTGTGTGTGTGTGTGTGTGTGTGTGTGTGTGTGTGTGTGTGTGTGTGTGTGTGTGTGTGTGTGTGTGTGTGTGTGTGTGTGTGTGTGTGTGAGAGAGAGAGAGAGAGAGAGAGAGAGAGAGAGAGAATCTTATGCCTACTGTGCTCAACGACTTACAACAGAATAGCTACGAAACACTGACATATGAAATATGGAAGTAGTACCTAAACACCAGGGATCTTCGACGCATGGCCCGCAGAGCACTTTGCCGTGACCCGACGGCCATTTTGTAAAAATAACTACTTAAAATTAAAACGCGATTAAATAAAAAAATAATTTCGAAGAAGAGAGATAAGAGAGGGAAGAGAGGTAAGCGTTCGACAATGTAAGTTATGTAACAGCTGAAAAAATTGCTAAAAAATCAAAAGACTTCTTGGACGGCGAGTTTGTGGAAGACTGTCTCATCGCTGCTGGTTATATTCTGAGCCCAAATAATATGTGTTTAAAGAACCGAGTTTGTCTGGGGTAACTGTAGCATGACGTGTAGAAGAACTTGCCAATGGCATTAACTTTAAAAAAACGGTCGTCCGAATTTACGTCATATTCACTTGCTTTAGATGAGCGCCCAGATGTGAAGAATACAGCACAACCGACTATCTTTGAAAGTGGAATTGATCAACAATTCAATGTGACAAAAGAACTGCTAGCACTCGTACCTATGAAGGAAACAACGAAAAACACTGATATTTTTGAAGCAGCCAAGAATTTAATTTTATGTCTCTAACCTTACCCTATTTCATATACGTTTTTTTCCTCTTTGTGTTCATGTTTTTCTGTCGTTTCGTTATTGTCCTATTTTCTATCTTCTTTTCCCCTTATACATTTATTTTATTTTATGATTGTTACATATGACATATATTGACAGACCATTTCTTTTGTATGATTTACAACTGTTGATATAAAGTATAATATGCAGTATTTGTTGTCTTTATGTAATAAAATATAACCATAGAATAGAGGAAAAGCGAAAGTATACAGGATTCTCCAGCCTGTGTTGGATAAAAAAAAGAAGCCTAAGTATAAAATGCAAACTGCAAACAGTATGTGTTATTAAGCGAATGGATGAAACAGAATTTTCGACTACATTTGTAGTGTAGGAAAAACTACAGGTGATTCCTGGAGATTCAGTAAGAATATACAGTAGTTAGTAACGGGTTTAGGAAAAACTTTTTTGCTTATAGAATGTTGAATGAATGGAATCCGCGGTCAATATGTGGGAAATGATGGTTAGTGTTTGGTACAATGGCATTTTTTAGTTTTTTATGTTAAGCAAATACACGAGATTTTTGTAGATTAACCTATAGTACATTAGAACCGTGTATCGGTTGCGAAAGAAGGTACTTGTTCACATTAGATTTGAATGAGTGTAGATGGTATCCCTAGAGAATATATCAAGGGGAAGAGTGCTCCATAGTATAGCGGTTGCAGGAATGAAGGAGAAGGAGAAGAAACGTTTTCTGTGTGTTTCAAGGTGACTGTGTAGGGATGTTGAGCAGCAGCTGCACGTGTTCCATTGAGCTTAGTACTAAGTGGAGCAATTATTGCTGCTATTTCGAATTAACATTTTCCATAGAATATTTATAGATGACACATTGTGCGGAGACTAATCGTCTGTATGAAAGTGGTGGTAGTGAGTTGGTAAGAGATGGTTCGTTAACAAGTCGGATTGCTCTCCTATGTATGGAGTCGAGCAATTTGAGGGAGATTTTGGGGGCGCCATCCCCCATATGTGGGAGCATAATTTGATCGTTGGGTGGATTTGTGATTTTCATAAGGTCAATAGCTATTGAGGGGCGAAGTAACATCTTCAGCGAAAGAGAAATCCTAGTTTTTTAGAAGCTGAGGATGAAGCTTGTTTATGCTACGAGAGGCATGATGTTAGGATAATTGCAGCAAGAGAAATCTCAGATGGGCTTGAAATTAAGGTATTGTCAAAGATAATACTGGGAGAAACTGGTTATTTGTTTATGAGAAATGAGACAGTACTGGTTTTATTCGCATTTAATTGACTATGTTATCTGAACCACATTGGAAGATTGCTTGGAGGTCTGAATTACGGGCAGTGGTCAGTGCTGATCTGTAGGGTGAGGTAAGTTGTGTGGAGTAAGGTTTATCAAAAGAAACGGAGGAGTGTGTGTGCTGTCATCTGCAAAACTGTGTATTGGATTGGAGGTAAGCTGAAGTAGGTCATTGATATATAGTAGGAAGAGCGCAGGTGAGAAGACAGAACTTTCAGGAACCCCAGCAGTAGTTGAATGGTGAGAGGATAAGGAGCAATCCACCACCACACATAGTGAGCGTCCAGACAGAAAGCTGGCAATCCAATTACAGAGGCCTTGAGAGAGACCAAACGATGGCAGCTTTCTTAGTAAGATCTTGTGCCAGACATGGTAAAAAACTTCGGAAATATCAAGTCCAACCGCTTCAGATTCTCCATGGCATTTGTCCAGAGATGGGTAACATATGTGAATAGATCACCTGTTAATTGGCAGCGACAAAATACATACTGCCGCTCGTTTATTAGACAGGTAGCGTCAAGGTAGTGTAGGAGTTGGTAATTCATGATTTTTTCTATTACATTAGACAGGACTAAAGTGAGCGAGATGGGGCGGTAGTTGGACGTAGTGACTTGTCACCCTTTTTGGGAATGGGTTGAATATAGTCCAATTTCCAGGCTGTGGGATAAATACCAGTGGAGTAAGACAGTACATATACTGTATATGCGACAAGGGAGACAGTTCAAGTGCCAGACCTTGAGGATAATTGGCGGAACGCCATCAGGGGCAGGTGACTTTCTTGTGTCTAATTTAGACAGTGTTTTGCTGATCTCTTTCTGGCAGAACGATATGGTGGGCATTGTATGTTGGATACCTGGAATAGTTGGGGGATATTTGCCATTGTCGAATGTGCGTGCATTGGAGGAAAAGCGTGAGGCCAGGAGATTAGCCTTTTCTGTAGGTGATGATGCAATGGAGCCATCTGGATATGATAAAGGCGGAATAATGTTAGGCAGAAATTACGGCCGATTGCTTTGGCGTGAGATCGAAAGGCTGGGCTGCCATTTGGTCAGGCTGCTAATTTCCTGCTTTTCGCTCTTTCGAATTCTGTTTTGGAGGCATTGATTGTTTTTTTTTTGCATTTATTTGGGGATTGGGTATAATCTCCAAAGGAGGACGGGGTTATTGATCTGAATTAGTAATGGTATGTTTGGTTTTTTATTTGTGCTGCCTTGGCACATATTTTGGAAAACCAGGGTGTAGTTAGGGAATTGCAGGTTAGAGTACTGTGGAGATATATATGATTTCATGCCGATGAGGATTACTTTGGTTTTTAGTGCAGTGCATGTGTTTGGGTTGGATGGTCGGAAGCAATACTCTAACCATGGGAATGAGGCATAGAAGTTGCAGAGGCTGTCACGATTGGCACTGTTGAGTGTCTGTGTAAGCGTTGATGCATTGGGGGAAGAGATGAGCACTAGGTTGTGGTCAGAATTGCCTAGCGGGCCCTCTACTTTCAGTGTGTATTTGGAAGGGTCATTATTCAGGACGAGGTCTAGGTTGTCTGGAGAGTAGTTCGGGTTGTCAAGTATTCTGGTTGGCATCTGAAACAGTTGTGTAACGTAATTAGTGATGGCAAATGTTTCAGCATCTCTGCCTGCAGGTTGTGTACAGCTGGAGGAGGAAAGCCAGTTCGAAATGTGGACATTAAAATCTCCTAAGAGGTTGATTTCGCTGTTGGGAAAGTGGGACTTTAGAAAGTCAATTTTTAGGGAAAGGAAATTAAAGAGCTCAGAGTAGTTGGTTGCATTTGCAGACTGATAGAGACAGAATATGAATTTGATTGAGTTGGGGTAGGGATATTTTCATCCAGAGAAGATCAAATTTGGGCGATTCTAGGTTGGGTGCTCTCTGACAGGGTATGTCCCAGCGGAAGTATGCATTGGCTCTACCCTTGTATCGAAAGGAGTTAAAGAGTGGTAGGTTGGAGAGGTCACATGAATAGTACTGGGGGGAGGTAAGATCTGAGTTTCTGCCAGAAAGGTTGGGTGCGGTTATGGTAGACTGTATGTTGTTGTAGTGGACACTAGTTAGGTTAGAGTGCAGTCCACAGATGTAGGTAAAGTGGATCTGTAGAGTTTTCCGGGTTTGGCTGCAGGGAACCTGCACGTTTCCTGTGTAGTGCCTGCATACTGGTCACCATGGTGGCTGCTAGTGGCGTCACTTGGTTTTTGTACAAATGTAACTTGTCTGTAGTCAATGATCCAACTGAAGTCACCATTTTGACTTTTTTCTGGAAGCTGTCTTCGAAGATGGCGTCCTTCTTTCCTTGGTGCAAATGACAAATCTGGTCGAGCACGTATGCGCGACTATGGTCAAGTGTCTGTGAATTTGTTGTTGATCGCTGATATTAGTTTTCATGTGCTTGTCGGCGTGTCGCAAGTCACTTTTACGAGGCTTCGATAGTTCGTTCCGTCCTTGCGTTTGTTTATATGTCCGAAACGATGGCATCTGAAGATATTTTTAGGGTTGATATCGCATTCTTCAGCTAGTTTGATGATATCTTCCTTTAGTGCTTTTCCGTTTTCTTTTGGAAAGTACAAAATGAGCATTTAATTTCTTGTTTTTGGCCTAAATCGAGTTATGCACCGTTGATGCGATTATTTTCCGGAGTTAATTGCGAGGAGGGGTGAACTTTTGTTCTGGTGCTAATCGTCAGTTGATTCGAGGTTGGTTTCTAGCGCACGTATTTTAGAGGAAAGAGTTTCGTTTTACAGACTGGAAGCACAGCAAACAGAAATAGGACTAGTTAAGGTCTCTATGTACCTTCTGTGTAGTTTCGTCCATTTTGCGCAGGAAACGTGTAACCAGTGGCAGCAGAACTCACACAATTTTTAATCGATATCATCGATTAAAAAAGAACCCTTATTTAATCGCTGATATAGATTTTGCAGCTGTAGCACTGTGCGGGTTTGTCACCAATCGACGGCGTTACACTGGCGGGACACGGGGTGCTTGTTCTTCGTTGGCTTTTGTTGCCTCCTTCTTTGCTTTGTACGCATAGCGAGCGATTGCACGTGGCCGATTTTTAAATCGAAATATAACTGGCTTAATGCACTAAAAGAACTTACAGCTTGTGCTGAGGTTATCTGCTTCTTGTTTTAACGACCTTTTGGCGTTTAATTTGAATGGAAAACCCTTGCAGCAGCGATAAAATGCTGGCGCACTATTTTATAGTAACTTAATCACAGACGCCGCCTGACGGTAATAGTATGGCAGATATTTGTAGGTAGATATGAAACCAGTTTAAATAAAAATGCAAATAAATTGCTATTGTTGAATTTAGACAATAAAATATTATCATTTTGTGGAGGAACTATGGATGATATTCCATATGAGCATTTTCTACAGAAACATATCCGGAAGATACATAATGCAAGAGCCAAAAACGTCTGAGTGAAAGTGGGTGTAATGAGTCCATAAGAGATGTGTTATTAATGATTCTAATTGCCATCTTCGCCAACTTCTGTATAGTCAATTTGGCGATTTTCTCTTAGTTGTTTTCGTATTCGCCGTCCTTGTTCACTCTGAGAACAAGAACCTCTGATTTTGCAACACATAGTTCGCCGAGACTGCTGAGCCTCCGTTCGAGGCTTTCGGAGCATTTTCCAAACTTCAGAAGTGACTTTACTAAAGCAAGACACAGCGAACCAAACAAAGGTTGGTTGAGGTCGATAACTAGCTTTTCTCAGAAGTATTATTCTCAAATTTCTATTTCTTTATTCAGAATAAAAAGGAATTTGTGATGAGTACTCACTCAGATGAAGGATGGCTGAAAACAATTAGGGGATATTTTAGTTTCGGTCGGATAATTATAAATTTTTGCAAATGATTATAACTGTAGCGTACATTTTACATGAAATATTTCTTACTTATGGTTAGGGTGTAATTAATGGGATATTGTTTACATAATCGACATTTATTAGAAATTTAACAAATTATACATTTTAGCGTGAAATAATTTTAACAAGAATAGCCAAAAACGCTTTTGTTAGCTTTTAATAGGGCGTATGGTGTCCATTAAATGCCAAACCACTGGTACATCTTCATTGCATGGGCCAGATCAGATGATCAAAGAGTTCTTGTGGGATATTTCCCCACTCTTCTGTGAGAGCAATTTCGAGCTCTTCAAGCTATCGTGTTGGCACCAGTCGAGCAGAAACGCGCCTACCTAAAGCATCCATGGCATGTTCGATTGGATTACAATTGGATTACAATCCATTGAACAGGCAGACCAGTCCATTCGTTCAACACCTTCTTCCTCAAACCACTATTGTACCAAATTTGCACGGTGTTGACGAGTATTGTCACCATAAAAATGATTTCTTGGCCAATTACTGCAGCATATGGACAACCTATAGCTCCCAAAATGTCTTCGCGATATCTATGGGCTATTAAGGAACCGTTTCTGATAAAATAGAGATCAGTATGTCCACCTATTCTTATTCTAGCCCATACCATCAAACTCCCACCTTGATGTTAGGGTCTTTCAACAACAAATTGTGGATTATTTCACGCCATATTAAGATACGTCAGTTATCTGGTTGCAGATTGAACTTGAACTCGTCTCTGAAAAGTACACGAGTCCAATTCTCATTTGTCCATTTGCGGGGTTCCTGTGCCCAAATTCTTCTGGCTCTTTTATGACTTGCAGTAAGTGGAATGCAAACCATTGGTCTTTGAGCATATAAACCTATGACATGAAAACAATTTCGTAATGTCTGTGATATCCCAAAATAAATTCCATTGGTTATTTACAGTAAATTTAAAATTTTTCAGAAGTTTATTGAGATCCACGTTTATTGTTGTAGAATTACGTAAAAGAGATGAGACGTAAAATGTCAAAGAAAATAATTTTTAATCAATAAAACTGAAGAGATTACTTGAAATTTATGTTTGTTTCGGAACTGTACTTGCTGTTCTCCATCTCCTGTCTGGAAAACAGCAAGTTCAATTGCAACTCAGCGATAATCATTGTAACTAAGTAAAATCATATCTCTGGAGTGAATTAAAAGGTTTAGGAGCTTTGTTTGTATCAGCATGTAATCTACTTTATTCGGTTTGTCATTGTTGTTCATTTTATTTAAGATGAAATTGGAAGAGACTTGAAATATAAGGTAGTGGATTTCTTTGATAATCCACGCATATCGAGAATTTCACCAAATTCTTGAATTCCTGAAGAAATGCCGACGAGATTTATCTAGTGATGCCTTTGGAATTCAAAGATAGTTTTGCCTTCAAGCTTCAAATAAGCAAAGCGGTCTTGCTACACTGGCCGAAGAAACTCATGTTCCATTTATAGATGCCGAGTACCAGAGTTTTCCTTACCTTTGAGGATCTGTTAGTTATTTTGCTACAGCCATTGGTCTTGCTTGTTGCTTGAAAAATAACGGGACCATCGTCGCAAAAGTGTTGTATCTTACTTATTGTAGAGAGGAAAAGGGCAACAGGACTTCGCCGTCGTTCAGTATAATCCATACTTTATCGTCGGAACATCAGTTTCATCAACATTTCAGAGTTCTGAAGTTTAGTACTAGACATTGCAATCCCACCTGCTGCTTGATTTTTCCCCAGAATAATGAACTTCGCTGTCTTTCTCTTTCTCAGATTAGCAGTATACCAAACTGCGCCAGGTAAACTATATAGTCATAAATCTCTGCATTAGCAATTACAACTGCCGCCGAAACCCATCTCCTGACAAGAAGTAAACATTTCAGCTTTTACACAGACTATAAAGATAAGTTGATGAAACGCATTGAATAGCTTTATAACAAGCGTGGCATACTTTTTGTAATTCAAGAAATTTGCACTCCGGGTTTGGCAATTAGCTATCAGAGAGAGAGAAACTCGTGGAACAAACATACTGCAAACTATTCGTCAGTAATCATAATAAAACCCCACATAATCCGATTATCGTCCACTCATTTCAACACACACACACACACATAA
Source organism: Typopeltis vanoorti (assembly GCF_054136105.1). Taxonomy (NCBI): domain Eukaryota; kingdom Metazoa; phylum Arthropoda; class Arachnida; order Uropygi; family Thelyphonidae; genus Typopeltis; species Typopeltis vanoorti. The sequence continues at coordinate 30,842,641 of NC_143572.1, forward strand.
AAGATATTCTCGACTTGTCTTAAAATATCAATATGCAGATATTTAGAGCTCAAGAAATTACACGAACCCTACTGACCGCACTTATTAAAAATGTATAAAGTGATTAGTAGTGATGCATCGTAATTTGAAGAATATTTCCTGAAGATACGATATTCCTCAACACTAACCAAATTATCCACCCTGTTAATTGTAATCCTTAACTATTAATACTTTTCTCATTATTATAATAAAATTCATTCAGGATAACTTATACTTCATTCTCTTCATGTATATCATGTTCTCATTTTGTCTTACTTTTTTTTTGTTATATAAGATCAACACACCAAAGTTGCAAACTGCATAACTCATCAGGCTGTGTGAAGAGATTAAGAAGAAAGAAGGAATTCAATGATCTTCATTTTTCTCTCTCTCTCTCTCTCTCTCTCTTCCTCTTGAGCACCTGAAATTTGCTTTCCTCGGGGAATGCAGGATCAGGGAAGATATTGCACAGAACATAGGAAGATGGAATGAATAAAGATTAGATTAAAGAGACGTTCTTTCGGTAGGCTTGAATCAGCAATAAATGGATGTTTATTAGTAGATGATAATCTAATTAATAGGAAGTGAAGAGATAACAATGGTCACTGACATGACTTAGTTTGCTTTAAATTTACTATTGTTCTTTCGGTTTCTTAACTCAGCAGGCTTGGTTGGCAGAGTTAAGAAACGAATCCGCTCTCCAGCCGAAAGGGTGCGGGTTCGAATCCTGCCGCGGGCATGGATGCTTGTGATTGTCTGTGAAAATACTAGTAGTGGTGATGGACTGAAGATGACGTTGGCGTAGTTGAGGCGATTAGCTGTAGTTGGTGGATGAGTGGGAGATGGATAGTTGTAGAGTGGGCGCCCTCCCTCAATGAGTCTTTGGACTGCTTGGAGGAGTCACGTAATAAAAATGAATTCCTTATTCCCATAGCCTTGTGTTATTTCACTTAAAGTATTATTGTATGTATATATGATATTATGTCGTTTTGTTATTCTACTATTTTGCATTTTGTTTTCAATCCATCCTCTGCTTGAACCCATTAACAGTTGACTCTGGCAACCCAGTCAATTCATTCACAACTCAGTAAGCGAGAAATGTACTCTTTATACACCTACTAAACAAGGATGATATCTTATTCTTCCCCCTCTAGACAAATGCTCAATCAATTGCTCTACATCCGTCTTATAAAACCCTTTAAGTAATTTTAATATTTCTATTATTATTAAATTGCAGATCCTTTTCTGCAGATTGTGGATCAGACCATAAACTAGTATTAGCAAATCTAAGAATAAAGTTAAAATATGGAAGCACTTTTAGAGTCAAAAGGAGACTGAATGTAATGTTGTCTTGTAGTTTTGTTAAAAAATCTACAAGACAACAATATTCTAAGAAAATATCAACTTGAACTAGATAAAAACCTTAAGGAACTAGCAATACAGAATATAAACATCGAAGAACATTGGTGCAAATTAAAGTAAATAATATTAAAATTGGCAGAAATTACAATAGGTTACACAGAAAGAGGATTTGGTCTCAAAGTAAAAAGGTTAAGCAATCAAAGAAAGTCCATGAAACTAAATCAGAACTACAACAGAAATGAATATAATAGATTTACCAGAGAAATTAGAAAACTAGTTAAAAGAGACAAGAATAACTGGTTAGATGAAAAATGCAAATTGGCAGAGAAGCTATCAAAATAAAAGAAAATAACGTCCATGGATTATATAAACAATTAGACCAAATCAGTAAGACACAGACAACACAAATGATAATTGATGACAACTAATTGAAATTAAAGCCAAACGAATGGCCAAATGGGAAGAATACTTTAGACACATATAATAAATAAAAACAGCTCCCAGGATATTACTATTCCAGCCACTGAAATGGAAGAGGAAGCAAATATCTTTACCAAAGAAATAATAGCATAGAAAAACGTAAAAGTAGGAAAGCGCCTGGTATTGATCAAATACACGCTGAATTCTTAAAAGCAGGAAAGGAACAATTCTGGAACCATTAAAAACATTATTTGACAGGATCTACAAAAATGAGCAGTGCCTATTGATTGGACCAAATCAGTTATAACTCTTATATACAAAAAAGGAGATGAAAACAGAATCCAATAATTACAGAGGCATTAGCCTCCTCAATATTCCAAGTAAGGTTTTAACGAAAGTACTCCAAAAACAAATTAAACCATATATCGAATTATCACTAGGAGAAGAACAAGCAGGTTTCAGACCAGGACGAAGCACAATTGATCAACTATTCACCTTACGACAGCTAATGGAAAAGACACTAGAGTACGACCAAAGTTGCTACATAAATTTCATAGATTTTCTTCAGGTATTTGATTCAATCCGTAGAAGAGAACTGTGGAAAACCATGGAAGCATTTAGAATTCCCAACAAAACTATAAGAATAATAAAGAATCTATATGAGAAATCTGAAAGTGCAGTACGAATGGAGGACACATTAACCAACTGGTTCCACACAGAGAGCGGAGTAAGACAGGGTTGCAATCTGTCATCAGACCTGTTCAATCTTACACTGGAAGGAACAACCAGTAAGACCTAAAAAATGATCACTCTGGAATCCAAAATATATAGGAAAAATGTAACACATTTAAAATTTGCAGACGACATTGCATTACTTCCAAGCACAGAAGAAAATCTACAACGAATTCCTGATAAAATAAAAGAAGAATATGTATAAAGTTTGGATTAAATATAAATATAGACAATACAAAGATTATGTAAATAGGAAAAAGAAGCACCAATTTGAAAATTGAAATTGATAGTAAGAATCTAGAGTAGGTAGAAAACTTCACCTTCCTTGGAGGAGTAATTCAGTACAATGGTGAAATTACAAAAGACATAAACAAACCAATCCGTCAAGCATCCTAGAATTTTGGACGACTTAATAAAATATGGAAGTCCAGAGACATCAAACAAGTAACAAAAGTAAGAATATATGAAACAATGGTCCTCCCAATACTCCTCTATGGAAGTGAATGATGGAATCTCAAAAAAGGCTGAAGAGAAAAAATTATTAACTACTGAAATGGGTTGGCTAAGAAGATTACTTGATTACTTGGAATATCTCTGCTAGATAGAATAAGAAACGAAGACATAAGGAAATATCTAAAACAAGAAATAACAATAATAGACAAAATTCAAGAAAGAAGACATGTTCCCATACTTGTCACAAGAAACATTGTTTCATGTGACCAGAATGGGAATAGAAAGACTACCAGATAAAGCCCTGAATACAACGATGGAAGGTAAAAAATCCAAAAAAGCGCCCAGAACTAAATGGATAGACAAAATAAAAGAGTACCTGAAAACCAAATCAAATCAAACGACACCAAACTGGACAGAACTGTTCGAACTCTCCAGGGACAGACAGAAGTGGAAAGAATTCATTTGGCCTTATCATCATCCAAATAGATGATGGAAGAGAGAAGAAGAAGAATATCTAAGTCGATATTAGTTAATATAAAATTTTTCATTAAAGAAATTATTGACAAATTGAACTTAATATCAACGCTCTGTATCTACATTAGATACTACACATTAGTAAATTCATCATCATCGTCATCAAATTTCTCCCATGTACGCTCAAGGGGTGTTCAGGATATGATAGTACTACATGAAAAATTCACATCATTACTGAGTTCCTATCTACAATTTTCCTCCAAATCAGTCTTACCTGTCAAGACTCCAACATTATCAGATCTTCTTCTTCTATCTTCTAAGACACTTTTTACTGTATCAATCCAACTATATCTTGATCTTCCTCTGGATCATTTTCCTGCCAACCTGTTGGAGAACACTTGTTTCTCTAATCTTTCCTTTCCCATTATATTTAAGTGACCATACCACGTGAGATTAGCTCTGATAACGCAATCCTGGATGCTGGCAACGTCAAGTTCTTTCCTAATATCCTCGTTTTTAATATGATATTTCCACTAATGTCATTTGTTAATTCTCGTATTCGTTCTCAGAACTATCATATCTGAGGTCTCTTGTCTTTGGTCAAGTGTTTTACTTCTGACCCAGCTCTCAGATCATAAGTTAAAATTAGTTTGAACACTGTCTTGTATGCAGCTAATTTAGTGTTTTGATTAATTTTTCTCTTATTCCACATATATGCATTCAGTTGATATCCTATTATACCAGCTTTGTTGATTCTGTTGTCTATTTCCATATTTAATTTACCATTTTCACTAAACATCATGCCTAAGTAGCTGAAATGTTTCACTTGTTGTATAGGTTCTCTATTCACAAAGCAGTTGATATTTTCAACGATTCTGCCTATTTTCATTGTCTTGTTATTGCTGACCTTAATACCACATATATTAGTACAGTTATTCAGTTTAATCAGGGAATCTTGCAGACTTGTAGCAGATTGATTTCAAACAGTATAACATCGTCCCGATTAAGCAAAGAACTGAGATTAACATTTCCAATTTTAGTCAGGTTTAATACCACTTTCCTTCATAATGTGATCCATATAGATAATGAATAACAGAGGGGATAATGTACGTCCTTGTCTCATACCAGATTTAACATTATCCTGTACTTCCTTCAATTCTAACTGCTGACTTACAACTGAAATAAAGACTAGGTATTGCTTGATATAATCCCCTATTGATCCCATATGATTGTAGCGCTTTGAATAACTTCTATCTTGGAACCTTGTCATACGTCTTTTCCAGATATATGAAACTTAAATACAGATATTTTTTATATCCCCTGATTTTGAATGTTTGAATGTGGAGGAAAAGCTTGGTGAAGCTGGATTCAGGTAATATAAAGTGAAGATCTGATCATGACAGCCTTTATATTACCTGAATCCAGCTTCACCAAGCTTTTCCTCCACAATCCTACTCAACCATTTCTCAAGTATACTTGCGTATTAATAAAACATTAGTAAGTTTTATTGTTTAAATCGTTTATCACATAATTATAGAAATATTAATATTAAATTTAAAAAATATTATTAATATTATAATATTAATATAAAATATTATTAATATTTTATTTTTTCTCTAATAACAGCTTTTAAGAGATCATGATATCATGACCACCATTGCCTCATTCTTATGATATCATATGAATCATATGATACGATTTTGTTATAAATAATGGTAGAAACACAATGAGCGAATGAGCGAGGGACACAGAGAGAAGTTACATTAAATTATTCAAATTAGGAGAGTTATGAACCTTGCAATTAGACCAAACATTTTTTTTCTGGCAATGTGTGACACAGTGGTAAAGTGCCGAACAGTGAAATAATCTTCCAGTGAAAAATTTACCTTTAATCATGTCAGTGATCGCATGACTTTGGTTCCTTATAATTATCAACTTATTCAGTTATTGCTGTTGTTTTTTTAATTATTATTATTATATTAAGGATAGGAAAGCAACCATGAAAATAGTTTTTGAAAGTCTATTTGCGGTGTTAACCTTTCTCTGCTACGTCTCTAACTTATTTCAAAAACTAATCCATGAAGCTGCAATTTCGATGAAACGGATTGTGAATCCAAACCGCTATTATTTCCCAATGAAGGGAATTTTTGTAAATTAACATGAAAAAACTTCGAGAACTGACGATGATTTACATAATAATTTATTATTACAATATTGGGTTATTACTGATTCAAACATTTTTGTTGTTGTTTTTTTTTGAATTGTAGCCGATGAAATTAAGGGTGTGAGACCAGTATGTTCTGTCCTTAATTGCATATATTCATACTTACAATCATTAAACCATTTTTAGTCTTGTAAAATGCTAGAGTTACAAGATTGCTCTGAAGATCTGGTTTAGTCAAAGCCATGGAGTATTGGAGCTGTTTTGAATAATAATAATGAGCCAGTTCTGCACTTAAAGCGCCAGTTTATTAAAGTTTGCAATGTATCATATTAGTGTTTACATACCGAATGCAGTGAGAGATCATGTGAAAATTAAGAAACTGGCGAGAAGATTATTATTATTATTATTATTATTATTATTATTATTATTATTATTATTATTATTATTATTATTTAATAGTTACAGAAAATCTATCTTATCAGAATTATGTTACGTTTTTGCATAAAAATAAATTGGAGTAAAATTGATTTGCTAGCATATCCAACTTCTGTAAACGGCGAATTACTCACTGTTGGAAAAAAACAACAACTTTATTTTCAGAATTTCAATTTTTTATAGAACAATTTGAAGCAGTTATTCAGTAAAAAAAATACGAGGAATGAAATTCAGCTAATTTCAAATTTGCAAACAGAATGAGAAGGCTTAATTATAAAGAGCTAATAAGCTTCATTTCGGCGATATAAACATTATTTAAATTAAGGGGATATTAAATCCCACATTGTTTTAAAACCGAATAAGAAAATCAAAGATTGGAATCAGAGAGTTTCATGCCGAATATAGTAAACTATAAAGTATCGGCGACCACGAGCGTGAGCTAATGCAAGTGACCCTAGTCACTTGCATTAGGTGAAACCCATGGGTGAAACCGGTCTGGGTAGTGACCTCCCACCATAATGTAATAACAGCATACATCTCCTAGGAAATTTGTTTTTACATTATGGAAAATACCTAAGAATAGCGATCAGAACTTTACGACTTTGCTGCGAGTTCTCCGGTATTGTACTACGTTCTAGGGTCACTTGCATTAGCTCACGCTAGTGGTCGCCGATACTTTATAGTTTACTATATTCGGCATGAAACTCTCTGATTCCAATCTTTGAGTTTCTTATTCGGTTTTAAAACAATCTGGGATTTAATATCCCCTTAATTTAAATAAAAGAATGAGAAGGTTTTTCTCTATAACTCCTTATTTTTAAGATGCATTATTAATAATTAAAAGTGAACGATTACACAGTCCAACACAATGTTTGCTGACTTTTATATGAGACTTGTTTTTTACTAACTTGGGTGCGCTGATTTCAAATATCAAACCAATTTTTCTCTATCACGTCAGGTTTTTCCACTATGGCATTTTCGTTTTGCTAATTTGTAAGTTTTTGATAGTTTTAAGGAGGCAGTACTATTTAGAGGATAAAAAAATCGATTTCTTAATATTATTTTCTGAAAGTATGTACTTTTAAAAATCTGTTCCTAACTTTTTATCAAGAAATTCGAAAAATTCCCGAAGATTATAGCATATTATTCAAAGCGGTGCGCAGATCAGAATCGGAGAGCTCACTGCTCTCGCTTGTTAATAATCGAAAAAATGCATAAGAACCTGCAACGGCACGTCTGGCGCTTTGCATGCGAGAGAGGCCGATAATTAGATACATAACTACTTAATAATATTCATTAAAAATTACAAGAATATCTATAAAAAATAACAATTTTACTTACACATGAGTTTCAGGGAATAAATGTTTGTTTGTAGCAATTTCTGCTGTGTGTTCTGTTTTGGCAATCCCTTTGAATACTCCAACAGTAGTCGGCCATCATGTGAGAATCCCATCTTCCTTGGTACCGATCTTCCATAGTATTTAAGTCTTAATGACGATCTTCCATAGTATTTAAATCTTAATGACGATCTTCCATAGTATTTAAATCTTAATGAAATCTTTCGCCTTGTTTATCGCTTACAGCACCTAAATTCTCGGGAAATCTATCAAGATGACTCTATAGGAAATGAAGCTTTATGCTCATGTTGCAACCTAGGCGCTGGAAATTTTCAAGCATTGTTTCCACTAGATCTTTGTAATTGCATGATTTTTTGTTTCCAAGAAAATTATTCGCAACCATCGTAAATGAAATCCAGGCCTCTTTCTCAATTTCGTTCATAGAGTTGATGAAATTTGGGTCTCTTATTAAAGTTCTAATTTGCAGTCCAAAAATACACCGGCTTTAATATTTTCATAACTAAGTCGTGGAAATTTTTCACATATGTATTGGAAACAGTCACCTTGTAAATCTAAAGCTTTAACATACTGCTTCATAAGACCTAGTTTGATGTGTAGAGGTGGAAAAATGATTTTTTCTCTGTCGATTAAAGGGTGATTTATAACATTCTGTTCTCCAACATTTAAGGATATTCTAAGAGGCCAATGTTTCTGACTCCAGTGTTGCTTTCTGGCTCGACTATCCCAGAAGCATAGAAAACACGGAAACTTTGTATATCCTCTTTGAAAGCCAAGTAAAAAGTTCACCATTTTAAGATCCACACAGATGATCCAGTTATGGTCTGTATATTTTAATAACTTCAGAACCTTTTTAATGTCCTCATATGTTTCCTTTAAGTGGACTGAATAGCCAATGGGAATTGAGCCATATACATTCCCATTGTGTAGTAAGACACACTTGAGACTTCTGCTTGAGCTGTCGATAAATAAACGCCACTCATCTGGATGATATTCTACAGCACTCGTTTCAGTTTGTAAACCTGACACATTGTTACAGTAAACAAACCCTGCTACGATAAAACGTTATCTTCGTATCTTGCTCCAGTAAGTTTTTTTCATTTAATCTTGAAAGTAACAATTCTGATGATTCCATTGATAGGCCCAAATCTCTTACTAAGTCATTCAATTCCGCTCGAGTAAAACGTTGCGGTCCAGAACTAGAAATTAAATTTTCATTGTCGAAATCAACATCCGAGTCTTGCTCCTCAAGACCATCTGGCATATCCGGATCATGCTCGTTCTCAAGTAAAGGAAGTCCTTTATAAATTGGCACGGCTATTTCATTGGAATGAGCAATTGGCCGAATTGCTGAGTCGAGATTTGGATACACAATTTTTTTCTTATTCTTCTTATTATAACCAGAAGTCTGAACTAAACAAAAATAGCAATCATCTACGTGATTTTTGGGTTCACGCCAAATCATTGGAATGACAAAAGCTAATTTTTGGCGTTTTCCCTTGATCCACTGTCATAAATTTTCTACACATGACTTACACACTTTATTTGGAGTCCATGACTTGTCCTTATCTGCAATTTTTACGTCAAAGTATGCAAAGTACACTTTCTTAACGAAATCAGTGATATTTGTCCTTTGACTGGGAACAGTAAAGCTGCCATAAGTGTAGCAGAAGGAATCTACATTATTGACACATTTTCGAGTAGTAGACATGATGTATTTTCTTCACTGCCGACTAACATGCAATTAACAAGACAAAAAAAATAACCAGAGACTTTATTGAAACGTTATAAGCGCTCATCATACTTTTACGATCGATTATATTGACTGATTTAGATCGTTCTTTGTCCGCTATGACGCATATAGCATTCATTTGTTTTTGGTAGTTGTCATCGCCTACTTTTCATCACCTAAGTGTATTAGGTGGGTTATCGCCTCTCTCGCATTCAAAGCGCCAGTACGTGCCGTTGCAGACGCATTTATTCGTTTACTAACAAGCGAGAGCGGTGAATGCTCCGATTCTGATCTGCGCACCGCTTTGAATAATAGGCTATATCTTCGGGAATGTTTCGAATTTCTTGATAAAAAGTTAGGAACAGATTTCTAAAAGTACATACATTCAGAAAATAATATTAAACAATCGATTTTTTTGATTCTCTAAATAGTACTGCCTCCTTAAAACTATCAAAAACTTACAAATTAGCAAAAAGAAAATGCCATAGAGGAAAAACCAAACCTGATGTGATAGAGATGGGTTTGATATTTGAAATCAGCGCACCCAAATTAGTAAAAAAACAAGTGTCAGATCATAATCAGCAGAAATTTTTTTTTTTTGTTGGCCAGTGTTATATATATATATATATGCACGCACGCACACACACATATATATATATATATAAAGTGACGTATACTCTAACATTATATATATATCGACAAATTTGTTGTTTTAATTCCGTCCTTTTCGTTTCTCTTAAAGTACCATTTGTCATTCTTTCTTTGTATTAATCTTGCTTGGGTTATTCTACATGATTTCCATGTGCAAACTGCTTCAGCGAAAATATATTTTCATCTTGTTTAGTGTAGCTTTCGCCATAAAATTTAATAAACAAAACTAGAAATCCTCCAGCTGTTGCCGATGCCAATAACGCTACAGATGCGGGGTAGCCACAGTTTTGAATTAAAGATACTTGAAGAAAGTAGAGGAAGAGCAGCAAAAGTTGGGCCTGAAATATTATAAAAAGTAATATTAATACTTCAAAACAATATTTCTCCGTTTATATATTTTTATTTGTAATCAATGGAGAATAGAAGACTTCTTTATAGAAGATTTAGGAGTAAATTCGAAAAGAAATGAGAGACAGATTCAAAGAATAAATTTCTCTTCTAAATGAACATGAAACAAAAGGGCAGGAAAATATATAAATCCCTACAATAGCTTCGGTTTCAATCATTATATTCCTATTCTCATGCTATCTGAGTAAATATTAGGTTCGGATTTATGCATTATTATTATTGTTGTTGTTGTTGTTGTTGTTGTTGTTGTTGTTGTTGTTGTTATAATGTAACCGAAAATGATATAACAGAAAATATAAATATAAAATGTAGAAGCATTAAATCATGACTAATGATATACACAACCACAAATACGCGATAAACACACTATACTTACCCCCAAATGCAAATCGTTGACTACTACTTTATAGCAACTTCATTCCACAATATCTCCTATTCATCCCAATACGCAGCAAAACTCTATTATCTTAAGAATGCTGATGTTCAGTAATCTTCAATAGCATTGATCAGATTGGGAATAAGAAAGGATACTTCAGAGTTCGGAAAAGGGCTTATTCTGGGTGTCCATCTAACTGCAGCCACGATTTTGAAAACTGCAGAGCTGACTACTCTTTCAAAGGTGAGATATCCAGGGTATTAAATCAGTGAAAAAGAACCCAAATAGTTTGTATAAGAGGCGTAACTGTGGTATAAAGATAATCTATCAGCAAAGATATCGACGACGTCTGCGAACTCTTCAACGGACAATCAGAACTACCAATTAGAACTGTGCAGAAATTGACCCAAGTATCTAAACATTTTGTTTAGGTACTTGGGTCAATTAACAAGGCTGTTAACAAGAGGGAAAGAAATAAATTATCATATTTCTTCAATACTCTTAAGCCGAAAACGATAAACCTCCCTACACTATTTTATCACCAAAAACTTCGGTCAAAATATTAACTGCAAGGAACTCGCACAATCATTTAACTATGCCTTCACAAAAACATCACACAACTCAAAAAAATACTTTTCCCATTAGGCACCATACAAAACTATTCTCTCAAAATGAACAGAAATAGTGAATTTTTCTCCAGTATCTAAATTGCGACTGAAAGACGTTCTCTCAAAAATAAAGTGAAAGTTGAGTCCAGAAATTGACAAAATCTGTCTCATAGCCCTCTCAGCACATTTTGGACAACTAAATTCTCCTGCTGCACTCCTGAAATATGCGAATATGATATTTCACACTACTGCCATTCCTAAACAACTAAAATCCACTTTAGTTACGCCTACCTACAAACACTGAAAAGGAAATGACAATCACAACATACGAACAGCGAATTTGTCTGTTGAAAACTTAATACATACAAGACTACAAACCTACCTACAGAAACATACCATGATTTCACAAAAGCAGTACGATACACTATATAAAGCAATACACTAAATGAAATTTGTGATAAAAATAATTTTATTATTCTACAGATAGATTAAGGAGTTCCTGAAGGAGTAATATTAGCATCCACGCAGTTCAACATATACATAAATGGCATTCAAAACTTGGCCATAGAATGTCACAAAAATTAACAAGCAGACAGTCTACACAGACATTAACAATACGCTCTCTAAAGCATAGCATAGTCTAAACAAAATAACCATAGTCTAATCATTAAGAACTCATGAATCATGCACTCCACACAACTACTGTTATACTGTATAGTCACACATGCCATTGGATTAACTGTGGCCGTGGCCATTGTTGCGAAATCACAGACGTTACACATGTTGAATATCTCGGTCTATACACCTTAAATTGACTAAACATAGAGAATACGTTCAATGAGAAACTACGTCCTATTGCTGCAAACTTCTTTCAAGCAAAAGACATAAGGCCAAGCAGCATAAAAAATGATAAAGGAAAGAATTTATTTATGAAGAATTTATTAATCATTTATGAAGGAATTAACGAACAAATAACAAAATAATAGTGAGTGAGAGGGTTTCATCAAATTTAATAATTTAGTTTCAGTGGAAGAATCTTGCAAACTGTAAAAAATATTAAAAGTAGTGTTAAGGTACTAACTTGCAGGCCACATAATCTAAGGAAAGAGACATCTAAACTCTTAAAGAACTTAATTCCCTAAAACAAAGATACGAACTTTTAAATCAGCAACAATATAAAGCAGATCTTGTCATCAATGCTCTTCCTGAAACCGCACTAACAGAAAATCAAAGTGACGTAGTTTTAAAGTTAGGCCATGCTATTGACATCTTTTACAGCCTCATAACGATATTCAGAACGTAATTGGATTCCCACAAAAGCAAAAAGACAGAGCTTGCCACGAACTGCTCCTTTCTCAGTTCATCTTACAAGTTCTTATGCAGTGGATGTTTCTTACGAAAGTTCATTTAGTTCTTCCCTATTGCTGAAATCCAGAGTAATAGGCAAATAATAGATAATTATTATCGTAAATCCGTACACTTTATATATTTCTAATCCTTCATCCATATTCATCCCCTTTATATAAAACTTGCTTTGTCAGAATGAAACACTTAATAAAGTATTCATTAAAACTCTCCTTTAGTCACTCAACCACACTTATTGTATTTAGCAATACATTTCGTACACAATCGTTTCCTCTTTTGCTAGCCGCATAACGAAAAATTCCTTAAGATTCTCCTTGAATGATGTGCTAGTCTCCTCTCTTATTCTACAATCCACTTCCTTACCCTACTTATTTTTCTCAACTGAATATTATTCCTCGTGTAACCGTTCACAACCTTTCACACTGTACGTTTATCCATTATCTGTTATCATCTGAATTTTTTTTCCACTGTTGATATACATTTTGTTACTGCTGTTGACAAAAGATCCTTATCTAGCTTCTATGAATCATTCTCTTTGTCTCCATCATGATACTACACCAAGTTCGTTTATGAGATTATAGGATTTTAAATGGATTTAAAATTCTTGTAATTACGTATCATGTCCTTACTATTTAAGACTTTGACATACATGACCACTTTTACCAAGTGGGGGGAGGGGGACGCCAACTATGACAATTTCGGTCACATTGAAATCCTCTGACGCTATAACCAAATCCGAAAATCTTGATCCTCGCGTTCATTCCAACACATGCAGTTTAAGACATTTGTACTTGAAGAAGTCCCTAAATCGAGCGTCCTTATTCTCATTTGCTACATTTTCTATTCAGTCTATAAAGCCATACGAGTGGCAGAAGTTCATCTTTCAAATGATCACTTTTTTAACACTAACCAAGTCAGTCAGCCTGAATATCGCATATAGTCGTGATCCCCTAGTCTACAGCAACATCCAACATATCTAGTCTTTCCCATCTCCAATTCACACCATGCACTCTCAACGCAATGCGCATTATATCCTTTCTTCTTCTTTATAACGAGGGAGACCATCTCATCATCTATCAGAAGATGCTCGGCGACTCAGTTTCTTGCCTCATCCTGCCGGAAAATAGCATTTTTCTGCCTCTATTCATATCAAGTTATTATCCACTATTAAGCATGTTTCACTAATACCAATAATCTCAGGAGAGATTGAATCACCCACACCACTAAGTAACTTCCTTTTTATTTCTATTACAACTAGCAGGAATATATAGATAGAAAAGCGCACATTCCTTGTCCTCTTTCCATATATCCAAATGTGAACCAGTACTCTTAGTCCCATAGCATAATATCCCGCAGTAGTCTCCAATTAACTGAGCAATACATTGTCTCCTAACACATATTTCTCGGATGAGGCTATTCCAACTACTCTCAGCAGTATCAGTTCTAGTTTCTCCACCTAAACATTTCCAATTATTCAGAGAACTGCAACCTCTTCAAACACTTATGCCCTTCCTTGTTCACATGAGTCCATCTCTTGCATACAGATCTCCCTGTCATCAAATCCAATAATCTAAGCAGATATTGAATCACCCAACAGCACTAAGCAGTTCCTTTTTTATTTCTATTGCGACTCGCAGTTATATATAGAAATGTGCGCATTCCTTATTCTCTCTCCATATATCTAGCTGAGCATCAGCTGGATATGTGGAGAGTAACTACATAAACAACATATTCTAGATTTCTCTTCTTACACATTCTTTCAATCATACGCGGAATCAGCAAACTATCACCGCTCTCTTACTTAACTCCGCATTGTCAAATGCACTGGGAGTACACTCACTATCGTCTCCCTCATACTTTTCTGCTGCACAGTCTCTAACATTGTTCTGGAATCTTTTTCCATGCAGTTAATTCCATCTTTTTTCCATGCCTTTCGGATCATTAATACCATCTCTCAATCTCATCTCCAATATTGGAACTCTTTTTATTTATCACGTAAATCTTCCTCTCCATTGTTCCACTAGTCAAGCATTCTTCGAACATGTTACTCTGTTCAAACTGAACCATTGAACTGCGATGCATTATACTCCTCATAGCTTCATTTCTGCTCCTGTATCCTTCACTCTCTTCTTTCCTATACATTCTGTTGTTGCACTCCCACTTTCATTTCTTCCTTACATGTCTTTTGCTAACTCGCGCCGATTCACGCCATCCTCTCATTACCTTTATTTTCATTTTTTATTTCATTCTCTCGACTTTACATCTCTCTCTCTCTCTCTCTCTCTCTCTCTCTCTGTGTGTGTGTGTGTGTGTGTGTGTGTGTGTGTGTGTGTGTGTGTGTGTGTGTGTGTGTGTGTGTGTGTGTGTGTGTGTGTGTGTGTGTGTGTGTGTGTGTGTGTGTGTGTGTGTGTGTGTGTGTCATCCACCTCTTCTTGTTCTTGTCACATAGTCAGACTAATCTCAAGCGTCCTTATATCTAAATTCATCTTCCTCATCTCCGTTCTTATATCTTCCACTTCATTTCTGACTCTCTCCATTTCTTTCTTAAGGCATTATAATTCAGTCTGTATAGGGCTAGAAAGAAATGACGAGGAATTCTACCGCGTCTCTAGAATGACAACTCTCACTATTGAATAAATAATACAACTCCGCTTCACTCTAGGCATAATAGAGATGAGAATGAATTTGCCATGGAATCGAGTGCACAAGCATCAGATGCCTTGGAAATGCCTTTTATGGTCACCTTTGACTGAGTTTTCTACTTATCTAACTGTGATTCCTTAATCAGGAATAACCGGTGCACCTAAGCATAACCTCTATCCAGGAGATACTATGGTCATATGAACAACAAGCGATAACTGATATGAAACGTTAAGACATAATTCATAATTAACATTAAACGAATTTAACTGACGTATATCATTATATTAGTAGAAATTGTCCTCCTATTATCAAGAGCATGGTTAGTATCATTTTTAAATTAAACATGAGCAGAAGCAGATATATTAAACAACGGGGTAAAAACTGAACAAGAAAAGAGAGACCTCCAGGGAAAAAGGACACATTAAGGGAGGCAACATGCTACATGCAACATCTATCATACTTGTTCTTGAATTCATTCACAGTGCATGCTCACGCAAAATTCAATGGCAACAGTTATAATCTGATGCACCAGCATCAGATTATAATTGCTGTAAGACAAACCTACATTTTTTAACTCACTTTTTGGTGGCATTCAGGCTCAGCTTCCAAGGATATCCTCTTGTCATTTCCCCACCATTCATAAAATGGAAACTCCATCAACTGAAATCCTGTATGACCCTTTCACAAGTTTTTAAGTCTCAATATGTCACCACGGTTTCTCCTGTTTGCTAGTGTCTAAAGGCTACAAATTCTCAATCTGTCTACATAATTAATCAATATTCCACAATACGCATATTTTAACACTGTACTTTGCACTTTAAGGCTGCTATCTTTTTGTCGCGATTCATCTTACTGTGTCATCATTTATCCTTACAGATGCAAATTTTATAATCAACAATCGAAATCCAGAAAAGAAAATAGCTAAGAAGGTGGTTAAATCATTATCAACTTCAGCCGTACGAAATCAATCATTAAGTACACGGAACGTATCACAAAAGCCTTAAAGAAATATTACTTTCGTACTCTTACGAACTAAAAAGGGTAAAAGTAGTATTATAAAAGATGTGTTCCTCTGATGTTTTAATTGGCTTTTCCAAATAAGAACGCACAAATCAAATATTTAATTGGTATCAATAATGATATTGATACCAATATTGGCTAACCGCTCAAGTGAATATTTTGATACATCCAGGAATTACATACCAAAAGTATATACCAGAAGAGGATTACATCAGTCGAATTGGTATCTTACCAACAGAGTTAAGTATTATAAAAGGTAAAAAGAGGTGAAATGCAGAAGATGACAAGCCAATAGATGTTTGCTTGTCTCCATGTTATAGAGACAAGCCAATTCTCCATAACATGGAGAATCCAACTTTGTCTCATCTCATTGGAGATCAAAAACAGATTTTCGAAGACCATTAAGCTTGGCCATTATAAGATTTGTCAAATGAATTAGAAGAATAGAGAGAAACTATGTTCCTCTTCATCCTATTTAGTCATTTTATGCTTAGTTTACCATTGGAAAACGAGATCAAAACTATGCATAATTTTTTCCAGTGAGTTTGCTGAGGGACAGTATCTTCTGATACTCATTCTCTAATGGTTAGATAAAGGGCATTTATATACAAGAGGGAGATAATGAATTCAAGTAAAGAACTCTAGCCTAATCCAACAATGTTAAAACCAGAAACCCTCCAACAGGGCCAATAGTGAAAAAACCGAATGGAATATTCGCTACGATTTTGCAAACGGTGGAAGGTAGACCATAAAGTCTCTGTGATAGACCAGTTCGAATTCCCTTGATATTTCCAGGACAAGCACATCAGATTCTCACAGACTGAAGCTATAATGAATGAATGTTCATAAGCTATTCAGGTGAGCTAAATCATCAGTGAAACGTTATGCGGAAATCAGATCAAAGATCGCTACTGTAAGCGTGTTTGTTAGAGCACTGGTAAATAATAGAGAATCATCTCAATAAAAATAAGGAAATAGTAACTTACTTAAATTAAAGTAACAGAAATATATATTGAGCATTTTAGAGAGGTACAGCTCAATGGAACACTTTTTTCGAATTATAAGTTCAGTGTATACATTACAGACAGAATTCATTATCACAGGTAAACTTAGGGTGACTTTTTACAGACTGATTGAAGAAACACATGCTAATATTCAATTTGGAATGAAAAATTGATAGACCATTTTATGCACAAGAAACAATCATTATGTGTGTAGCTATATGGGATACTCGCTGACATTTTGTAAATGGTGGAAGGTAGACCATAAGGCGGCAGTTTGATAATTATCATGTCAATAAGGTTACTATTAAGTTTACTTAAATAGTTCAAAGTATTCGAATGCTGTATTTTAGAATGAATGTTGCAACATTAGTTACTGTGAGAAAAAGAAGACATTCTATTCTTTTATTATTTTGTTATTTTGTGTCCAATGTCTAATATCTAGAAATTCGTATTCAATTACAATTTTCATATCGGAATATTTATTTTCCTATCTTCCTCCTTCTTGGATATTTATCCAAGAACGCCACCACAGAACACATTCTACTATGGATTCATTTCAGTCTTAATCCTTGCGAGAGTAACAGTTCCAGAATGGAACAAAAGGGCAGAAGAATATAATAAAAAATATATAAATGTCTGAAGATGATAAGAGTGTAACATTAGGAACTCTGAACCAATTGGGCATAAAATTAATTTTTATTTCCAGTGTGGCACAGAGATATGTGGCATTAATAAATGGAAATGTAGATATACTGAATAACAACAAACACTTTCCTGAATCTACTACAATTATATTTATGAACCTTCATATTACTCAATGCTAATGTTTCATATTGCCCATGTAATAGGAGGGTTTGCAGTTTGGTTATATGTTACGTTAATTTCATATTCGGAATTCTGTTAACATTTAACAAATATTAATGTTTCAGTATTTGTATTAATTTGTGTTACGTTAATTTCTTTATGTTTATTTTCTTTGGAGAAGTATTTTCAAATTATAAACATTGCTTTCTTTTATGACTTGGTATTTGTGCACTAAGTAAAAGTTTGTTAGAGATCATATTTTATTTTCTTCCGTTCTTTTAATGTTTTACTACAAAAAGGCATAAAAATAAAAACAGAAAAAAACAAATTTACTTAAAATGTAAAAACGTATAAATCTTAAAACACAAAAAACGCACATTTTTGGGTTTTAAATAACAATGAGGTTCTAAATAACAATAAATAAGTGAGATATTGCATAAGCCTGATGTCATTTATTCAATACAGTAAACCCTCGATTTAACGGAATTTGGATTTAACGGACAAAATTTCCGGTCCGTATATCACATGTGAAAATTAATACCCTGTTAATTTTAAAATGATTTCAACCAAGATTTGCTTATATTTAAATTAATAGGCTTTTTTTGTTATTAATTTCATGTTATTTTTAACAAATTTTGGCGAATAGGCCATCATATGATGGAAAAACACTGTAGTAATTTAGCCGAGATAAATGAGTCACCTCTCATAAAACATGTTCGGCGAATGATTAGCACGTGATCACACCAAATGCGCTGTAATTGGTTCTTTTATCTCTTGGCGTGACTTTCTGCAACAGTTTTAACGCGTGCCGGCCGATGTTCAGACGTGCACTAAGCCACGCCCAATGGTGTGCATTTGTTTACTCGCGGTTGAATGTTCATGTACGTACGTAACTTATAGACCTACTCAATATAAATTTAAAATTAGATATATATGAATGACATAGCTTTGTAACCCTAACCTTAAAATATGGACAACGGAAAAGAGTTAATTTAAAGTTAAATCAAAAATTAGAAGTTATACAAAAGTTGGATTTGGGAGTGTCTGTGTCTCGTATATGTGAGCAATGTGGCATAAAAAAGTAAACTGTATCGGACATTAAAAATAACAAAGACAAAATAAGAAAAAATGTCATAATATGTGATGTAGGTGAAATCACCAATCCCGGAAATCATATGAAATTGGCACGTGAAACTTCAGTTGAAGAAGCATTGTTGAAATGGTACGCACAGCAACGTTCTTGTGGGGTTCCAGTTCATGCAGTTGAATTGAAATCTGCAGCAATTGAATTATCAGATCAAATGAACACACCTTTCAAAATTAGCAACACAATAGTAAAGAAATGCATAAATCAATTCAAGCCCTGAGAAATAAAAAGAAAAATTTCAACCATAATCCTTGTATAAAAGATCAAAATGGAAAAATGCTACTAGAGACACAAGATATCATAAAAAGATGGAAAGAATATGGAAAAGAACTGTTTGACTCTGATTGCACAGACGCACCAGATATATAAAATATGGACGGTGAACCAATTACATATGAAGAAACAGAATACGCCCTAAGTCAAATGAAAACATGTAAAACACCACGCCCTGATCAGATCCCTATTGAGTTGTTAAAGAAAGTAAATGAAAACACACTTAATGACCTAATGGTTATTTTTAATAACATCTATGATTCAGGATACATCCTGATGATCTAAGGAAATCCATCTTTGTCACTATTCTCAAAATTCCAAGAACTTTTGAATGTACAGAATATAGACTAATAAGTTTGCCATGTTAAAAAATTAGTACTGAGAATAATCCTAGAAAGAATAAAAGACATTTTGTCAGTAGAAATAGAAGACACTCAATCAGGTTTTCAAAAAGACAAAGGTACAAGCGAAGGAATCTTCAGTTTGAAAACATTATGTGAAAGAAGCCTTAACAATCAGAAAAGAATATATCTTCGTTTTATTGATTACACGAAAGCATATGATTCCGTAGATCACAAGAAATTAATACATATCGTACAGAATAATTGGTTAAAAGGAAAAGATCCACGTATAATTACAAATATATACTGGAATCAAATGGGCTCAATAACATATAAAATTACATATTCTGGCAACCTTGAAATCACGAAAGGAGTAAGGCAAGGATATGTCTTATCACCCTTACTGTACAATATATATAATGAGCAAGTTTCTAAAAATATTTCAGAACTGAAGGGGGTAAAATTCGAAGGTAGGAACTTCAACAACTTCAGGTATGCAGATAACACAGTTCTTATAGCTCAATCTGAAGATGATCTTCAAAACGTAATCACAGAAATTTACAACAGAAGCTTAGACATGGAACTAATTATTAACCTAAAGAAAACAAAGTGCATGATTATTTAAAAAGAACCAATAAATAAGAAACTGAACATAACTCTTAACAAAAAGAAAATTTAACAGGTTCAGTCTTTTATATATTTGGGAGAAGAGTTTACAGAGAGAGAAAATTCCTTTAAAGAAATAAAAATAAAAATAGAGATAGCAAGAAAAGCCTTTACCGATATGAAAACTGTTCTAACATCCAGAGACATTAATATAGACACAAGAAAAAGATTAATAAAATGCTATATCTGGTCAAGCCTTCTCTACAACAGTGAAACTTGGACTCTAAATAAAGAAGCAGAGAAAAAATTAGAAGCTTTCGAAATATGGACCATCAGAAGAATGTTGAAAATACCATCGACAGAGAAAATGAAAAACGGAGATGTTTTAAAGAAAGCAAAAATGAAAAGAACATTAATGAAAATAAAGAGCGAAAACTTAAATATTTTGACCAATATCATGACAGAGATTAGAAACTTCACTGAACGTTTCATGCATTCTTTATCAAATGCTTCTCGCTTAAGACTCCAAACACTAATCCTTGTTGACTATGGGATATATATAAAGCATACTTTCATTGCTCAATAGAGTACCTTTTTCCAGTCCTCTTGATCCTGCGACATTCTTTGCTTACACCATATCTGTTTACATGACCGTCAGATGGGAATGAGTTTCATCTGAGAACCAAAACATTATGGAAGAAGGGCGTATCTTTCATAGACATTGACCAACACGCATGCATTATTCCCTGCGTGAGCGTAATCCATTGCTGATAAACACTGACCCACGAATAACCTACAAAAAGGCTCCCACCTCCTTAAGGATTATCTGTAGTGACCCCCCCCCCTTCGGTATCCCCGTTTATAGCTTTTCAGCGTTGTCTGCGTTTCAGAGATTGTATAATTTGCAAATTTCCGCGATTCTCATCTGAGTTAACAGCCTATCAAGAAAGGTCCTTGTTCTCCCCTAATTACCGTTATATTGCGGCACAACATTCCCAGTACGTTGGAACCTCTCGATTAAGGCAATGATGGCACTGTTGCTTAGGACACACTTACAGAAACGATGAAGAAACTGCTCACAACCATGTGGAATGCTTGGGACCATTTGCCCTACCAACTCCGTATGAACGAAAATAATGCTCAACAATCAACAGCGTTGCAACAGCTAAATATAATCACTTCGACTCTACGCCTTCTCTTCTGGTAATGTGCATTCAGTCGATCATCATATCTCGTACCGCGAGTACTGAAGAGGTTGTTGAAGTTCAGTGCTTTTTTTTTCTTTTTTTTTTGCGCAGCATCTTATATTCAATGTTTTCTTCATAATCGTCGCATGACAGATATGTGTTTAAGCACTTTTATGTATGAATTAGTTTTCTTATATTTTTCTCTGCATTTTCTAAAGGCACATGTCCATTAATTTCCTAGAAATATTCGACATAACTTTCTCTTTTTCAGGATTTTCACTTTAAATCATTTTATGAACAGAAATCCAGCAAGTGCTTACAGTTATTAGCTTTGCTCCGAAATATATTCCTAACAGATTTCTCTAGATTGTCTGGTGCTTATTTTGCACTCTGCTGTTCGCAATTTTAAACGGATGTATCTTTTCCTTCGTGTCAGTTACTTCTCGAATGGCTCCGAATTTTTTGCATCGTTCTTTCGAATATCCTTCTAGAACCGGAGGTATAGATTTTCCTATTTCCGACTTGTGACATATATCCATATCATTTGACTTGAAATTACCTCTATTTCAAAAAGAGTATATTTTTGGATACTTTTGAATTTCGTCCTTCCTTTCTATGAAAATTGAACTTACCGTTGTTACACACATTCCTCTGAATACGATACAGAGAAATATGTGTAACAACAATAAGTTCAATTTTCGTGTGTAACAACGGTAAGTTCAATTTTCGTGTGTAACAACGGTAAGTTCAATATAAGTAGTCTTGCTTTGCTTCTACTGCAT